>NW_022589715.1:7490494-7868297 GCF_004348235.1 Phoca vitulina | reverse complement strand
CTAGCAACCCTCAGTTTGTTTCCTGAGATTAAGAAGTCCTCATATCACTGAGATCATATGATACATGTCTTTCTCTGATTGACTTATTTTGCTCAGCATAATACCCTCCAGTTCCATCCACGTCGTTGCAAATGGCAAGATTTCATTCCTTTTGATGGCTGCATAACATTCCATTGTATATATACACCACATCTTCTTTATCCATTCATCTGTCGATGGACATCTTGGCTCTTTCCATAGTTTGGCTATTGTGGACATTGCTGCTATAAACATCGGGGTGCACTTACCCCTTCGGATCCCTACATTTGTATCTTTGGGGTAAATACCCAGTAGTGCAATTGCTGGGTCATAGGGTAGCTCTATTTTCAACTTTTTGAGGAACCTCCATACTGTTTTCCAGAGTGGTTGCACCAGCTGCATTCTCACCAACAGTGTAGGAGGGTTCCCCTTTCTCCACATCCTCGCCAACATCTGTCATTTCCTGACTTGTTAATTTTAGCTATTCTGATTGGTGTGAGGTGGTATCTCATTGAGGTTTTGATTTGGATTTCCCTGATGCCGAGCGATGTTGAGCACTTTTTCATGTGTCTGTTGGCCATTTGGATGTCTTCTTTGGAAAAATGTCTGTTCATGTCTTCTGCCCATTTCTTGATTGGATTCTTTGTTCTTTTGGTGTTGAGTTTGATGAGTTCTTTATAGATTTTGGATACTAGCCCTTTATCTGATATGTCATTTGCAAATATCTTCTCCCATTCTGTCGGTTGTCTTTTGGTTTTGTTGACTGTTTCCTTTGCTTTGCAAAAGCTTTTTATCTTGATGAAGTCCCAATAGTTCATTTTTGCCCTTGCTTCCCTTGCCTTTGGCGATGTTTCTAAGAAAAAGTTGCTGTGGCTGAGGTTGAAGAGGTTGCTGCCTGTGTTCTCCTTTAGGATTTTGATGGACTCCTGTCTCACATTGAGGTCTTTCAACCATTTGGAGTCTATTTTTGTGTGTGGTGTAAGGAAATGGTCCAGTTTGTTTTATTTTTTTTGTATTGTTTTATGTATGTATGTATGTGTGTATGTATGTATGTATTTACAAACATAGTTTTCCTAACCTAAAGCATTCTTTTCACTGTACTGGACCCCAGCCATTGAATGAAGTATTAGTTATTAAAATTAATGCTAGCGGGGCACCTGGGTGGCTCAGTCGTTAAGAGTCTGCCTTCGGCTCAGGTCATGATCCCAGGGTCCTGGGATCGAGCCCCATGTCGGGCTCCCTACTCAGCCGGAAGCCTGCTTCTCCCTCACCCACTCCCCCTGCTTTTGTTCCTCTTTCGCTGTCTCTTTCTCTGTCAAAAAACAAATAAAATCTTAAAAAAAAAAAAATTAGTGCTAGCTGTTAGAACAACTTGAGAATCTCAGTGTCTTAACACAATACAACTCTATATTTCAAACTAAATGTCATGTGGTTGAGTGACTCTCTTAGGCAGCTCCCATTCAAAAAGTGAATTGTGGGCCTCTCATACCTGAATCTTTTGCTTTGAACAGCATGGACAGAGGCAAAAGTAGAAAGTGGAAGATTATGTGAAGCATTTTTTTGGTAAGATATATTTATTTATCTTAGAGAGAGAGAGTCGGGGGAGGGGCAGAGGGAGAGAATCCCCAAGCAGACTCCTGGCTGAGCTCAGAGCCCAACACAGCTGGATCTGAGGACCCATGAGATCATGACCTGAGCTGAAATCAAGAGTCTGACGCTAAGCTGAATGAGCCACCCAGGTGCCCCTTTGCGAAGCATTTTTGAGGCCACCTCTGGAATGAATGCATCACTTCTGTCCAAAATCTGTGTCCCCACCTATATGCAGGAGTTTGGGTCTGTGGGCTTCCTGAGTGCCTAGGAGGAAATTAGTTGGTATAGCACACAAAAAAGAACATTTTCTCCATAAATATAAAGCAAGGTTTGGTGAAAAAAGAAATAGAGGGTTGTTTTGTGGGAGCCATAGACTCCCTCAATAACAGATGTTTACTGGGCACTGCTATGTTCCAAGCACTATGTTTAGGTGCTAGGAATATAGTGACACTTTCAAAAAGAGCCTGGGCCAGCGAAAGAAGCTTTGGACTGGAATAGACCCACGGCTTCCTCTGTGGAGTGGGAGACCCAGCAGGAATTCATCCTGGACAAGGCATAGATTTAAAGTAGAAGTAGAGAATGCAGACATCTAGTAGAGAGAGAGTGGTAGAGTGTTTGGGAACAGAATGGGTTTAGGCATGAGACAAACAGAACCGAAAATCCCCAGCAAGCCTGAATTTTGTATGTGTTCTCAGCACCTGAAATTTCCCTATTGCCTAGATACGTTTTAATGATTTGATAAGGTTCAGGAGATGTGAATCTGAGATAAAGAGTAAATAACGGTAGAAAGGAGTTTCAAAACCTGCTGTTGAAGCAAAGGTGTGAGAGTTCTAAAAGGCCAAGACAGAAAAATAGGGGGTGAGCATTCTGTACCCCAGGATAAATAATTGGACACACCCATGTTAGGCCCTTGCAAATAAGACCATAAATAGGTCCTGAAATCCTTAGCTCAGCACCCACCCTCGGGTTGGGCATACCAAAGGATGAGGCTAAAGAAGTCTTTGGAAAACATTGTTGGAGTGTTATGACATGGGGAAGCTGTTTCTCCTCACCTAAAGCTCAGCAAAAGGAGAACATACACAGACCTTGATAATGCCCCCTGAAGTTTGGCAGAACATAAGGGACTGTAACTTTCGTGTGAAGCTGTGTTAGGTTAGCTGCCTAGTGATACTAGGGACAAAAATAGATGGCACATTAGGCATCAGCGGAAGAAGCAGAGATGCCTCAGGAGGGCCAGATGAGGACTGCACTGGACAAGGAGGCAGCCTCACTATTTTAACAGGGGGCATTACGTAAGAGAGCTTTAGGCAGAGTTTGGAAGTGAACTATTAGATACAGAAACTCGCAGTGGGGTCCTACATGTAGAGAGACATGATCTACATCAAAGAAGCTTCTCTGGTATTTCTAACGGGAGTTGTCCAAAATAACACAAAGGTACCTCATGAGAGAGACTTGGTTTGTATAGAAATAATGCCTGACACATAGTGAGCATCTACCTGTCTCAGAAATTATGAATGCCTCATATGTATTAACTCAGTTCTCACTGCATGGGGAAATGAAAGCTCAGAGAAGTTAAGTAAATTGCTCAGTTCATGTAGCTAGTTCATAGATCACCATGTCTGAGTCATAACAGTGGAATAAGCCATTTCTTGCCCATTACCTACCTTCTCTCCCACTTCAGCCCAAAGGAGTGAGCCCACCTACGTAGGGGTGCGGTGGGAGAGGAGTCAAAGTGTAGCTGGGGATGTGGAGAAACAGACCTCTTTTTCTGCTGTAGGTTACACTGCAAAGCAGAAACAAGCTGTAGAAGGAATATGTTTTAACTTTAAGTGAAAGTTGGAGTTTTGTTACTACAAGGTCGTTTTACTCATATGAGATGCTCTCTTACTGAAAAGGTTCTAAGGAATTTTCATTTCCTGAGACTGTCCAGAGAAGTCATGATATCTGCCATCAATTTGATCTTAAGAATAAGGAAGAATTAGCCCCACAGATCTGGGAAGCAGGGGGAAGGAGTGACATTGTTTTCTGCTTGCCCTCTATGGAGTTCCAGTCTTTGAACATAGCACACATCATTTGTTGAGTAGCAACTGTGTATAGAATGCTGGACTCGGAGATGTAAAGAATCTTAGAAGGGACTTTAAACATATACTATAAAGATAGGTAAATAGAAGAAAGTTAAACAGAAAAGCCAAGAGGTAAAAAGTCAAAACATATTTTCATTTATAGCTATAAAAATAGCTATGATGGTTAGAATGCCTGAGTAGAGTTTTATGGAGGACAGCCAGATTTTCAATAGCACTGAGAAGGAGGCCCCACATAACAGAAAGCAATGGGGAGAAAATCTGTGGGAAGATGGGAATAGATCACTCATGAAGGGAGTTAAGGGGTAGATGCAGAATACGTTTATCAGGCAGAGCAGAGTAGGTCTTCACTGGTAGCAAGAAAAAGGTCAGTGAATAGGACTACTTTGGAGGTTTTGAAGGTCTTACATGTAATCTAACCCTCTGTAGTGTAATGTACAGCCTAGTAAGTCACATTGCAAACTATTTTTACTGGCTTAGGACAAATAGCCTAGGGGAATCTTTGTTTCTGTAATTGAAAAACTGTATAAGAATCAGAGGTTTTCTGGATGAGCTATCATCCGCATCAACAAAATTTGGTACTCCACTGGAAGTGAAAGATGTACTTGATTATTAAATATCTACTTTATTTAGAGAAACATGTTTGTGACAAGGGTAAACAGGAAGCTTGCAAAGTTTTATTTGCTGAATCTCTGAACAGACTGGTGATAACTCTGTTATTATGGCAGACTCTTGATTTCGGCTTGGGTCATGATCTCAGGATCAACGGGGAGTCTGCTTGAGGATTCTCCCTCTCCCTCTGCCCCTCCCCTCCCTTTCAAATAAATAAATAAATAAATAAATAAATAAATCTTTTAAAAAAATGTGGTTCTGAATCTAGATGACCAGGAATAAGGAGAGGACAGTGCACTTTGAGAGATTTAATGCCTTTGTCATTAAGATCCCCATAATTATTTGTATAATGTAAACATTCACAAATAAATCAATTGGTTTAATACAGTCTGGACTTTAAACTTAAAATCATCACTTCTATTAAATATAAAAATACCAGAAAGAAAAGAGAGCAGTTATTAACTTGGTCTTGCAAGAATTATATCTTGTGATTCTTAGAGCTCAAAGGATCTACTGATCTGGTGAATTTTCACCTTCATTCATTTTTTGGACGATTATAATTTGGTACCCACTTTGTGCCAAGCCAGCATTCTCATGACTCTCAGAGTCTCCGTGAGACTTCTGAAGACACATAATATCAGCACTTTATAGCATACAGTCTTAAAATTTAAGTCTATATGTCTTTTACATTTTTAGGATTGGCTGCTTTTCTTTCAAATGCTTGGAGAATTTTTAAATCTTTCCTTCTAGGACTTGACTACCTCTTCCCTTTCCTACCTCTGCCGCTCCCTTTGAACCTTTCAACACCTCTAAAGTATTCTGTAATATGTGTGACATGTCAAATTTGTTTTCTCTGCAAAGGGAATCATTCTCTGCTACAGAATTTGGGACTTTTTTTAAACCAAGGAAAGCACCAGAATGTTCCCTGAAGAAAAGAAACAACTCTTAATTCTAAAATCATGTAATTCTTTCTTAGCCTGCAGCTCATCTGATGTCAAACCCCCTCCCAAAAAAACAAAAAAAACCAAAACGCCAAAAACCTCCAAAATTGGACTTTCAGTAAATGATACTTCTAATTCATCCTTGCCAGAAAACACTGACTTCTTCATTGAAGGAAGACCTGAGTTTTTATCATTGGATTCCCAAACCACATTATTAATTTACCTCTTTTTTTTACTTGCAGTTATTTTTTCCTTTCTATCATTAAGAGCATAGATCTAAGACTAAAAAAGCTTAATAGAATATTTAACATACACCACAGAAGGCTACTGCTTTGTGTTGTCACTTAAGTCAAGCACTATGAGAATTTCTTGTTCGGCTGACAACACAGCAGTGAGCTACATGAGGAGAATGCTGTAGTATTTCCCCTTGGGCACTTTGACTGACAGTCACATGTGATAAGTCACATACCACTTTAGGTGCCAGTGCAAATGAAATTTAAAAAAGCTCCTTTTAGTTGGTGAGAGTAGTTAGAGAGTCTTCTTGAAAGACTAATTGCATCAAAATGCCTTTAAAAAGTCTTCTTTTCACCCTGGACAAACTAAAAATGGAGACCTATATTATGATCTGATTACCTAACACGTCTAGTCTCCTTTGGAGTCAGATATCCATTAGATATTCTGGGGAGAGAAAATCACCATTTTGTTTTTAGATGGCAGATGCCAATAAAAATAACAGACCAGTCCCTGCTAGGTCCAAGTGAAAATTTACCTTACAGGGCCAAGGACCACACCAGCCCCATCTGTGCACATACCCACATCTGCCGACATATACTTACATAAATGACTTGATTGTGAAAGAGAGTCTATGAGGATAGAAATGTTGTGCATGGGTATTTAAGGTAAGAGAGAAAAATAGAGCAGCCCCTACTTCACAGAGGTTGCATTGGGCTAAGTCTGCACCCTTTTCTCTCTAGTCCTGTTTCAAATACATCCTAGTTTTGGCATAATCAAAACAGAAAGAAGATCATCTTGTCTTGGGTGTCCTGTAGGTTTTCTAATTCATGCATCTCAGGAGACGGTACCCTAGGCAAAGTGATAATCCCATGAACTAGACTGAGCAGTGGTTTCAGTTATTTGGGACTGAGGAATGCAGGGAGTTGACATGCCTTTTGCAATTTTGGTGAAAACCAGTTAATCTGTTATTTGAGAGAGAAATATCTTGGTACATAAAATGCATTTTATGAAAAAAGTGTGGATTTGAATTTACAGATTTAATTACAGTGTTTATATTTCTGATCTTTATTTTATTTTTTTAAAAGATTTTATTTATTAGAGAGAGAGAGCGTGTGTGCATGAGCAGGGGGAGGGGGCAGAGGCAGAGGTCTCCCCACCTGAGCAGGGAGCCTGATGCGGAGCTCAATCCCAGGACCCTGAGATCATGACCTGAGCTGAAGGCAGACGGTTAACTGACTGAGCCACCCAGGCGCCCTACATTCCGGATCTTTAAAACCTTGTTAAAAACACTCCTCTTAGAGTTGGGTTCCAGGCAAAAGCATTTTACCTTCAGTAGACTTGGGAGTTTGAAAACTCAAATTCCACTACATAAAGGCCCCTACACACTGACATGAACCTCAGTCCATGGCTGGTGGGAGTTGCAGTAGTTCTGCCCCTAGAAATTGAGATACCGATGTGCTAGCGAGGAGCTCTGTTTTCTGTGTAATTGCCAAGTCATGCCACTTCCTTACCTCTGGATGTTGACTGAAACCCTAGAGCCAGGCTTCTGCTTTGGTTTACCTTTTGAATGCTTCGGGACTAGAGCATTTTCTTTAACCCCACTCTCCATGCCTGGTGCCAGCTCCTGTAGAGGGCTTGACCCTGAGGAGGGAGTACTTCCCTCATTTTCTACCTCTGCTTTGACTTCTTGTGGCCACGATGTCATTGCCAATCAGATCTGATATTGACTGTCCATTGTGGTATCTCACCCTCTGGGTTACTCCTCAACCCACCCCAGAATATGACCAGTGATTCTCATTCCAACCTGAGTCTTCCTTGCTCTCCGAGGGCTACCTTCTAAACTGATGCTTCTCAAACCTTCGAAATATGTACCTGAAACATATGGAGATCTTATTACAATGCTGATTCTGACCAGTAGGCCTAGAATGGGGTCTGATTGTGCTGATTCTTCTGGTCCAGGGAACACACTTTGCGTAGCAAGGCTTTTTACCCAGAGTTCACCCTCCTCAAACTTCTTTCTGCTGAGTCCCAGATTCCTTCCCCTTTCTGATACCTTTTACCAAAGTTCCTACATACTTTTATTTGGGTTATCATGAACACTTTCTAAGTGAAAAGTACCAGGCCATTTGTGGACCCAAAGTGAGGTGACCTTCTCCAAGTCAGCCAAGCAGATTCTTACTGCAAACCAGTTCTTCAGTCTCTTTCTCTCTTCCTGCAGGATGTCACCTCCTCTAATGTATGAAGACAATTCAAGCTCAGTAGCACTGGTGCTCTTATAACATTCTGGCTTTGACTGTCCCTGTGCCACTTTGAGAATGTGCCTCTTAGGTCTGTTGACAGTTACTTAGAAGCATGAATCTGAGTTCATTCAAAAAAGGCAGAAACTGTTTCCACTGAATTGGAGAAAATATGAGGTAGCACATCGTTCTCTTTCTTCTTTGCCATGTTGTACTTTTAGCTTCCTCTAAATTAGCATGTAAAACTGTTGAAGGATCTTCACTAAAGGGTTAAGGTACTTTCAGAAAGGAATGATAAACAGAGAGGAAAAAGGTCAAAGTTCTAGCTAAATTGGAATTTTTCCTTGAATAGTCATGGAAAGGTGCTTAATGATTGTGCCTTCACAGGAGAGTGGACCTTTGTGTCCAGTGTTAACTTTGATCTTTTGATCTGAATTTTACACCTGTGCTTTCCAAGATTCCCTCTGACATCTCTTATCCTAAACAAAAGCAGACCTCACTCCCTGTACCCTTGTCCTTTTCCTGTCCCTTACAATATCCTGAGGCCTTGGGGAGTGACATGGACTTCACCTGGGTAGGCAGCAATTCTTTCCATTTTCTGGTCTCACAAGCCCTTCAGCTTGACTTAGCTCTTAAATATTCCACCAGTGGTAGTTGTGGGCTTGAAAGTTCTTCAGTAGATTGACCTATTGGAAAGCCTATAGCACAGAATACATTTAATTAAAAAAATACTGTTTAAATCCATGTCAAGAAAAAAATATTTCCTCCATTAACAAGGCATGTATTATCCTATACTTGGAATTGATGGATACCTGTTACAGTAATCATTTCGTTTTTTTTTTTTCCCCTGGGGGTGGGGGTGTCTCTGCCTGAGGTCTGTTGAAAGGACAAAAGAGTTATGTCAGTCTGTAATGAACCAAAAAAGTATTAGCTGTTCACCCATTCTGTATTCTTGCAGAGCCATGGTTTCCTTATTGGTACGGATAAACTCTCCCAGGCTCTAAGAATCTCACAGAATTTCACAAAGGGATTTGAGCCTGCTTTTAATGTGGTACCACAGAAGAGCAGATAAACCTTCATTTGAATCCTTTACTAAACTGGGGCTCGCCAGATTTCTAAGTCACACACACTACTAGTAACTCCAGAACTGTCATTTCCATTCTGATTTATATCCATGTGGGACAGTTCATGTACTAAAGGAGATAAATATAATATTATCTGTTGTAAAGTGTTCTATTTTTAGTGGCCTACCCTTTATCTAAACATTTTTTAAAAATTAGGAAGGCCTTTTTTAAAAAATGTTTTTATTGTTATGTTAATCACCATACATTATATCATTAGTTTTTGATGTAGTGTTCCATGATTCATTGTTTGTGCATAACACCCAGTGCTCCATGCAGAACGTGCCCTCTTTAATACCCATCACCGGGCTAACCCATCCTCCCACCCCCCTCCCCTCTAGAACCCTCAGTTTGTTTTTCAGAGTCCATCGTCTCTCATGGTTCGTCTCCCCCTCCGATTTCCCCCCCTTCATTCTTCCCCTCCTGCTATCTTCTTCTTCTTTTTCTTTTTCCTTAACATATATTGCATTATTTGTTTCAGAGGTACAGATCTGTGATTCAACAGTCTTGCACAATTCACAGCACTCACCATAGCACATACCCTCCCCAGTGTCTATCACCCAGCGACCCCATCCCTCCCATCCCACCCCCCACTCCAGCAACCCTCAGTTTGTTTCCTGAGATTAAGAATTCCTCATATCAGTGAGGTCATATGATACATGTCTTTCTCTGATTGACTTATTTCGCTCAGCATAACACCCTCCAGTTCCATCCACGTCGTTGCAAATGGCAAGATCTCATTCCTTTTAATGGCTGCATAATATTCCATAGTATATATATACACCACATCTTCTTTATCCATTCATCTGTCGATGGACATCTTGGCTCTTTCCACAGTTTGGCTATTGTGGACATTGCTGCTGTAAACATCGGGGTGCACGTACCCCTTCAGATTCCTACATTTGTATCTTTGGGGTAAATACCCAGTAGTGCATAAAAATTGGGAAGGGCTTTACCCATAGATCAATCATCGTCAACCTAATCATCATTAGAGATGAAACAGGATTTCTCACTCTCTCTCTTTCTCTCTCATCTGTGAGGAATGTGACATTCAGAGGGATTCTGTACATTTCTCAAGGTTGCCTAGGACATGAGTAGCAATCAGGAGCTTGAGAATTTACTTCCGGTTTAGAGCACTATTTAATAAACCAGTCTACACACATTTCTAAAGCCAAATGCGATTTTTGGAGTACTTCATTTTCTCTGTTATTAAAACCTCCATTTCAACAAGCCCTCTGGCTACAGTCTACAGACACTAGCCCCAGAAAGTGTGATTAAAAACTGAAATGTACTTCTGGGAAATGAGAATATGCTCTGAAACTCTATGTTTGGTGCTTTTCCTCTTGCAAAACAGTGAAGGTGCTTTTTACGATTTATTTTTTTTCTCACACCTCTAATACAAAGAAGCTCAGTATTATTATCACTCCAGTTTGGCAGCAACTATTTCAATGACTATCCCAGAGTCATCCAGTAAGCGAGTAATGAAATGGAGACAGGTTGTCAGAGCTGTTAGTTGTGTATTATTGAGGGACCACTGGTCTGGGTCTTGCAACCTCTCTGCACCTTACTTTCTCATCTCAAGATTTCTTACTGTACTAGATTTTTATTTCTTTTTTTTTCTTTTTTTTTATTATTATGTTCAATTAGCCAACATACAGTACATCATTAGTTTTTGATGTAGTAGTGTTCAGTGATTCATTAGCTGCATATAACACCCAGTGCTCATCACCCCTTTACCCCCCCAATACCCATCACCCGGTTATCCCATCCCCCCACCCCCCTCCCTTCTGCGACCCTCAATTTCTTTCCTGGAGTCCAGAGTCTCTCATGGTTTGGCTCCTTCTCTGATTTCTTCCCATTCAGTTTTCCCTCCCTTCCCCTGTGGTCCTCTGCGCTATTCCTTATGTTCCACATATGAGTGAAACCATATAATTGTCTTTCTCTGCTTGATTTACTTCACTTAGCATAATCCCCTCCAGTTCCATCCATGTTGATGCAAATGGAAGGTATTTTAAATTGTGTTCTACATTATTTTTAATCTTTAAAAACCTTACAGTATTTACTATGTTCCAGGCACTGTCCTAAGAACTTTACACATATTAACTGATTTATCTTTATAACAACTTCTTCTTATAGGTAAAGCTATCATCACCTCTGTTTATGGATAAGGAAGCTAAAGTTTACAAAAGTTAATTGACTCGTTTAAAGTCACATAGCTAGTGTTGGTGTTGCCATTGGACCCAGTCTGGCTCCAGAATCCATGCTCTTGATCACTGTATTCTTCATTATGACATTGCCTTGCCTCAGTCCTTATAGCTCTTAATTTCTTAATTTGTGGTTTGAGAGGTCTTTCTTTACTTACCAGTGCTTTGAGATTTGTTTTGCCAGTTTAATCGTGAAATACATCTGGATTAATGATGAAAGAGTTCACTGAATCCCTTGGTTAGCCTTGTAAGTTCCCAGTCAAAAATATTCAGCACCTTTGAGAAAGTTGTCTTTGGGCAGTTCTAAACTAGTAAGTGAAAAGTTATACGTGGTTCAGCCACTCCAGTCAGCTCTCCTTTACCCTTCTAATCCTTCAGTGGCTAGTGTGCACACTGGCAGCCAGTCGCCATAATTGGAGATTGGGCCTTAGCAAACCTGAATTCTAAAACAGGTTTGACTCAAATGGGAAGTGACTTGAATCTTGATCTTGAACTCCCATAACGTTCTTCTTTTGCAAGGAAACTCATTGTGAAAAAAACTCATTTTTTCCCTAAGTTTCTGAGAAACCAAACTGTATGAAAGCCTTTTATTTTTAACAGCTAAAATATTATCAACCTAACTGAACCAAGAAATACAGAGAAATTTTAAAGAAAATTCTCATGTGAGATTTTTGGACTATCTAAGAGGAAGTTTGGTTCCTAGGTGTTTAATAAATCAGCCCTGAGCATTGGGATATGAGATCTATTTTTACTAAGAGTACTTTTTGCGGGGAGTCCTGTTTGATTTAAGGCTTTATTATGGGAAATGGGGGAGCCCAGCTGTGACCAAGAGATAACATCTGTATTTGTTTCTTAGCATTTGGTGGGCAACTGAAAGGCCCTGAGTATCTCCTCTTTCCTATGAGGACAGTGGTATTGTGATTGTGGCGTGTGACCCAAGAAAAGCATGAACTGTTTGACAGCAAAACTCCCAGATATTTCTGACAGCAGTACAACTGTGTCCCATTTCCTGACAACATCATATATAAAACCCAATCTTAAAAAAATGATTACTTAGGAATTGTCTATTTGCACGTTAGAAGCATTCCTTATTTCATAAGAGGTTCAACAGGGAGTTACTTTAGATGGCTAGTTCTCTTAATGTGCTTAAAATAAAATTTGATTTATAAACAACTTCACAGAAGCACAACTACAATAAGAGAAATATAACTGTAACTTTAGAGAAGAATATGATTCTTTATATAGAACATGTCTATAGGAGATAGGTGTGGTTTTGTTCCCATTAAACCCTGATTTGATATTCAAATTAACTGATAGTATGAAATTATCTTACATTATTATCACAATTTACAGTTTACATTGCTTTCACTTGTTTTCCCACTGTGACTAGGCCCTTACAGTAGCCCCATGAGGACAGTGATGGAAGAACCAATAGCCCATTTTACGGAGAGTTGAGCTTGCTAAGGTTCTGAAAGATTGGGGCATGTCTTTTATGAAATAGCTTGAACAGTATGTTTCAAAATTGTGCATCTGTTTAAATGGTATCTGTTTAGGCTCCTCTCCTTTAAGCTTTGATTCAGTTGGGTGAGTCCTGGGAATCTATGTTTCCAAGGCTTTACTGGTAAATTGAAGAATGTCTAGGTTTGAAAATAACAAGGAGGATTTGAAAGAATTTGATTCAAACTCAGGTCTTTGATACCAAGTCTTCTATACTTTTTCTTTTCTTATATACCCCACTGCTTCCCTGAGCCTGAATTCTCTCTCTGACAGTTGCTAGGTAAATTCCTAGGCACTCTTGTAAGTTTGAGTAGAGAACCGTAGGAAAGCCATTTTTGAAAGAGTGACAATGCCAAGGCCTGTAAGTTCAAATCCTACTTCTCCCAGTGTCTTGTACAACCTTTTAGTTCAGTTAAATAAATATTTAATAGGCACACACTATATGCTGGTCTCTGAGCTTGGTGATGGGGGTTGCTCTAAAAGCGTTTACTTATAGGGGAGAGTGTGACTCTTAGCTTTTTTTTTTTTTTTTTTTTAAGTTAAAAAATGAGCCCAAGGAGTGATGTCAGCAAGATGGTAGAAGAGGAAGCTCCAGATCTTTGTTCCTACAGTGGAGACATTGACTCAAAATAATAACAGACCAGTTTCCTTTGTGAGAAATCCAGAAAACAGTTAAGAGGCTCTTGCACACTAGGCAAGTGCAAAACCAGCTACACTCTATACTGTAGTCCCTCCCACTAGCTCAGTGTAGCACAATCAGGAAAAAACATCCAGCCCCTTGGTCTCCCTGGGGAGGGAAAGAGAAACCTGGATCATATTTTCCAACATTCAGATTTTTCCACAGGGCTGGGGGATGGGTTTCATTCTTGCCTGAATCTAAGTGCCAGCAGAACAGTGTCAGGTTGGGGACCACTGAGAACAAAGGTGATGGTTTGGAGCACTCACTTGCTCTGGTTTCCCTGAAGCTACCTGAGAATGAGTAGGAGAAGACCCCCAACTACTGGTTTCTCCTTGGGGAAGAGTGTGTATCCAATGACTTCTCAGAAATTTGTTCAAGGGACTGGTTCCTGTCTCTCTTGACTCAAGAGTGTTAAGACCTCGCATTGTCTAGAAGTCTGCTGCTGAAAGTAGAAGAGAGCTGGGTGTATTGAGGCAATTCCAGAAACCCGTAGTACTGCGGTCTGCCACCAGAGAGAGCAAGAGCTTATGAGCCACTGCAAATGAAAGCCAAAAAACAAAAACTCAAAGACCAGTGAATCCCTCTAATTTGGAATTTATAAGCACAAGTCCAGTGAAGATGCAGCTCCAGAAAAGATTTGAAAGGCTCCTGGAATCTCTAGCTGGGCTAATTGGTGAAGGTTTCCCCTGTATGAAGCTAGTCTTTAAAGATTAGGAGAGGTGTCTGTTTTTTCCAAATGCAGGGATCCCAACAGAAAGTTTTAAGGATACAAAGAAACAGGAAGACATGGTCCAATCAAAGGAACCAAAAAAATTTCCAGGTACTGATCATTAAAGAAGGGATTATATTAATTAATTGACAAATAATTTAAATTAACATAAAGATGATCAGTAAGCTCAGAAAAATGACGCATGAACAAAACGAGTATTTCAACAAAAAGGTAAAACATAGACAGAACCAAACAGAATTTTTGGAGCTGAAGAAAACAATAACTAAGTTGAATATTCTCTAGAGGAAAAATGAGGAAGCAGAAGCAGAAAGTAGAAGGGTGGTTGCCAGGAGCTCAGAGAGAGAGAAAGCAGAAATGGACGTTTGCTCTTCCATAGGTGGTAGAGAGTTTCAGTCATGGAAGATGAAAGTATGTTAGTGGTCTTCTATGAAACAGTGTGCATCTAGTTAACAGTACTGCATTGTACACTAAAATTTTGTTAAGAAGATAGATTTCACATTATGTGTGTGGGTTTGTTTTCTTTTTTTAAGCCATACACCCACACACAAAAGTTTAAAAGTGACTGATTATGTCTTTATTTCTCCCAGGAGCTTAAATCATTTGTCAGTCAGTATGAGCTGATGAATGCTGCTAGAGATCCTGAGTGAGAGAATATCCCTCATTGGAAGAAGTATGTTTGATTTGCAAATCCAATCAATGAAGAAGGATCACTTTTGGGGTGCCTGGGTGGCTCAGTTGTTAAGCGTCTGCCTTCAGCTCAGGTCATGATTGCAGGGTCCTGGGGTCAAGCCCTACATTGGGCTCCCTGCTCTGTGGGAAGCCTGCTTCTCCCTCCCCCACTCTCCCTGCTTGTGTTCCCTCTCTCGCTGTGTCTCTCTCTGTCAAATAAATAAATAAAATCTTAAAAAAAAAAAAAAGAATCACTTTTATGTTTAACTAATGCCTTTAGCCACTTGTCTTGAAGATTTTCATTTCAGTAACTTCCTTTGAAGATAAGCAAAAACTTCCCATGACAGATAAATTGACCTCTACTGGTTCATCTAGATAATGAGATAGAAATAATTAATAATATTAGGTCTAGAATTATTTTTGGAAAGTAAACTTTGGGACTCGGAAGGGAACCAGTTATGCTGGGCCCTTCAGTGTTGTCCTTAAGCCAGTGTTGAGAGCACTGATGAGCCCAGCCTGAATCCTGACATTCTTCTGTCACCTTTACTCCACAGGAAAGGCCATCTGATTGTCTTCTATAGGCTCAACTCAGTTCCCAGCACTACTCACCCAAGGCAGGAGATGGAAAACCAGCTCCCATTCAGGCTTGCTTTAGCTACTTGTCTTGCTGTTACTGGCCTCCACATGGTGATGGTTAGGTTAAGTGTCAATTTAACTGGCCTAAGGGATGCGAACATAGTTGATAAAACATTTCTGAGAGTGTCTACGAGGACGTTTCCAGAGAAGAGAGCATTAGAATTAGCAGACTGAGTAAAGATCACCCTCACCAATGCAGGTGGACATCATCCAATTTGTTGAGGCTTGAATAGAACAAAAAAGATGGAGGAAGAGTAAATTTGCTTTCTGCTTACAAGACATTGGCACTCCTGGTTCTTGGGCATTCAGACTCAGCCCAGGACCTACACCATTGACCAGCTCTTAGACCTTTGGGCATGGACTGAATTATACCACTGGCTTTCCTGGGTCTACAGTTTGCAGATGGAAGATTGCAGGACTTCTTGGCCTTCATAATTGCATGAACCAATTTTTATATCTCATTTATAAATCTCCTCAGATAAGTAAATGAATATATATCTATATAACTCCTATTGATTCTGTTTCTTGGAGAATCCTGATACACGCTTATAACAACAGAGCTGCCATTCTCCTTCTGGTCACCATATTCCCTGTTTTGGCTCAGTTCTAATCTCTGAGTAGTTACCTATAAGCTTTGGATCCTAATAGGATTAGGGGTTAGCTTTCTTCAGCCCTGTCTTAGCGATAGAACCCATTCAGCAGGTAAGACCTCATATGACCATGTTACTCACTTCCTGGTGCCCACAGTGTGCCTGCCTTTTTTGGATCATTGGCTTTCCTTAGATTTCTATCTGTGTACCCTTCTCATCTGTTAGGAGACGTCTACTTGGTTTTGGATCTTCTTCTCCCCTATGCCTTTTGCTTTTAGCACTTAACTATTTGTACAGAGATCATATCCTCTGATCTTTCTAATGGTACGCTAGGTCAGCAGACTGAATTTTGATGCCAGAACTTGTGGTTGGTTCAAATTGTACCCTTTCCACTCCCTACATACACACCAACTTTTTCTGCTTGACCGGAACTTCGGAAGTGATGACAGAGGGAGTACATTAGTATTAATTAGGTATTTAAAATGTCTGTGGGTGGGACGCCTGGTGGCTCAGTCGGTTAAGTGGCTGCCTTTGGCTCAGGTCATGATCCCAGGGTGCTGGAATCAAGTCCTGCATCGGGCTCCTTGCTCAGCAGGGAGCCTGCTTCTCCCTCTGCCTGCCAATCCCCCCTGCTTGTACTCTCGCTTGCGCTCTCTCATGCGCGCTCTCTCAGTATAGCAAATAAATAAATAAAATCTTTAAAAAAAATAAAAATAAAATGTCTGTGTTTGCCTTTCAGTTTCTGCTATATGTTGGTGGTCTGTCTTTATGGTAGTATTATGCTGCACCAAATTCAAAATAAAATCCAAAATCTTTGCCACAGCATCTGTGTGATTCGGCTTCTGGTTGTCTTTCTGATCTCATGTCTACCACTCTTCTTGCTCACTATTCTACTTCCTCACTGGCCTTTTTTCTATTCCTTGAACAAGCCAGGCATGTCTCTCCCAAAAGGTCTTTCCTCTTGCTGTTCCCTCAGCCTTGGAGGATTCCCCCCAGGTATTTGCATGTTTGCTTCCTGTAATTCAGGTCTCTAAAAGAACACCTTTTTGAATAAGTCTTCCCTTACTCTCTTATCCAAAATGGCATCTCTTCTCACCCTCTATCATCTTAGCTGGCTTTATTTTTCTTCATAGGATTAATTTCAGTGTGCTGTTATATTTTGTATGTTTATATGAATTTACTTTTATTTTCCATTTCCTCCATTACGGTATAAGATATCTGAAGACAAATATTCTGCCTATTTTGTTTAACCTTGTGACTTAGCACACAGTGCCTGATGAATGAATGAATCAATGAATGTTGAATGAACAAGTGAATTTTAAAAATGAGTCGATGAGACTGTTGATATGCTTGACTTGCTTAGCAACATGACTCGGAGCAGATTTGTTTCTGAGCCATGATTCCTGATTTCTGTTTTTTTCACCCCAAAGCAAATTCTCTCTTGAATCCATTCATCTGATCCCCAAAACTCATAACTCTCCTTCACGTTCTATTTTTTACTTTTTCCTGCATCGGGTGTTGTAACAGCAGCTTCATAGGAAGCATATGACCCTTATCTTCTGATATCAGGGCTTGAGGAGAGGTGAATAGATGCCAATTCTAGTGACTAGCCTTTGAGTAACAGTAGAGTTCACATTCTTTAGTACATTGCCTTTAATCATGTTGATAAGCTAAGTGCTGCTCCTCTTAATCAGAGTAGGTGACAAGATTATACTGGCATGAGGAGCAATTATAGTGATTTAGAAGATTAGAACTCATTGTAAAGATTTAGAGTAATTTCCTTATGGCACAAATGAACAGGTTAAAATCTATCTCTCTATAGTACTTTATCTTTCAAATTTTTGAGAAAAGATTTTTTTGCAAATGGGGGTAGACATCATATAAGAAACAGTTTTTCATTTCAGGAACATTTGCTAGTACTATTAGTTTCTGTAAAGGAGGGCAACAAAGGCAATCAAAGCCATGTCGGGCATTTACAGTAGATTCTCCAGGATATTCAAACCTCCTGCAGATTCTTATGATTGCAATTAGGAATCAATTAGGATTGTCATTAGAAAGTAAATAAGAGAAACTGTGTAGCTAGAATCTTTGTTATTGATAGAGGAAAAATATTTATGTTGCTTTTGTCCTCTCTTTCTCATGAAAATTGATATTTTCCCAGTCTTCTGGACCTATTTTAGTAACAGCAGCATCACCACCACCACCACCACCAAGATCACCATCACTTCTTTGACTCAGTCCTCCTCTAGATGCAGGCCTCATTTTTGATCCCCCTTCCTCGCATCCTTCATTCTCTTGACCTCACTTCAATCAGCCTTTTATAACTCAAAACTCCCCTGACACAGACCTTATCAACATCTACAACAACTCTCACACTCCTAGATCCAATTGCTGGTTTTCCCTCAGCCCTCACGTTATTTGACTAAGAGCTGCTTTTCACATAGTAGTTTATTCCCTCCTTCTTGAAACCTTTTCTTTTCTTGCCTTCTAGGCCATTCATTCTCTCCTGGTTTTCCTCTTAACTTCACCCTAACTGCCTCTTCTCAGACTCCCTTGCTGGTTCCTTCTCGTCAACCAAAGTTTCAGTCCTTGAACTTCTTTTCAGCCCAATGACACTCTATTCGTTGGTGATTGTCAGGAGTTTAGCTAAGCTACTCCATGATGTTGCTGCCTTGGCATCCATTTTGTTTGGTCAAGTGGCCTGTGGAGACCTCAGACTCACACTGGTTCCTCATGCGAAGACAAGCCCTAGAGAATAGCCCACAGAATCACAAATAAATTTATGTTTCTGATGTGACTACCCCAATAGCCCTGGTGATCAGCAGTCTCCCCTGCTTCCCAGGGCCTTCTCCTTGTGTGCTTCTGAAGTAAGACCCATGTGGAGCTTACCAGAATCCTGCTCTTTTGGTTTGAATTGACCAATCTGGCCGCAGGCTGGGAACTTCAAAGCACTCAGACCATGGGCCCTAATTAAGGCATGTGCCCCAATCCTGTCCTTTTCTCTCAGTCTTCATTTTGCCTTGACCTTCCCATGTGTCTCCTTGAGACATTCTGTGTACTTCCTCCAGTACCTGTGAGTAATAAACTTCTCTGTTTCAGTTTCTCTTGTGGTTTGTTGTTGAACTGAGACTCACCATCCAGCGCCCTTCGCTCCACTTAAATGTTAGTTTAACAGGCATAACAGTAATGGTGTCTCATCTCTGGGCTTTAAATAGCCTTTGCAGTTGACTCCCAAATTTATTTCTATATGTTGGAAAGTCTCCTGAACTCAAGGCCTGTGTATCTAATCAACTTCCTGACCCTGCACTTGGGTACAGAAGGCATTCCAAACTTAGTAAGTCCAATACCTGTTTCCTACCCACATACCCCCCTGGAAAAACTAGCTTCTTCTGGGATCTTCTGAGTCTCAGTGAAAGAATTTAATTTTTCCAGTTGCTTAGACCAAAAGCCTTCAAATTATTCAATTCCACCCTTACACTCTTTCTCTTGTGTCTACTCCGTCACCAAATCCTGATTGTTCTACTAAAAAAAAAAATCATAATCTTACATTTCTTACTATCTCTTGCACTGTCACTTTAGTTTAGCCCACTGTCATTTGGCCTGAATTATTTCATTGGCATTACTAATACATCTATGCCTGAAGATGAAGTTAGTTTGAAATTTTCTCCCATTGTATTATTCTTGTCAGGTTTTAGTATCCAGCTTATGCTAATTTTGTAAGTAATTTGGGGAGCTTTATCTTTTGCTGTGATCTGGCACAAGTTATGAAAGGTAGAGAAATTATCTATCCCTTGAAGCTTGATAAAAACTTGCCTATGGAACGATCTAGCCAGCACCGTTTTTGTATACTTTTTGTCAGTTCTTTCATTTCTTCTGTTACTAGCCTATTCTGGTTACTTCTTTAATTAATTTTATTTGTATTTCTAAATGTATCATTTATTTTAATCTAGATTTTTTCAATTTAATGGAATGAAATTATAAACTATATTTTAAAGTATTTATTGATTTTAACATAGAGATACCAAGGAGAGAAAAAATGAAATTTAAAAATAGTCTCTAATATTTCAAGCCAGATTTAAAAAAAAAAGAAGGGCCAAACAACAGATGTATAGTAGAAAATGACTACATACAAGTTTCAAAATGAAATGTTAAAGTTGCCTTTGATCCCAACCCACAAGTCCCTTTCCCAAATGTAATCACTTTTAACTATTTCTAATGAGGGGGTTTCTTTTTAGATTTAAATGAATGCCAACACAAACATCAGTCATTTTTAAATTTCACTCTATTCACCTTGGCCAGTATATTTTGGATATTTGCATCTGTTTGTATTCATGTTAATTTATGAAATTGGACTGTAGTTTCCCTTTTTGCATCACTTTCCAGTTTCATTAGCTTTACTGGATTGGTCATATGATTTTGTTATTATCTGTTTTGTCCTATGGTCAAAAAAACTTGAATACAAATATCTGTAGAATTATCCAGACTTGAGATGCTCCTTATGGAAATGTTTTTAATTACGATTGAATTTTTTATGATTGTAGAACTATTCAGACTTTTTATTTATATTAAGTTGGTTCTGCTTTGATACATGTTTTATTTTTAGGGACTTCTGAATTTCGTCTAAGATTTCTTCAATTTATTGGCATTAAATTAATTATATCTCTTAATAACTTTTAAATCTATCTGGGATCTGTAATGTCTCTTTTACATTCTTAATCATATTTATTTTGTGTCTCTATTCTCTCTCTATTCTCATTTTCTTGATTGTTTTCTCCACTTTATTAGTTGTATTTGAAGAACTAACTTAGAGGTACCTGGGTGGCTCAGTCGGTTGAGCATCTGCCTTTGGCTCAGGTCATGATCCCAGGGTCCTGGGCGAGCCCTACATCGGGCTTCCTGCTCAGTGGGGAGCCTTCTTCTCCCCCCATCTTGTGCCCTCTCTTGCTCACGCTCTCAAATAAATAAATAAAATCTTAAAAAAAAAAAAGAACTAACTTAGTTTTATTCATTTTCTCTTTGGTCTGTTTATTTTCTAGTCCATTAATTTCAACTCCCTTTTTTGTTTTTTAATCTGTCTTCTACTTTATTTGGTTTATTTATTTATTTTTTAAAAGATTTTATTCATTTATTTATTTGAGAGAGAGAATGAGAGAGAGAGAGCATGAGAGGGGGGAGGGTCAGAGGGAGAAGCAGACTCCCTGCTGAGCAGGGAGCCCGATGTGGGACTGGATCCTGGGACTCCAGGATCATGACCTGAGCCAAAGGCAGTCGCTTAACCAACTGAGCCACCCAGGTGCCTCTATTTGGTTTATTTTTAAAAATTTCTTAAGTTGGATGTTTTATTAATTTTTAATCTCATTTTCTAATATAATAATTGAGGATAATATTTTCTTTATAAACACTATTTTCATATCATCTTTCCAAACTTTTGTGCTTTCACTATCATTCAATTCCAAATATTTTAAGTTTTTGTTGAGGTTTACTTTTCCCAATATGTTACTTATATTGTGTGTTTATTATGTATCCTGTTGTATGAAAACTTTTAAAAGATCTTTTTAATACTGACCCCTATGTTATTATATTGTGGTCAAAGAACATGGTCATATGATATTGATTCTTCAAATTTTGTTGAGACTTGCTCTGTGCTTTACTATATGGTCAATTTTAAAAATGTCTATTTCATATACTCTTGAGAAGAACATAAATTCTGTTAGGAGCAGACACATATATTAGCCTTAGAAATAAAATTTATAAAAAAATTATTATTTTTTATTTGAGTATAGTTTGCACACAATGTTATATCAGTTTCAGGTGTACAACTTAGTAATTTGACATGTCTGTACATTATGCTGTGTTCACAAGTATCACTACCATCTGTCCCATTACATCGCTGTTACAATATTGTTGATTGTATTCCTTATGTTGTGCTTTTTATTCCTGTGACTTACTCATTTCATAACTGGAGGCCTGTATTTCCTTCTCCCCTTCACTTACTTTGCCCAACCCCCCCACCTCCCTCTCCTCTGGCAACCATCAGTTTATCTGTATTTATAATTCTGGTTTTGCTTTTTATTTGTTTATTCCTTTTTTTAGAGTCCATTTATGAGTGGAATCATGCCTTATTTCACTTAGCATAATACCCTGTAAGACCATCCATATTGTCTTGAACAGCACTATCTCATTTTAATGGCTATGTATTATTTCAGTGTGTGTGTGTGTGTGTGTGTGTGTGTATCAAATTTTCCTTACTCATCTGTCTATTGATGGACTCTTGGGTTGTGTCTGTGTCTTGGCTATTGTAGATAATGTTGCGATA
The DNA here is from genome assembly GCF_004348235.1 of Phoca vitulina. Taxonomy (NCBI): domain Eukaryota; kingdom Metazoa; phylum Chordata; class Mammalia; order Carnivora; family Phocidae; genus Phoca; species Phoca vitulina. The sequence goes on along the minus strand of NW_022589715.1, from coordinate 7,846,142 downwards.
AACATAGGGGTGCACATAACTTTTTGAATTAGTGTTTTTGTTTTTTCCTGGGTAAATACCCGATAGGGGAATTATTGGATCATATGATTTTTCTATTTTTAATTTTTTGAGGAACCTCCATACTCTTTCCCACGGTGGCCGTACCAATTTACATTTTGACTAATAGTGCATGAGGGTTCCTTTTTCTCCACATCTTCACCAACACTTGTTTCTTGTTTTCTTGATTTTAGCCATTCTAACAGGTGTGAGGTGATACCTCATTGTGGTTTTGATTTGCATTTCCTTGATGATTAGCATTGTTGAGCATCTTTTCATGTATCTGTGGGCCATCTGTATGTCTTTGGAGAAACGTCTATTCATATCTTCTGCCCATTTTTTTAATTGGATTATTTCTGATGTTGAGTTTTACACATTCTTTTTTTTTAAGATTTTTTATTTATTTGAGAGAGAGTGAACACGAGTGGGTGGAGGGCAAAGGGAGAGGGAGAAGCAGATATCCTGCTGAGCAGGGAGCCCGATGCAGGGCTCCATCCCAGGACCCCAAAATCATGACCTGAGCCGAAGGTAGACACTTAACCAACTGAGCCACTCAGGTACCCTAAGTTGTATACATTCTTTATATATTTTGGATATTGACCCCTTATCAGATATATCCTTTGCAAATATCTTCTCCCATTCAGTAGAATGTCTTTTTGTTTAGTTGATAGTTTCCTTTGCTGTGCAGAAGCTTTTTATTTTGATGTAATCCAATAGTTTGTTTTTGCTTTTGCTTCCCTTGCCTTAGGAGACATATCTGGAAAAATGTTGTTATGGCCAATGTCAGAGAAAGTACTGCCTGTGTTATTTTCTAGTATTTTTATGGTTTCAGGTCTCACCTTTAGGTCTTTATTCCATTTTGAGTTTGTTTTTGTGTATGGTGTTAGAAAGTGGTCCAGTTTTCCCAGCACCATTTATTGAAAAGACTCTTTTTCCCATTGTATATTCTTGCCTCCTTTGTCATAGATCAATTGGCCATAAAAATGGGGGTTTATTTCTGGGTTCTCTGTTCTTTTGAAATATATGTCTATTTTTGTGCCAGTATTATACTGTTATGATTACTACGGCTTTGTAGTGTATCTTGAAATCTGGAATTGTGATACTTTCAGTTTTGTTTTCTTTCTCAGGATTGCTTTGGCTATTCCAGATCGTCTGTGGTTCTATAAAAATTTTAGTATTATTCTAGTTTTGTGGAAAATGCTGTTGGTATTTCAAAAAGAATTTTATTGAAATTGTAGATTGCTTTGTGTCATATGGAGATTTTGACAGTATTAATTTTTTCAATTCATAAGCATGGAATATCTTCCCATTTGTTTGTGTCATCTTCAGTTTCTTTCATTAGTGTTTTATAGTTTTCAGAGTACACATCTTTCATCTCTTTGGTTAAATTTATTCTTTTTACTACAATTGTAAATGTATTGTTTTTTTCAATTTTTCTTTCTGTGACTTCATAGTGTATAGAAACACTACCAATTTCTGGCTATTAATTTTGTATCCTGCCACCTTTCTGAATTCCTTTAGTCTAGTTATTTTTTGGTGGAATCCTTAGGATTTTCTATGTATAGTATCATGTCATCTGGGAATAGTGACAGTTTAATGTCTTTACCAATATGGATGCCTTTTATTTCTTTCACTTGTCTGATTGCTGTGGCTAAGACTCTTAGATGTTGAATAAAAGTGGTAAGAGTGGACATCCTTTTTTGGTTCTTGACCTCAGAGAGAAGGTTCTTAGTTTTTTACCATTGAAGATGATGTTAGCTGTGGGTTTTTCATATGTGGGCTTTGGTATGTTGAGGTGTGTTCCCTCTTACCCCATTTTGTTGAGAGTTTTTATCACAAATGATGTTGAATCTTGTCAAATGCTTTATCTCCATCTTTTGAGATGATCATATGATTTTCATCCTCCATTTTGTTGATATGGTATATGACCTTGATTGATTTGTGAATATTGAACCGTTTCTTGCATCCTGGGAATAAATTCCACCCGATTGTGGTGAATGTCTTTTTAGTATTGTATGTGGTTTGCTAATATTTTGTTGAGGATTTTTATATCTATGTTCATCAGGAATATTGGCTTGTAGTTTTTTTTTGTTTTGTTTTGTTTTGTTTGTTTTTTGTGTGTCTTTGGTTTTGGTATCAGGATAATGCTGGCCTTATGTAATGTTTTTGGAAGCTTTCCTTCCTCTTCTGTTTTTTAGAATAGATTGAGGAGAATAGGTTTTAACTCTTTTTTCAATGTCTGGTGAAATTCACTTGTGAATGCATCTGGTCCTAGACTTATACATTTTGCTTTTTTTGATTATCAGTTCAATTTCATTACCTACAATTGGTCTGTTCAGATTTTCTATTTCTTCCTGTTTCAATTTTGGAAGATTGTGTGTTTCTAGGAAATCATCCAGTTCTTCCAGATTATCTAGTTTGTTGGCATAGAATTTTTTTAGTATTCTCTTATACTCTTTTGTATTTCTGTGTTATCAGTTATTACTTCTCTCTCATTTCTGATTTTGTTTATTTGGGGCTTTTCTCTTTTTTTCCTGATGAGTCTGGCTAAGGGTTTGTCATTTTTGTTTTTTCAAAGAACTAGCTTTTGTTTTCATTGATTTAAAAAAATTTTTTTTAAATCTTTATGTCATTTATTAATTTTTTAAAAGATTTTTATTTATTTGAGAGAGAGAGAGCACAAGCAGGGGAAGTGGCAGAGGGAAAGGGAGAAGCAGACTCCCTGCTGAGCAGGGAGCCCAATGTGGGGCTTGATCCCAGGACTTCTGGATCATGACCTGAGCCAAAGGCAGATGCTTAACTAACTGAGCCACCTGGGCGCCCCTCTATGCCATTTATTTTTGCTCTGATCTTTATTGTTTCCTTTCTTCTACTCATCTTGGGTTTTGTTTCTTCTTCTTCTTCTAGTTTCTTCAGGTGTAAAGTTAGATTGTTTGAGTTTTTTCTTATTTCTTGAGATAGGCCTGTGTCGCTATGTACCTCCCTCTTAGAACTGCTTTTGCTGTATCCCAGGAAATTTGGTAACATTGTGTTTTCATTTGTCTTCATGAACTTTTTGATTTCTTCTTTGATGCTTCATTGACCCATTGGTTGTTTAATATCATGTTGTTTAGTCTCCACATTTTTGTGTTTCTTCCAGTTTTTTTCTTGTGATTTTTTTCTAGTTTAATACTGCTGTTTTTGGAAAAGATGCATGGTATGTTTTCAATCTCCTTAAATTTATTGAGGCTTGTTTTATTTCCCAATATGCATTCTATACTGGAAAACGTTCCATGTGTACTTGAAAAGAATGCATATGTTGTTGTTTTTGTATGGAATGTTCTGTATATATCCGTTATGTCCATTCGGTCCAATGTGTCATTCAAAGACATTGTTTCCTTATTGATTTTCTGTCTGGATGATCTATCTATTAATGTAAGTGGAGTGTTAAATTCCCCTATATTATTGTATTACCATCAGTTTCTCTCTTTATATCCATTAATATTTGCTTTATGTATTTAGGTGCTCCAGTGTTGGGTGTGTAGATATTTACAGTTGTTATATCCTCTGGTTGGATTGATTCCTTTATCATTATGTAATGCCTTTCTTTGTCTTTTGTGACAGCCTTGTTTTATAGCCTATTTTGTCTGGTATAAGCATTGCTACCCTGGCTTTTTTTTTTTTTTTTTTCCATTTCCATTTGCATGGTGAATATTTATCTGTCCCTTCACTTTCAGTCTGAATGCATTTTTATGTCTGAAGTAAGTCTCATGTAGGCAGCATATAGATGAGTCTTGTTTTTTATCCATTCCACTACTCTGTGTCTTTTGATTGGAGCATTTAGGCCATTTACATTTTAACTAATTATTGATAGTTATGTACTTAGTACCTTTTAAAAATTTGTTTTTTGTTTGTTTTTGTAGCTCTTCTTTGTTCCTTTCTTACTCTCTTGCTTTTTTTTAAATTTGTGATCAATGAGTATGTGTGGTGTTTTGTTTAACTTTATTTCTCTTTATTTTTTGTGTGTCTATCATAGGTTTTGGGTTTGTGGTTACCATGAGGTTCATATATAACATAGTAATTAGCAGTCCATATTAATTTGATGGTCACTTAAGTTTAAATACATTTAAAATAAAACAAAAAAAGAAAAAATCTTCTTTTTCTTTTTCCTCTTCTTTTTTACTCTCTTCACACTTTATGTATATATTGTCATATTTTACATCTTTTTATTGATATTTTTATGTCTAATTGTGGTCATTTCTTTTCCACATAAAAAAAGTGCCTTTAACGTTTCTTGTAAGGCTGGTTTAGTGGTGATAAATTCCTTTATCTTTTGTTTTTCTGGGAAATTTTATTGCTCCTTCAAATGTGAATGATAACCTTGCTGGGTAGAGTATTCTTGGTTGTAGGTTGTTTTCTTTCAGCGCTCTGAATATATCATGCCCCTCCCTACTGGCTTACAGTTTTTTTCTGAAAAATCAACTGATATCCTTGTAGATTTTCCCTTCTGGTAACTTTTTGTTCCTCTCTTGCTACTTTTAAGATTTTCTCTTTATCTTTATCCTTTGACATTTTAGTTATTATGTGTCATGGTGTGGATCTTTTTGGGCTCATCTTGTTTGGAACAACCTTTTTTTCTTAGTCTTGGATGTCTATTTCTCTTCCTGGGTTAGGAACATTTTCAGTTATTATTTCTTCAAATACATATTCTACACCTTTCTCTCTGTCTTCTTCTTTGGGACCTGTACTGCAAATGTTTGTTTGCTTGATGTTGTCTAAGATCTCTTTATCCTCATTTTCAAAAATTCTTTTTTCTATTTGCTGTTCAGCTTGTGTGCTTTCCATTACCCTGTCTTCCAGATTGCTGATTCATTCTTCTGTGTCCTCTAATCTACTGTTGATTCTCTCTAGAGTGTTTTTTACTTCAATTATTGTATTCTTCAACCCTGATTGGTTCTTTTCAATATTTTCTCTCTCCTTATTGAAGGTCTCACTGAGTTCTCCCGTTCCTTTCTTCAACCTAGTGAGTGTCTTTACAATCATTACTTTAAATTCTTTATTAGGCATATTGCTTATCTCTGTTTTACTTAGTTCTTTTTCTTGTTCTTTCTTTTGGAGCATATTTCTTTTTCTCTCCATTTGCTTGACTTTCTGTGTTTGTTCCTAGGTTAGGTGAAATGGCTACTTCTCTCATAGTTGAAGGAGTAGTCTTGTGTATGGTGTCCCCAAAGCAGACTGTGTGCGCTTGGGGACTTTTGCTGGCTGGCTGGAGCTGTGGCTGTATATGCTAGTAACCCTTTTTAACCAAGGTTTTAAAGAAAGAATAAAGAAAAAATAGTAATAAAATTTAAAAAGCAAAAAACCCAGAAAATAATAAAAGAAAGGAAAAATTTTTTAAAAAAAGAAAAGAAGAAAAAAGGGAAGAGAAAAGAAAAAAGGAGATAAAAAAGAGAATAAAGAACAAAACCAAAAAGATAAAAACAAAAACAAAACAAGACAAACCTTAAATAATAAAATAATAAAATAAAGTAATAAAAAATGCAAAGAAAGAAAGAAAACACAAAACCACAACTTGTTTTCTGTGTCCCAGCACCATAGTGTGGCTGCTATGGTCTGTGGACCTTGGGCTTGCTGAGGTTGCAAGCTCACTGTGTGCTGGACCCTGCTCCAGTCTGGGCTTTTAAAGTGGAGAGGGAGGGAATGTTCTCACAGTTCCTCATCCCTTTTATACCATGGCTTTTTTCCTGTGCTCCTGAGCAACTAGGGCTGGTGTGGGCTTGAGGGTCCTGGGCTTGCTGAGGTCAGAAGCTCCCTGTGAGAACTGGATCCACCTGTTATGGCCTGTCCCACAATGGGACCCTTCAGTTATGGCACCTGAACTTGCCCCTTATGGCATCCAGACCCTGCACAGGTCTGGGCTTTTAATGTGGAGGAAGAAAGAGGGTTCCTATTGCTCCTTGGCCCTTTTAAACTGTGGCTTCTTTTTCTGTGCCCCAGCACAATTAGGGCTGGTATGGGCTTATGGACCCTGGGCTTGCTGAAGCCATGAACTCACTGAATGACCAACCTGTCCATTATGGTGTCTGAACCTTCTCTGTCCTAGGCTTTTAAGATGGGGTAGGGACGTAAACCATGTGTTTCTCTAGTCCCTCTGACCTGGAGAGGTTTTCTGCAGCTCCTCTGCCACTTGGCGGAGTTCTATTGTTGTCTGTTTTGTATGCTAAACCGTGGTTTGGTTTTTTTTTCCTGTGCTCAAGGACAGAGGAATATGTTTCTAGTCCATCAGTCCTATCCTTTCCCACTGCCATTTGCAGCACTGGCCGTGGGGCTTCCCTTTGCCGCTGTGTCTTCATCTCTCTTGCTGTTCTCTCTTTGGTTGTTCAGTAGCAGTTCAGTCAGCCTCAGTTGTTCTTCAGGAGGAATTGTTCTATTAATGAGTGTAATTTAGTGTGTTCATGGAAGAGGTGAGTTCAGAGTCCTCTACTAGCCATCTTGAACCAGAACTAAATAAAAATTTAAAATTTGGTCATCAAAATATTTTATATCCTTAACAACTTTTTGTTTACTTATCATAGGGAAAGAATCTCCTACTATATTAGCAAATTTACTTACAATGTATTCCTGAATTCTATCAATTCTTTCTGTACATGCTTCTTTACATATAATAACAAATTTATGTGCAGTATATTTCTGAATTTTATCAAGCTTTTTTTTCATATTTCTTTACATATTTATCTACAGGTTTATTATTACTATTTTTCTCTGATCAAATAAAATTTTTCATTATATAATGGCTTTCTTCATTCTTACTAATGGTTTTAAGTTTAATCTTACATTAATACAGCTGTCTTAGCTTTGTTATAGTTAGAATTTAATCAATGTATACTTCCATCTTACTTTTAATCTCATTCTGTCTTTAATTTATACATTTATTTCGTAAATAACATCAGCCCATTGAAGAGTTCATTTTTCATTGTTTCTTTTGAAATGTCTTCTCTTATTCTAATTACTTTTATTTGAAAAGTCTTCTGTTATTCTGGTTACTTTTTACTATTTTGGAGATCTGTTTTACTCTGTTTTCTTTTAAGATTTTGTCATTTTCTTTGGTGATTTGTAATTTTACCACAAAATATTTAGGTGTAGTGCTTTTGTTTTTGCTTTTTGCATGTCTGCTTATATACATTATGCTTATTTTATTTGTAAATCCAGCTTTTATGACAACTGTCAACTATTACATGTTTGAATATCTTCTCTCCTTTATTCTATTTTTTTCCTGATGAGGCTAGGATTAAACATATGTTATATATTATTGTTTTATCCTTTATGTCTCTTACTTTCTCTTTCACATATTTCATTTTATTTCCTCCCTGTGCTGTATTCTACATAATTATTTGGCCTCAGCACAATGTTCACTAAATCTGTCTTTAGCTATGTCTAATCTGTTGTATAACTGGTTCATTCAGGTTTTTTTTTTAAATTCAAAAATGATATTTTTCAGTTCTAAGTGTCCATTTTTCATATATTCCTGACATTAATGTTTTTTATGGCCCATTCACTTATTATCCCATATTTTTTCTTTAAATATTTTGTCTATTTTATCTTATATTTTATATTTGATAATTCAAACAGTCTTTGGAGATCTAAATCTCATTTGTAGTAACTTTTTATTTTTTAAACATCCAAAAGAGACCCAAGACCATTTAATCTGGGCTCACAAACCTTACAGGCAGCTGTTGTATTCACATCAACTTGTTTGTCTTATGAGGATACAAGGAGCAATGTTATCCTCATCTGTTTCTTTCATTTGGGGCAGAAAAAATTAAAGTGACTTAACCCAGGACAGTTTACAAGTCATAGCAAAAGAGAGAAATAAACATGGACTCCATGTTTAGTACTTTCATAAACCACAAGTTGAATGGCCACATATATCTATAAATTATAGTCCTTTTTTGTCTCAGTTACATTAGAAGTGGGGAGGGGGAGTGGAAGGCATCTGTACTCTCAAACACCAATTGAACGAAGAGAGTGAACTACCTTATTGAACTTATCTTATTCATGCTATAAGATAGAAGTCTGTGAATCTTCTAGATTACTTAACCTTTGGTGTGTTTGTTCAGAACTTCCTTCTTCCTCTTTTTTAAATGTATTTAGAATTATAGTATACTTTAAACTGTTATTTTATCTTGATTTTCCTTTGATTAATTAAACATAAAAATGAAGTTTATATATTTTATTTTACATGTCACTGTATAAAACTTGATTTTCTGTGTATAATTACAATTTTAGAATACAAGGTTGAAGAGTATGAGGACAAATATAAAGCCTTGAGCTTCTTATTTATGAAATCCATTAATGAAATCATTTTGGCTCATTTATATCAGAACAATTGAGCTAATCACAACTTTATGACTGGGAAGTTAGGAATTTTTTCATTCACAGATGACTTGGAAAGTCAATAAGCCTATAAGAGATGAATTACTTTATGGTCACAGTCATATTTCCTATATACAACCTATGGCTTTTTATCTTTCTTGAGTGCCCTGTTAAGAATAACTGAAGCAGTGGTGCATAAAAGGTCTTGACTTGTAATCTCAGAGACCGAGAGAGTATTCAAGAATTTAGTTGGACTATATCATCATCTTTATTTACTTATTTATTTATTTTAAAAGATTTTATTTATTTATTTGAGAGAGAGTTTGCACACCAGAGAGCGGGGGAGGGGAGGGCAGAGGCAGAGGGAAAAGCAGGCTCCCCACTGAGCAGGGAGGACAAGGCGGGCTCCATCCCAATCAGGACCTGAGCCAAAGGCAGAAACTTAATTGACTGAGCCACCCAGGCACCCCATCGTCATCTTTATTAAATAATAGTTTTCAACATGGCAATTAGCAGAATCCTTTAAGATAGCAGGTAACTTTACAATATTTTTTCCCATGTGAAAAATTGTCCCCGTATCTTCCTTAAAAAAAAAAAAAAAACACCTAAATTTCAGTTAAAGGAATAATTATATAAATCTGTTGTTATGGGTTTCTGCTGTATTTGTTTATTCCACTAGGTATATTCCTGATGTCTCATTGTTTTTGTTGTCCAGAGTTCACATTCCTGTTTTCAACAAATGAAGACTTACGTGGTTACATTAAACCTGACCTTCCTAGGGAAACACAATTTAGAAGAAGGATGTATTTACTATTTTTGTCATCTTCATAGAAGACTCTCTTTATTACTCATTAAAAACAACAGTAAATTTCCAAGTGTTGTACACACTATTAGTACCAAAGTTTTTTGTAACTGTTCTTATAGACAACTACAAATAACAACGCCCTAAGGGGGACCTATCATTTTTTTACTCATGATCAATCGATGTGTATTGCACAGATGTAATAACATTTATTAAGCTGTATTTTAGATGGAGGACAGAGGGTGAGGGTATCAATATCCAGGTTCACAGAGTCCCTTAGTTTTCCATTTATGAATATCAGCTCAAACTCTTTTGTGCATATACTGTAGGAGTACTGCAAAAATATATTGAATAAGGGGGAAAAAACCCACCAACAATCTGGGCTACATATGGAAGGTAAACAGGACACAAAAACAAAAGAATAGGACTGTGATTAATGGAACAGTGATTAATTTTGGAACAGTGATTAATTTTTTTCCTTTTAAAAACATTTTCAGTGTTTCCTCTGAAATTAGGGAAACAATATGCTTCTTCACCGTGTTGTGTTTTTCTATTTGAGTCCCAGGAACAAATGACCAGTGCAGTCTTCTTTTTCATTTCTGCCCAAATCATGAACTTCCATTAAATGTGGCTCATTGCTTGCTCCTCATTATCAGGATTCATTATGAAGAATCATTATAGCTTCAACCTCCTTCCTTGAAGAGACTTTTTTTTAACTTCCTGAGATAAATCAAATCTACCTGCATTGTCTGTCTCTGCCAGGCTAGCTTATGTTTCTAGGATGTCCAGATATTCTGCAATCAAGGAGACTATTTCCTGCAGAAAAAGAGAAAGTGATGAAATTTTATTCACACATTGGGCTACCTTTTTAATGCAGATCTATAATCTATAATATCATCTTTAATGGCTTTCCTGAAGTAATATGTGAAGTCATTAAATGACAGAATAAGAGTAGGGCAAATCTCAAGGAGTTTTTAAGGGTAAATGTAAAAATGGCAAAGAAATATGGATAATTGAATAAATAAACAGCAGGCATAGCTCTTTGGGTATGATGGCCTCTTCATATAACTTATAGGAATGCAGTAGAATATATCACTAAGGCCGTATGTGAACATAATATACAGAAACTACTAATTGATTCCATGAGATTATCTTCCTTAACTATGAATTTTTCTGCTGGTGAATGCTATTTAGGGCTATTTCTAGGACTGGTTTTTATAGGACATTAAAATATATATAAAATGTCTGAATACCTTTTTTCATCCTCAGTAAATTCAGGTGTTTCTTTTAATCATGAGTGCACAGTATGTGTAGATTCATAGATCATCTCGTTTCATAGAAAATCTTACTTGAATCCCTCTTTTTAGGCATACTTTATAATTGGGTTTAGTTATCAGAGATGCATGGAAAGACATATCAGGATAAGCTAAATATTTTAACCTCACTGATTGCCCATGATCATAAATCAGGAGGGGTGTTTAATAAATTCAGAGACAAATTCAAGGAAGTATTGATGACTACTAACATTGTTTAAGTTTCTTCAAGGCTGGTTTTAATCTTTTCAGGTGGAAAGGCTTACATACACATATGCATTTTAGGGTAGTAACTGTATTCCAAAAGCAAATTTAATTTACACAATCAAGGGGAGATAGTGGGAAAGGGAAATGGTAATAGAAAGAATGGAAAATGCATATGTCTGATGGTATTTAATAATACCCTTAAACATAAAGTTTTTGGGGCTTCTGAAAGAAGAAACAGATTTCTGCTTATGCACCATCTCTAAGAGCACATTGTCAGATCTCCATACAGCATCATAAAGTCTTATTAAATAATTGTTGCATTGATAAATTTCACCAGCATGTTGACTGTTCTAATTTCAATTTCAGTGGACACCATTATATTCCCAGCAGTTAAGAGTAGATCAGAAAAACTGACAGCCTCTCATAGGTTCTACTAAATGCTACTGAAGAGCAGTTAGTATTTTAAAAAGCTCTTTCTCTACCAAAAGGACTCTTCAGCATTAGATATGCTGGCAGGATAATAGTAGGCTTTATTACCATCAACACAAGACTGTCAGTATATAAGCAGAATCTTAGATGCTATTCCTATACATAAATACACTGTTAGCTTTTTTAAGCAGTGTGATTCACTGCCTCATGTACAAATAGCAAGGGCATCCAAAGTGAGAAACCAACTGTCCGCCATTTACCAAACTTCATTCATTTTGTTGGAAACAGTACCAGCTTTCAAACTGCTAAAAATACCCTGTGACTAACTTAATAAAAGACAGTGCTCCCTTCCGGAATCTCAGTTCCAAGAGCGAGTCAAAGGGAGAGTAAATGTTCTATTTAAACTATGTTTCAAAGGCACCAACGGTGAAGTTCACACGTATAGTTGAAAGAAGTGACTAGTGCATTGTATCATTTGTCATAAAGGACATAGCTTTCAAAATTAAAAGCTTGTTTAAAAGAATTATGATAAAGGCTTACTGCCAGTAGGAAATGCCAATAAGCAAACAAAATTAATGCACATGGTAGAGCCAGGACAGAATTGTCTCCCTGGAACATAACTTCATCATATAAGAAAATCTGATTGTTTCAATAAGCAATCATCTTTTTTTAATGTTCCATTTGTTTTTATTTGTTTCAATAAGCAGTCATCTTTCCATGTTCTTTATGCCCATGCAGAGACTGAATGTAGTTTCATTTTCACACCAGTTTCATCCTTTTAACATATAATATTTAGAGTTTTGGCCTGAAGCATCCAGATATAATTATTCTTTTTCTGGATTTTCTGGATATCTCTGTATGCAGAATGCCTGGGTCAAGGGCAGGGTTATCCCTATTTTTCTAGGAAATATCTTGTATATTTCAAAATTTAAATTTATACCAAACTGACTGTTGTTTCTGTTCTTTTTTCTTTTTTATATTATGGTACAGTATACATGGTATAAAATTCAATATTTTAACCATTCTAAAGTTTACAGTTAAGAAGCATCAAATACATTTACAGTGTTGTGCAATCATCACTGTCCATCTCTAGAACTTTTTCATCATCGCATATTGAATTCTGTACCCATTGAGCAAAAACTCTTCATTATCCCCTCACCCCAATCCCTGACAACCACAATCTTACTTTCTGTCTCTATGAATTTTAACTACTCTAGGTGCCTCATAAAGTGGAATTATACCATATTTATCTTTTTGTGACTGACTTATTTCACTCAGCATAATGGCTTCAAGGTTCATCCATGTTGTAGCATGTGTCAGAATTTCATTCCTTTTTAAGGTTGAACAATATTCCGTTGTATTTGTATATTATTTATCCATTTATCTGTTGATGGACATTTGGGTTGTTTTCACCTTTGACTGTTGTGAATAATGCTGCTATAAAGTCTGAGTAGTTTATTTTATTCCTCTCATCTTAGTCATACTTTCTGCATTATATTTATTTATGTTGATAATATATTTTCTGTGGTGAATTATAAGCTCCTTGAGGACAGAGTCCTTGCTGGTCTTATATTTATAATCCCATAGCATACAGCATAATTTTTAGACATAATGAGTGTTAAATGATACCAGTTGGATCACTAAATGCATCTCAGATAAATTCTAGAGTTTGTTGATAGCTGCCACCATCATTAAAAACAGGGACAGAAAAATAGCACTTTTAACAGTGATTGATAAATTGCTCTGCTCTTTTCTTGAGTCTCTAGTTTCCTTTTAAGGAGGCTCAGAATAAATAGGGAAAAGGGACCCCTCTAGGCTATACAGATTAGTGTGATAAAGTATATTACTAAACCACTGAAACTAGTACAAAAATTATATAAATGTTATCAGCGTGAATCTGAAAGATATAACATTTAAGTTTCAGCCCGATTCAATGAGTTGATTAACAGCTTTCTTTGTGATTATGATATAAAATCTCAGTAGATGACAGACCCTATTTGCCAATCTTGTAGTGCAGCCTTGCAGGTGAATTAAATATCTAACTAGCCTGCCAATAGCTATTTATTTATTTATTTATTTATTTACTAGTAAAATTTTCACCACATTACTTACCTATATAACATGACTTTAGAAATATTCTTTAGCAAGATTATGCATTAAGTGTTTCTGAATTTAGAGAAAGAGATAGAATTTAAAATATAATAACAATATAACCTACTGAGTACTTGCTCTGACCCAATGCTGTACCAGGTACTAGCATTAATTATTTGATCATTACAGCTCTGTTAGATTTCTGCTTTTATATCCCCTGATATATATTCTGAGGAGCAGAGAAGCCACTTAATTTGTCAGTAAGTTTGGCCAAGAATTGAATCCAAGAATTGAATTGAGTTTGGACACTCAAATTCCAACTCCTTTTTATTATTAAACATTTTCTTTGTAATTAATCTATTCATGTATTTTTCAAAGTTTGTTTACTTTTTTCCCCCAACTGTGTGATTTTTCTTTTTTTCCAAAATCTGTATCTCTGACCTGGATCTTGTATCTACACCCCTAACCTAAATCTGATTTCAGTCATTTTAATTTCCTGTCTCTTTGCTATAGATTGCAGATTAGTTTCCACTCATTGATCCAGATTATTGACCTCTTACTTCATTCCCTGTAGATATTATACCTGCTTACATTTTATTTATATGCAATTAAGTCTAAGGTTTTGGCTTCTTTTATTGCTTATCACTTTATTTGTGCTACCCCTATATCTTTCCCCATTTAAATTCTTTCCAGTGTAAGTATAGGTCTTTATTAAAGCAGCCAGGTGGAAATAAAATATTAAATATCATTCTATTTCAATGAGTCACACATTTTAGAGCAAGAGTATAATGAAATAAATCTATGACACATTTAAGCACCTTAATGCTTAAACTAACCTAGTTTCCTCCTAGTCTTGAGCAGAAGAAATCTGTCATAAGTCAGTCAGAAGCTTTTCTGTAGACTGTGAGATTCAGGTTCTTGTTTTTGAGAATTTAAGGGCAGATTGCTCTCAAGAGCTCTTTAAAGTTCTAATATAACACAAGTCAATAGCCAGCTTACAAATAATCAGGAAAGGGCTCTGCTTGCTTTTCAAAATTTGCCATTTTTAATTCTTTTCCCTTTTTTCTTGTGGCTAATCAAAAGTTTTAGAAAGAACATCATGGCATTCTTTTTGTTTTTAAAATATTGACCTTCAGGCCAAAGTACTCCTTTTTTATTGAAGTATAACTAACATACAGTCATCTGTTAGTTTCCGGAGTACAACATAATGATTCAACAGTTCTATACTTTACTCATTGCTCACCATGATAAATGTAGTTACCATCTGTCACCAAGCAGCATTATTACAATATATTCTTTGTAGTTTGTTTCTTTCTTAGATTATCAGTGTTGCACAGATAGCTTATATTCATGATTCAACTCAACTAAAGATTCCTTTTGGTAAGAGTAGGAAATCAAGATTTTAATACTGTAAAAGCTTTAACTAGAAAAAATAATGTATTTCTTTGTAGCAAAATAGTGTCATACTTTAAAAATTTCTCCCAAACTTACTATAGACATGAGATAGCATGATCCTTATCATCCTTTCACTCATTTTACTCCAAATATTTCTTTTTCTTTTCTGTAGCTACCAGTACTGAGTAGTTTCTTGTTCTATTTCAATTTTAACCCCTCATTATTGTTGGCATTTCTTATATTTTGGTCCTTAACTAATACAAATCCATGGTTCATTAACGATATAAACAATGGGAACTGTGTGAAGTGCTATTCTCCTTATGGATTTTGTGGGTGAAAAAGAGGTCTAGAAGAAACTATATCCCAGACAACTTTGTTTTTGTCAAAGCCTGTTACAAAGTGATATTTTCCTACCTTCAGTGACCTGCTGAAAGAAGAACTATTAAAAAGTGTCATTTAAAGCAGTCATTTTTATTCTGAAAAAGGCTAGCTTATGCAGTATATCAGATCAAAGCTTCCAAGTGAGAAGAACATTATTCTTCTGAATGATGAAAATGAGCTCCTTTGTATTATATCTAATGGGAGGAAAGGAAAGGCATGTAGGTTTCAGACTTACAGAATGTATATATTGCTGCTGAAGGCATGGACAACTCAACAGTTGTGGGATTATTCTTTACCTAATGATCCATAGCCCATTTTATGGGTGTGATGCATTATTGAAAGATACCAACAAGGCAGAAATGGGAATTATGTGGACCCAATGTGGTAATCATGGGTAATTTATATATGGGACATTCTTGGTACTTAAAAAAATCTGTTGCTTAACTATAATGTATAGAATGGTAGCAATACAAAACAAACCAACAAGTAAAGAAGGATAAAAGTATTTCAAGAGTTTATTCAAGCTAGAATAGAAAGACTGGTGTGGCTCTGTGTCTGCTGCATTATTCATCTGAAAAAGTCTTATGAAATGTGCAATCAGGCTTTTTGTAAAATGTGGTAGAAACAGTGATCACAGATGTCAATTTCCCTTCCTTTCCTCCTTCCTTCCCTCTTCCCTCCCTCTCTTCTATCTATCTATCTATCTATCTATCTATCTATCTATCTATTTATTATCTATCTATCTATCTATCTATCTATCTACCTATCTATCTATTATCTGTCTATCTATCTATCATCTATCTATCTATCATGTTTTTCAACTATGGGCAGTTTATGGGTTATTTGAAAAAGTTTAACCAAAAAGTGGAGGTTACTTTAATTAAAAGTAATCCATGTAGGAAGGGTGTGACTATTTGCTGAACTGCTTTCTTTAATTAAATCAAGGTCTTGGAGTGATAAGGTTCTAGAAGACTAAAATCATTAGATCTCTTGTGGTTTGCAAGATGGTCCTTTCATACTACTCTGACAAAGCATATGTACTTACTAAACTGGTGATCACAACAAAAATCTACAACTTTGTTGAATTCCAGAATGTGCATAAATTGAGTCCAAACAGGAATTGAGCCAATGACAATGAAGACTACTTTCCCTATAGTCAGATGCTCTAGCTTCAACGGAATCATGGAGTTTGAGGAACTATAGAGTTTTTCTTTGAAAATGAAGTCACACAAAGGGCCTGCACAGACTCCTTATCAAAGATAAGATGGCATTATGACAATATTCTGAACATTATGTGTCACCAAGGGAAATGCAAATTAAAACAACAATGAGATAGCATTGCACACCTATTGGAACAGCCAAAATCTGGAACACTGACAACACCAAATGCTGGCAAAGATGTGGAGCAGCAGGAACTCTTATTCATTGCTGGGGGGAATGCAAATTGGCCATTTTTAAGTAAAACTAAACACACTCTTGCTGTATGTTCCAGCAATTGTACTCCTTAGTATTTACCCAGATGAGCTGAAAACTTACATGTTAATACGAAAACCTGCACATGGATGTTTATAGCAGCTTTATTCATAATTGCCAAAACTGGGAAACAACCAAGATGTCCTTCAGTAGGTGAATCAATAAATAAACTGTGGCTCATCCAGACAATAGAGTATTATTCAGTGCTAAAAGAAATGAACTGTCAAGCCCTGAAAAGATATGGAGGAACCTTAAATGCATATTACTAAGTGAAAGAAGCCAATCTGAGAAGGCCGCATACTGTAGGATTCTAACTATAACACATTGTGGAAAGGCAAAAAAATGGTTGCCAGGGGTGGAGGGTAGGGAGTGATGAATAGGCAGGCCACAGAGGATCTTTAGGGCAGTGAAACTACTCTCTATGATTCCTTAATGGTGGATACATTTGTCCAAATATATAGAATGTACAACACCAAGAGTGAACCCTAAGACGAACTATGGAATATGGGTGATAATGATGTGTCAGTGTAGGTTCATCAGTTGTAACAAATGTATCACTCCGGTGAGGAATTTTGATAGTTGGGGAAGCTGTGTGTATGTGGGAGGAGGGGAGTATATAGGAAACCTCTGTATCATCTGCTTAATTTTGCTGTGAACCTAAAACTGCTCCTAAAAAAGTCTATTTTAAAAAATTAATATGAGATTTATGAGATGGCTGGAGAGATGGTAAATACGCAAAACTGAATATTTTTCTTTGTTATAGCAGTAAGAGAGATCTAAATGGGAAAACTATTCTATTTTCTCTTCCTAGCTTATTTCAATTTATCTTGTTCTTTGCCTAGCTTTTTAAGAACCTACTGCCTTCTTTCTTCATCCACCTTTCATTTCTGACCCCACAATGCTGTCCTGGAGTCCTCTTCATTATATTTAAACATACATGGTTCTCCCTTAACCTCTTTTCCTGGTTTACTCACATCCTTTTCTTACCACCCTTTTATTTCATTGTCCTCTTTCCTACAACCAAAGGAAGCTAAAATACATTTTGGGAAACCATATTCCTCTCTCTTTCAAACTTAACGAAATCACAAAAGTATACCTGGTGTCGTATTTTTTTTAAATTGAATTGTTAAATATGGAGATGTGGTCCACATATGTTCATTGAGCATACATTGTGTGCTACCATTGTGTGAGTGGTGTCACGGCTTTCTTCTAATAAATCGTATGGATAAATTAAAAAAAAAAAAAGCCATGATTTCATAGCAGCAATGTCCACAATAGCCAAACTGTGGAAAGAGCCAAGATGTCCATCAACAGATGAATGGATAAAGAAGATGTGGTATATATATACAATGGAATATTATGCAGCCATCAAAAGGAATGAGATCTTGCCATTTGCAACGACGTGGATGGAACTGGAGGGTATTATGCTGAGCGAAGTAAGTCAAACAGAGAAAGACATGTATCATATGACCTCACTGATATGAGGAATTCTTAATCTCAGGAAACAAACTGAGGGTTGCTGGAGTGGGGGGTGGGGTGGGAGGGATGGGGTGACTGGGTGATGGACACTGGGGAGGGTATGTGCTCTGGTAAGTGCTGTGAATTGTGCAAGACTGTTGAATCTCAGATCTGTACCTCTGAAACAAATAATGCAATATATGTTAAGAAAGAAAAAAAAAAAGAAGAATGTAGCAGGAGGGGAAGAATGAAGGGGGGGAAATCGGAGGGGTAGACGAACCATGAGAGACGATGGACTCTGAAAAACAAACTGAGGGTTCTAGAGGGGAGAGGGGTAGGAGGATGGGTTAGCCTGGTGATGGGTATTGAGGAGGGCACGTTCTGCATGGAGCACTGGGTGTTATGCACAAACAATGAATCATGGAACACTATATCTAAAACTAATGATGTAATGTATGGGGATTAACATAACAATAAAAAATAAAAAAAAAAAAAACAAACCCAACCGGGGACCGTTTCCTAGGGAAAAAAAAAAAAAAAGCCATGATTTCAGAAAAGAATTCTAGTTTTTAATAGTATAAATAATAATTTAAGATGTTTCTTTAGACCATAAACTTTATAGTATGTATGTATTATCAGGTATTTGCCTTGTCCATGTAGCTGAAGTAAACTGACTAATGTGAAAGCCAGTCTCTACTTCCTGAAACATAGAGTATGCCTAAAATTTTGACATAGATATAAGGCTTTTCAAATTACTGGCTTTTGTGAACTTCTCAGGTTCTTATCTTTTGTGAAGTTGCTAAGCTAAATTTAAGAAAGTTTAAGCTAAAATTTGGAATGACTAGAGACTGGATCTTCCAGTCTTAGTTTTATGACCTAAAGTTATTTGAATTTCCTGAGCCTTGGTTTTCTTTTTTGCAAAGAGAGGCTCATAATAATACATACCATATTTGGTTTTTGTAAGGCAAAATAAGATAATTATTCCAAGGTCCTTAGTGCAGTGTGTGGAGGTAGGTTTTATTAATAATAATAAATTAGAAAATCTGATAGAAAACATTGCATTTACCAATAAGGAATAAATGTAAGATATCCAGATAAACTTCATAAGAAATGTGTAAGAGGAAGGTTACAAAACTTAATATGAGTAAATAAATAAAATCAATGGGCTTGGTTGGAAAGAGTTCATATTACAGAAGTTTATTACTTCCAAAGCAATATACAGATTCAGTACAATTCTAATAAAAAAATTTAAATGACTCTAAGAAGTGTAGGGTATACATGTCCTTAATATTTTATTATAATGTGAGTTTTATTTGATTCTCCAGTCAAATGAATTTAAATTAAACTTTGCTATTATTGATACGGGAAAGTACTAAGCATGAATTCAGCATTTGTTTAAATGCAGTAATGTATTTTTGTCATTAACATAGTTCTGGTGTATAGAAAATTATTCATAATGCTAGGTGCTATTATAATTCTTAGTGACATTTAGATTTCAAGAATGTGCACTTTGAAGTAAATTCAACAGAAATTGCAATGAAAGAAATGGTTAGTTAGAAACAATAAGACAACAAAGCCAAAAAAAAGCAAATAGAAAATGTTTGTGGTTCTTTTAAGGTCATTATTAGAATTAACTCATAAAGCAAATCTCTTATAATAGAAGATAATTTAGTAAAGTGTGTCTGGGAATTGCATATCTAGGAAGATCAGTTTTATTAGAAACTAGGCAGCTAAGAGGTGAAAGGAATCCATATAGAATGAAATCATCAATCACTGCATTATAAAGTGTTGAAAAGTCATACTTGAACATCTCAGCTGATTGAGAGATTTGGTTTAAACAGTTCTAAAGCTTTTGTTATATTACTGTTTTGTTGGTATTTTACTTATACATGCGAAGCCTATTAGTTTACAACCTGCTTGGTGATGATATAAATAATTTGCAAAGAATTATCCAGTAAGATGTGTGAACTTTCAACACAAATGTGATTGATTAGGGAAAAAGATATTTGGGGATGAACACAGTTTCAGCCATACCTACTGGGTATAAAACTACAGGAGTGAATACCTTTATAAGGGCTGTTGTTTACCCTGAACATATCATCATCTACTACACAATTCTGTGAGACCTTAAACGGTTTGCCATTTGTGCTCCTCACTTTGGCTATGATGGTCTTATAAAGGTGATTTTTGTTTTTCTGTCTGTTTAAAAATAAATTTATAATGAAATTTGTAATGATTCTGCAAGTTTATCTTCTCAATTATATGCTAGCTTAGCTTGTGTATTTGCTATTCAGAAGTTTCACAGTTGACTTTTATATTTTTCTTCATGGATAATAAAAGGATCATGATAACAGATAAAAATTTATATTTCAAAGACAGGTGAATATTGACAGTTTCATTTGATTTAACCTAATATTTCAAGAAGAGCTATAACCGTATGCAAGCTTAAAACAACCGCAGACATTTTCTGTGCTCAGCTAAGTGATTGAAGGGCTTATTAGTTGTCATTTTTCTCAGGATTGAACATTTTCAATGAACAATCACATTTCAAAGATATATACATTTTTATTATTTGATAGAATTGGTTCGATTAAAAAGAAACTCTGAGAGTTGGATGAAGAAAAAGGACTGTAGAGACCTGAATCTTTTTTATTTTTAAAGATTTTATTTATTTATTTGACAGAGAGAGAGAGAGTACAAGCAGGGGGAGTATCAGAGGGAGAGGGAGAAGCAGACTCCTTGCTGGTCAGGGAGCCCTATGCAGGCTTGATCCCAGGACCCCAGGATCATGACCTGAGCTGAAGACCCCGAGACCTGAATCTTTGGAGAGTCAGTGGTAAAATCTTAGTGATAAAATGAGTAACTTTACATGTGTCTTTGTTTACCAAAAAAGTCCTCTTGTTAATCTTTATTTGAGATAACAAAAGAAGCTATCCATTGGATTATTTCAATCCACTACTGTCTAAATATCTTGACCCACAATAGCCTGAAATGTTGAGGCAGACTTCCTGTTTGATCACATTTCTTTGAGGAAAGTTAACCTTCTTTATTGTCTAAGTGCTGGGGTTATATAAAATCTGTTTTCTTAGATGAAGGAATCAGTGTCCACACTTTACAAGGATGTCCTAGCAGAGGATGACTACGTTCTAAATTAATAATAACTCAAACCACTGAAATCTAGCAAGGGCTGACTCCCCCTGTTTTTTTGTTTGTTTGTTTGTTTTAAGAAGGAAAAGCCGACATGAAAATTAAGTGATTTATAGATTTGTATATTCATAGAAATGTCGAGCAAAAATGAACTTAGAAATGATCCAGCTCAGCTTTTTTTGGGAGTGGGGCTGGAAGGGGGGATGAGGAATTGAAGTATATAAAAGACGGTGATTATCTCTAAATCACTTACCTAGTGTTGGGGCCATGACACCAAATAAAGTCTTCTGACCTTACATCTTGTGCTAAGAAACCCTAGAAAATTCTGGAAATGTTCTGGGAAACCTCTAGTTGAATTAGAGACCTACACATGAGGTGATGTGTTTTAATCATTCTAATTGTAACTAAATTTGATTCCTTGGGGCTTGTTTAAAACTAAGTCTCCATAAATTTTGGAGACTTCCTGAAGAACTGTGATCCAGGCAGTTAGAGTCCTGATCTGGTGAGTGATAGGGAACATGCAAATTCTCCATGTTGCTTAAACATGTTGAACAAATAACAGTTGTCAAGATGTTGCTTGGCTTCTTGGAGAGTTCCTAAGGGATGCCCACAGGATTACCTTGGTTGTGATCAAAGGAAGCTCTACACCTTCTACATAGGAGGAACTTCAGAGTAACAATCTGGTTGAGGGTGTTAAGCAGTATTGTTAACTTAGATTTTATGCTGATTTGCGATGGCTTGACATTGAAAAAACTGATGAAGATTACGGAGGAGGTTAATCCTCCCCCCCCAGCCACCACTCCTACTGGTTCTGCTGCAATAAATATCATTGGCTTCAGTCTAGGTCTCACTGGGTGTTGAACCCAAGGGTCCTCCAAGATTCTAATCTAAGCAGTAGCTGCAGTATTTCTTTAGGAATGAAGTTTATTAACATTTTATTTGTACAGAATAATATGACCACACTTCTTCACAAAATAAATGTAAACTATGATTGAATCATCTTTTATTAGTACATGTATAAAATAGTTGTTTTGTTTTGTTTTTTTAAGATTTTATTTATTTATTTGAGAGAGAGAGAGTGAGAGAGAGCATGAGAGGGGAGGGGGTCAGAGGGAGAAGCAGACTTCCCGCTGAGCAGGGAGCCTGATGCGGGACTTGGTTCCAGGACTCCGGGATCATAACCCAAGCCGAAGGCAGTCGCTTAACCAGCTGAGCCACTCAGGCGCCCTAAAATAATTTGTTTTAATTGTGTGCTTTAAAAAGTGTTTCTCTCTCATTTGAATCCAGAGAAATGAGGAGCAAAGTTTCTGAATGGCATTCCATCAATCAATATAAGGTTGCTTTGTATAGGGTAGGTGGAGATAAAAATTGCTTCTAATAGGAAGTTTTATCAGAGCCATAAGAAAAGGGAGATGTGATATACAGTTGGTTAGTATTTAAAAAGTACTGGATGAAAGCCTGAAATAAAGTGTTTGCACATTATTTTGACCAGGTCATCTATATGTTTAACCACCTAATATCAAACTTTTTAGAGGTGATGGGAATGGAAGTGATCCCAAGTTAGAGGCTGAGGGGAGATGGTTTGTTTTAGTGTTCTTGGGCTTGGCAGAGTATATGGTATGGGGCTCAGAGCCAATCTATGAAGGCTCTAAAAATAAAAAAGGGTTTTAGCTAAAATTCATGTCTTTAAGTATTACCATATTCAGTTAAGAAGCAGCCCACACCTACTTCACCATGAGGAACTATTTGTGAGAGCAGATATACCCACCACGGGTGACCTCTCAGCCTAAATATGTCTTTTCTTCCATACATTTACAATACCATCCGTAAAACATATTTTTTCCTCCTTTTTTTTTCTTGATTTATCTTTAAAAATAAGTGCCCTGAGCTTCCAAGTACTCAATGATAAATGAGGTTGGATTGCAGATGTGCATTCTTTGCTAAAGTAGAAGTGTCTTGTCAGAGTTTTCTATAGAATATCTGACATCACTATTTAAGGAAACTTAAGAATGTGCCTTCTGTTATTTTTAGAGATGTAGCAAGGATTTCTTTGAAAGAGCCTTCCACAGACACTGACACTGAAGTTGCAATAACTTTGAAAGCAAGAAATGAAAAATGTTCGGGGCGCCTGGGTGGCTCAGTTGTTAAGCGTCTTCGCTTAAAATCTTTTTTAAAGATTTTATTTATTTGACAGAGAGAGACACAGCGAGAGAGGGAACACAAGCAGGGGGAGTGGGAGAGGGAGGAGCAGGCTTGCCGCTGAGCAGGGAGCCCAATCCTCAGCCCAAGCTGAGCAGGGAGCCAAAGCGACTGCCTTCGGCTCAGGTCATGATCCCAGGGTCCTAGGATCGAGCCCCGCATTGGGCTCCCTGCTCAGCGGCAAGCCTGCTCCTCCCTCTCCCACTCCCCCTGCTTGTGTTCCCTCTCTCGCTGTGTCTCTCTCTGTCAAATAAATAAAATCTTTAAAAAAAAAAAAAAAAAAAAGAAATGAAAAATGTTCAGAAGAGAAAACAGTGGCCAAATAAGAAAAAAGAAGTTTTAGGGGATTCACTGGCATCAAAAAGCATTTATTATCTCATTAGTAATCACATAAGTAAAAATTAAAAGCATTTTTTGGCCTACTACTTTGATAAAGGCAAAACCAAAAATGCTATACTACTCGTTGTTGAGGGAAATGGGCACTCTCAAAACATCTAATGGCAATTCGGCAGTACCTAGAAAAGGCTTTAGAAATGTGCCTAATTTTAGACTCAGAAAGGCTTCTTAGAGGAACTTCAGAATTTGTCCTAAAGAAATAAAGATGTGGGAAGATTTTCATTATAGTTTCTTTATGTTATTGACAAATATAAATAACCTGCCTGTCCTGTAGTAGAGATTGACTACATAAACTCTGATATAATACATACAACACAAAATGAAATTCTACTAGAATATTAAAATTATAGGGATGATTATTGACATAGAAAGATTTATATATTAATGATAAAGCACGTCAAAAAAAGCAGTATGAATTAGGGGTGCCTGGGTGGCTCAGTTGGTTAAGTGTCTGCCTTCGGCTCAGGTCGTGATCTTGGGGTCCTGGGATCAAGCCCTGTGTCAGGGCTGCAATAAATATCCCTGCTCCGTGGGGAGCCTGCTTCTCCCTCTCCCTCTGCCCCTCCCCCACTGCTTACGCTCTCTCTCGAATAAATAAATAAAATCTTTTAAAAAAGTAGTATGAATTAATAAAAATGTCCAGTAGGATATAGAAGTGGTTTTCTTTTTTTAAGTAAGCTATAGATTTTATTCTGATTTCACCGCATTTTCTGCTACTGTCCTTTCTTCGTTTGCAGAATACAAACCAGGATATCACATTACATTTAGTTATCATGTCTGCTTAGTCCCCTCTAATCTGTGACAGCTTCTCAGTCTTTTCTAATTTCTCATGACCTTGACACTTCTGAAGGGTAGTGGCCAAGTATTGTAGACGGTCTCTCGATTCTGATTTATCTGATGTACTTCTCATTAGACTGGAATTTTGAGTTTTGGGGAAGAAGACCACAGAAATTAAGTGCCATTCTCATCTCATCCTGTCAGTAGGTACATGACAGCAACCTGACTTATCACTGGGGATCCCAACTGTGATTGCTGGGTTTAAGGTGGCATCAACCTGGGTTTCTCGAAGAGCCTGGTTTCAGAGCCTGTGCTCTTAACAATTTCTCTGTAATGCAGACCCCTAAGTCCTTACCTTAGGAACAAGTGTTCTCTAATCAGTTGATTGGTAGAAACTGAGCAAGCAGAATTTTCTTGACAGAATTTCCTAGATAAGAGTGTTCTGGTGACAGGAGAGGAATGGGTGGCCACTCTGTATGATATTGCTTTCCCAGAAATGTGGCCACTGGAGTCATTCCTGACTCTTATCAATTCTTCCTGTGCCCAGAACTGCACTTTGGTTCACTCTCTGAAAAACAAAAATTATGAAAATCGGCTTCTAACATTACCTCTTGGAAGTCTGGCAATACTGAGATAAGAAAGATACTAGAATTTGATTACGTTTTTTTTGCACACCCAGAAGTTAATTTCCTTAACTTATAGAGAACTGCTATAAATGTCTAACCAAAAATGGGCAAGTGATATATTAAGATAATTCATAGCAAAGGAAATATAAATGTCTTTTAAACATTTGAAATGATGCCCAGGTTCTCAGTAGGATAAATGTTAAGTCAAAATTACAATGATAATATTTAAAAATTATTTGAGTAGGAAAGACCAGAATGCCTCATTGCAAACTATTTTGACAAGGGTTTGGGAAAGTAGACACTTCCCATTGTTTATGTTAAAGTAAGTTGGCTTAACTACTATTGAGAGCAATTAGACATTATGTTTCACAAAAAGAAATACAATTTTTTTGACTCAGTAATTCCACTTCTGTGTTATGTCTTTAGTATGTATCATATTTATATAATACAGATATGCTGGCATGTGTATAAAATGATTTATATATAATAATATTTTTTGTAGCAGCAGATTAAATAGTTTCATCAGCATACAGTGTTTAGCTAAGAACTTTATGTGTACTAATAAAGGAGAATCTCTACAATATTTTAAGTTAAAAAAGCCAAAAACAAAAACATAGAGCAGAATGACAGATATGCTGCTGTTTGTTCAAAGCTAAATATTTTATGTGCCATTTAATGTGTGTAGACTCTTTCTGGTACGATATATACGAAATTAATAACAGTGGTTATAACTCCAGAAGGGAACTGGATGGCTAGGGTCAGAGGTGAATGGAGTCTTATTTTTCACTGTGTACCATTCTGTGCCTTTTGAATTTTATACCATGTATATGTATAACCTATTAAAAAACAAATAAAAAAACCAAGTGACATTTTTATAAGACAACATCTACCACCTCTTTTATTTTTTTAAGATTTTATTTATTTATTTATTTGAGAGAGGGAGAGCAATCTTCTCTTGCTTTGGTATACTTGGCTTATAAATGGTTGATAAGACTTTATCTTATTGTTAACCATTTATGCTCCTCAAGACAAGGAAACGACTGTTTCATGATGTTTCCAGGGGTCTCATGTCCTATGTGAAGCATTTCTAAGACATTCTTCTATAATATGTTCCCAATATTCAGATATTTGTTCCTCTCTCTTTCGTAGTTTGATGCCCAATCCTAGTGATGTCCCCTTTGTGATGAATCTATCCTATGGATTCCTTAGATATCCATCGCTGCTCCTCTATGCTGGACCCTCAGCACATCTTACCTCAATTTCTGCAACAAACATTAAAAAAAAATTTTCTAATTCTGACTCTTCCATTACAGATCCATGCTCCACACCCATTATTTCATGACTAATTTGCTCTAAATCCTGCTTTTTTCTGTCATGCTTTTTCTGAGAAATCCTGCAGTGATTCAGATGAGAGTCCAAAGTCATCCAGTTTTAAGGAGTGTTCATAATCACTTCCACTTTCTTACCTAACAATCACCAAGACTTGCTAATTTTGCTCCCAAACTTTCTTTTCTCTCAACACAGTTCCTTTTCTGCAGAGCACACATTACTTAGGTAGATACATAGATAGAGTTATAAATATACAACTTTACAAATATAAATATATAAATTTGTAAATATTCATAAATATTTAAATTCACAAATTAAAACTATTTGTATTCAGATGGACAAGGGTTAGAATTTTTTTTTGTCTCTGACTAAACTATAAACTTACTAAAACCCAGACAAGTTATTTAATCTCCTTGAACTTCAGATACTTAACTCTGATGAATTCTGAGGATTAAATGATATAAAACATTTAAGTTGTCTAACATTCTCTGGCATAGAATACCTAATAAATTCATGCATATTTTTTGATTTTAGGTTTTGTTTTCTTTTTTCCTGTTTTTCAAACTGCAGTAGTTTGTACTCAATCAGGAGACAGAAACCATGCCACAAGTAGTAAAGTTAATATAAAAAATTACTAACTATGATAAAAGAAACTATGGGATATAAAGAAACTATATGTTACCCTAGGGTTGAGGGAGAGTAACCAAAGAAGGACAAACTTGGAAGAGGCTCACTCCTTGTTGGAGAAGATGGAGTTCCGCCCGCTGGGTAGCAGAGATGTTTACTGGTTTGGCCTGGGCAAGCACTGGGCCAGGGAAGCAGGCAGGCCAGCAGGTGGTCAGCAATTGGTGATGTGGATGGGCAACAAGATTGGTGCCAGCCAGAGTAGAAGGCCTTTAGAGTGTGCAGGCTTTCACAGGTGTGGGGCTTGAAGGACTTGGGTTGTGACCCTCCAGGCCTCAGTATAGTCCCGAAGCTAGGAGGGCAAAGGCCTTCAGAGTAAAGGTTGTGTGTGTGTGTGTGGGGGGGGGCGGGGGGGGGGGGGTGGGGGTGTCTGGTTCCTAACCTAGGAAAGGTTATTGCTAGTTGTAGCATGCAAGGCCGTAGTGGGACTGTGTTCTAAGCCAGTGGCTGGGACAGACCCAGCAGGATGTTTTTACCCTCATAAGGCTGACCCCCTAGCCTGTACAGGAAGTTTTGGAAAGCTCCATCCTCTCGTGATGTCTTTCTAGTGTCTCCTATTGAGAAAATTGATCATTATGTTTACTTTATAGGAAAAGGTTTCCAGGAATTCCCTTGTTTATCACAGAGCATATAATGAAGGGTCCATTTGAAGCTGAGAAATAGTAAATTGATAACTGGCACATTAGCTATACTATAAAACCAGTTAACTATGTCTTATTAAGATGTAATTTTTCCCCATCATATTTTATCTGAAAAGGTGACAGGCTTTCCTTATAGGCAGTAGTATTTTCAAATGATTAACCAGGAATACAGCTTCACTTTGTAATAGCTGAGTCCATGTTTGACTACAAATCCAAGTTTTATTTATGGAATTTAAATGGGTTAGTACCATTTTGTGTGTTGGTTTATTCCAAAGAAAAAAGAAATGACACTCTGAAAGGTTTGAACATCAAGAATACATTTGAATTATCCAGATAGTCTTCCCGTGGGCCTTAAGTTTTTTTAAACTATCATTGGTTGCTTTTTTGTTGCTCCACTGATCTCTACTAATAAATTCTCCTGTTACTCCCTGGCAGTAAGCAGACATGCTCCCACAGCAGGCCGTAAAACTTCAACACTTTGCCATGATCTTAGATTTCTATTCCTTTTAAGCACATGGTCTTATTTCTTTATGCTTTGGAGAGAGCATCTGGTCTTTTTTTCTTAGCTTGACTCTTATTTTCCTCTGTTGCTGTGAGAACCGTATCTTACAGATTTGAACACATCCACTGCTCATCAAAATATGCCAAGGCCAATCAGTGAAGTTTGAATTTTAGGTTTCTCTTCTTGTTAAAGGTACATGGCATACTTATAGCCTCTAGGAGTCCATCTAGTGGGAGGTATCTTTACCTTTTCATTCTTTGCTGGACTCATTTTCCTGTCCCTTTCTGTCCACAGCTGGGAGTCACCTCCCACACACAATTTGACTTCATCAGCCTGGTAGGTCAGTGACCTCTCACCATCTCTCTTTCGCTGTGGAGGCTACACTAGGTTGCTGTGAAATAGAAGAATGGATTTGAATTCCTGGACCTACCACCTATTAATTATGCTATTTTCTGTAAACTGAGGCACAATTTATGTATGCAAAAATGCTTTGCACAAATTATAAAAATTAAAGTACAAAAATGCAATACAGGGATACTGGATGATATTATTGAGGATGATAGTGATGATTTTGAGGGCTAGGATCTTTATGGGTACAGTGAGCAAGCCCCTTCTAGGTCAAAATTTTCTAGAGAAAGTCCACATTAAACCTTTACTTTCTGCTTCCAGGGAAGAATAGTTCCAATTTCCTTTTAGCTCTTCTGTCCTGCTGCTCCACCCCCCCCCTTTTTTTTTTTGGTATGTGCTATGTCATCCATGTTTTTTTCTGGGACCTACATAAAGCAGGAGATAATACAATTTTAGTACAGCTGGTTTCTGGGTCAATTTTGATGTCTCATATCTAGTAAGTTTCCAATTTAATAAGGTAGAGTGAAATATGTTTATATTGATTTTTAAAAGACAGAGCAAAATGAGAAGAATTATAATTTAATAGATCCAAGAAGTATTGGAAGAGGGAAACTACAAGTAGCTAGTTTAAACTGACATTGATTCCCACTGAGATGAAAAGAGGAGATTTGAGACCACCCCATTTTCGTGTTGACCAAAGGGTTATAAACTTTTCATCTTCATAAATGGATTTCATAGTAGACTTTTCATGTGTAACTATATATAAGGTCAATAATTCTATCTTTTGTGAGCAAAAACTTATTTATCAAGCCCCTACTTTGTGCAACATACTGAGGTTGGTGTTTTAATCTCCACTCATATTTGGAGTAGACATAGTTATGCCCGATTTCTAAATGAGGAAGTACAAATGCAGGTTAGCACTTTGTGTAAAGCTACAAAGATTGTATACCCAGATCAATCTTTGGTCCTGCTTCTCTTAACCCTACGCATCTTTAGATATAAGAAACAAGGATTATGAACCTAAAACAACATGGGTAGAAATAATATGATAAATGAGAAGAAACTGCCTTCATAGGACAGTAATTCTCAAGCCAAGGGAAATTCTTTTCTTTTTCAAGGAAAATTTAACTTAAGGAACTCCAGTGTTGACTCACATTATTTTGATAATGTTACAAATGCACAACGATGAAGCGAGGTATAAATTCCTTATGTTTATGGTTCTCATTCCACTTAAAACCAAACCAAATGTATAAATTAAGTACTAACAAAATTAAAAAACAATGGAACCCAAGTTGGAAGTACTATATAGTGTGTTAGATTCTATTTTGTGGCAATCAAGTTGCTATTTGCAATGAGAGTACGATAGCAACAGGTAAGGCTCATGTCCTCGTATGTTCACAGTACCTACATGGTTTTTATTGGCTCAATTCTCTCATCCCTTTGTTCTGTTTGACGTTTGTGACACTCTTATTTTGTATGTTATGATGTTGTTTTTCCTTCTCTTTTTATCAATATGTTATTTTATAGATTAAGCACAGTTCTGTTCTTTAATTTTTTTTCATAATAGTACATGTTTATAGTTTTAAAGTTCAGAGGGATTATGAGGATTACAACGGAAATGCAGCTTCTATTATCCCCTTATCTCCTGACCCCAGTTCCAAATCACTTTCAACTCTATTTTAGCTGTCTTTATCTTGATATTTACCTCCTGCTGTAGAGACGGTAAGCTGCCTGTAGAACATCCATCCTCCTTCTCTTTTATTAACTAGTGAAATCTCAGTTTTGTTGAAGTTGACAATATGTCCAGCTAAAAAAACTGCATTTCGCAGTTTCTCTTGCAAAAAAAGCATGGCTATCACATTGTCGGATTAGTTTTAAAATTTGCTTTGAATGCTCTTTTTTGCTTTCTGTTCTTCTTCCTTCCTCCAGCCTGGGATGCAGATGTGATGGCTACAGCTTCAGTAGTTACTTTGTGATTGACCTGAGAAAAAGGCTACAGGATCACAGAAATCTTAGCTCTGACATTGAGCCGCTGTCCATGACTGGACTGACTGCTTCTGTATTTCTTGTTATGTGAGCAAAAAACAAAACCCCATTTGTTTAAGCCACTATTGATTGCAGAAGAATTATATCTAAATCAATTAATAGATAATTAAATCTATTTCTAAATCTATTAATCATTCCTAGGTAATGCTTACTCTATTATGTCTTATCAAATTTAAACATTATTTAGCTCCCAATATGGAAGAATTGATGTTATTTTTCTGTCCAACCAAACTACATTAGGTTATTCAATTTTTTCCTATATTTTTGTATCACATTATTTGTTTATATTAATTTTCAGTAATTTAATGAATGATTTAAAGAATAATAGCAGTTTTACTCGGTCCGCAGCTAAATAATGTACTATGACAATATTTATTTCTTAAACAATTTTCTGTTTTTCCTGGAAATAATTATTTTGTATAATTGATTCCTTCTTATTATATTTCCTTATCACTAATTCTTCCCAGTGCCTCCAATGGAGCATTATTTTCTATATAGTCATGTAAGTAATCAAGTAGTTCAAATTTCTTTCCTGGAGACATCCCTTCTGGAGGACTCCATCTTGCTCTCTCACTCTGGACTGGCTGCCTGCTAGCCTCTGCATGTGGATTATTCTTTCTCCCTTACTTTGGTGAAGAACATCATTCAGTAGCTTACTGAGAAAGGGCACAGGGAAATTTGCTCATCTGAAAATATCTTTATCCTAATCTCATACCATTTAATGGTTATATGGGTTTAATTCCAAATTGAACAGAGAGTGTTTTATTTAGATTTTGAAGGTATTTCCACAGACTTTGAGTATTTAGGTTTGCTTTTAAGAAGTCTTTATACCTTTAAAAATAAACTGTTCTAATTCCTCACTTGGATTCTCCACATTTCCAATCCTTTCATATGCAGTCTTTTTTTTATTGATTGTGACTCTTCGAAAAGTTCTAATACTCTTATACATTTTTCCTTCTATTGTCTACATTTGTTGTCTGTTTATTTTCCTTTCTGGAGTTTTATAGTTTCCTCATGTTTGGATGCTTCGGTTGACTTTTGCCCACTCTTTTAGCTCCCAAGATGTCTTTAAAATTTTGTTTATCTTACTTTAAATAAAATACTGTTCTTATTATGTGCAGTGTATTGGTTATTTCCAGAATTTGCATGGAAAAACATATAGCCTCTGTGAACCTTGGTGTATAAGTATTTGTATAAACAAATGCTTTTATTTATCTTGGATAAATACCTAGGGGTAGAATGGCTGGGTCATATCATAGTTATGTTTACCTTTTTAAGAAATCATATCAAACTGTTTTCAAAAGTGGTTGTACCAATTTATATTCTTCGAAGACTACTTCAGGAACATTCCTCTTGTGTCAGGTCTCCAAATCATCTTTTCACAGTCTATTGATTCTTGATGCTCTTTGCCCAAATCAAAACAAACAAACACCCCACAGAATTGTTTAAATTCCCTTGTACTTGATCTCTGTCTATGGCAAACCTACGTTCTCTGACTTAACAGCCTATGTCTGGCTTAATAGTTTCTTTGGGCACATAGCCTCTTAGTGATCTCTAATTCCATATTTTCTATATATGCTGTATTAGGCCCCCATGAAATGAAACTTCTTATTAAGAAAAAAAAAGCCACCAAAATTTTTATACAAATAGCCATGCTAAGCAGGTTATGAAGATAGGTTTCAACATGGAAAGAAAAAATTTTCACTTGCTTAGCAGATTGGCATGTTTTGATATTCAGTATATTTACCCTGAAAGTCAGTCTGAAATTATGACTCCTTTTGAAATAAGAGTAAATCTGAAAATACCTTGAAAAATATATATCTAGCCAAGAGGCTGGAATAGCTCCAAGAAGTAGCAGCATGTTCTAGAACTGACAGGTCTAGAAGCATAGGTTTGTCAGTGTTTCACGTGAGAAATTATATTTTCTATTCTCTGTCACCCGGTGATCACATGCATATACTATATGCTTATATAATTGCATATGTGTATATAATATATAAATAAAACATATGTATTTGTATTTAACTCCTATATTTGTGTCTATATTACATACATATTTTCTTAAAATTCAAAAAAGCAAGTAAAACTATCTGCAGAGTATGTTTCTCGTATTTTAATTTTTAGTGTGAAAATACCAAAATACTTAGATGTTTTAAAAATTGACTGAAGGACTAAAAATTACAGTAATCATTGAGCTTCAATGTGCTCTTTCTAGTACTGCAATGATAAGGGTTGGATGGGCAGAAAGAGGATCGATTTCTGTCCTTCAATTTGTGCTGGACCTACCGATACCCTTTTTGACCACCTGTGCAGCATTCACCCTGACAGTCTAGAGGCTGAGGTGTCTCTAGAAAACATGGCCTTTCTTGGGGTGCCTGGGTGGCTCAGTTGGTTAAGCGGCTGCCTTCGGCTCAGGTCACGATCCCAGGGTTCTGGGATTGAGCCCCACATCAGGCTCCTTGCTCAGCGGGGAGCCGCTTCTCCCCTGCCTGCTTCTCCCCTGCCTGCCGTTTCCCCCTGCTTGTGCTTGTTCTCTGTCTCTCTGTCTCTCTGTCTCTCTCTCTCTGTCAAATAAATAAATAAAATCTTAAAAAAAAAAAAAAGGCCTTTCATTAGACTGTAAAGTTTTAGAGAAACAGATAACACCTCATTCTATATGGACACACTTTCCATATTTTTTTTAATTAATGCTTTTTGCCTATGATGATAGCTGATGCTATCATTCTGGACGTCTCCTTTTTCAATAATTAGACATTTATGATATATCGATAAGGTACTGACCTACCAAGATATAAAGCTGAGTAAGAATGTTCCTGGCCTTCCAGGAACATCCGGAGCTCACAGGTTAGGAGACAGGTTATTCAATCCACTCATTTTCTTTTTTGTTCTTCTTCTTTTTTCAATCCACTTATTTTCTAATTAAATTTCTCAGGTACCTAAAGAGTTTAGGTGCATGAGTAGTGAATACCACCATACATCATCTAAAAAATAACAGAGCTTTGAGGAAAACAAAAACACAGTAAAAATTATACTGGGTTCTTGATCTTTGCCTTTAAGTAGTACAACATATAAGGAATTTAATGGAAGCTTAGATATAAATTAGCTGATAGATGATGTCAACCAAGGCCTGCTTGACTTCTAACATCTTTCATCTACCCCATACTCATTTCACTTCAAGAAATATGTGTATCCCTCAGAAGATTAACATTTTTAGTAACCAAAAAAATACTAATGACAATAAAAATAACAGCTAATACTTATTAAATGCTAACTCTATGTCAGGCACTGTTCCATTGCTTTAGATGTATATGCTTATTGATTTATCAGTTCTGTGTGAAGTAGTTTATCAGATACTTTCATGTGTGAAGTAATTTATCAGATGCTTTACTGAAAGCACATTTTGACCTGGGTGGTTAAAGAAGATGAGAACAATGAATACCTGGGGTAAGTGCATGAAGAGACAGAACAGGGACTTCATAGCAGTACTGGGATAACAGGATGTAGGGAGAGGAGTGGGGATCCAAACATACACTGTCAATTTCACAGTTTGGCTTGAACTGTTCTGAGAGAAATAACGAACTAGTCACCCTTGGTGACCAAAAGCAACCATCTTCAAGTTGCAGCAGTAGCCACCTGATAAAGCAGTTTTTCTAGGAGCAGAGTGCAGGAGTAAAGGGTATAAAAGTCCCCTGCAGTTGATCCAGATCTTAACTGTGACTAAGTTTCTCTAAATCCAGCCCAGTGTTTTGATATATGCATTATTTGCTACCAGGAACCTTAAACCTCTGACCAGACAGTAAGGGGCTTACATAGTCTTCAAAAAAAGTCAATGATGGTTTGTCTTTTCCTCTGTCTAGGATCAGCAACATAATTTGTGGGGCCCAGGGCAAAATAAAAATGTGGGGACTCTTGTGCAAAATGCCATTAAGATCTTCAAAATGGCAACAGTAGAACTTTAAACCAAGTTTGGGACCCTGCGCAACTGCTCATGAAGCTATCCCCTATCCCTGTCCTTGACAAATTACACATTCCGCAGATGCCACAGACGGCATGTGTGTCTCGGTTGCATATGACAAAATGCTGGGTTCTGAGTGCAGGGCCACCTGTGAATTTGGGTTTGAGTGACATCAGTACCCTCCAGGAGCTATCTTCTGAGACCAGATACCACATCAATCTCTGGGACTATTGTCCATAGTAAACCTCTTTTTAATTAAGTGTATCACTTCTCTTCCAGTGTTGTGATACCCCAGGTTAATTATTTGGGAAGGTTTATCACTCTGGGGTCTGGCTTAATAGTATAATTCTCATGACAGGTAAGAATACACCAACCCAGCAAGTAGGATATAGAGAAGCATATGAATTACTGATGGCCTGAAACCTTCCACTCCCTTAAATTTTGCTGATCATTGGGTTCCCTTTTCAGAGGCAATGCAACTAGCTGCTATTAGCTGTGAGTTACAGCTCTCACTTCTTTTTTTTTTTTTTTTTAAAGATTTTATTTATTTATTTGACAGAGAGAGACACAGCGAGAGAGGGAACACAAGCAGGGGGAGTGGGAGAGGGAGAAGCAGGCTTCCCGCGGAGCAGGGAGCCTGATGTGGGACTCGATCCCAGGACCCTGGGATCATGACCCGAGCCGAAGGCAGACGCTTAACGACTGAGCCACCCAGGAGCCCCTACAGCTCTCACTTCTTAATTTGGATGGCTGCTTGCCAGGTGACCTCTGCAGTAGTAAAAACATTTCTGTTGACTTCAGAGCTAATTTAAAGTAAAAGTATACTTGGGCTTTTAATCAGACCCAGAGACTGGGAAGTGTGGTGACTGGAACATAAAGAAGCATACTCCATATCAAAAATTCCCTCGTAGGGACACATTCTGTGTCCAGTTTATTTAAAATGGCTACTTGAGTGAGTCTTATTTTCCACTGACTTTGTTTAACTCTGGCAAGGTACAAAATGTCAAGGGCCTAATTGCAATTCAGTGGCCTGCATTGCATAACTTCCCTAATTGTTTAATTGGTATTCCTCTTACTTCTCAACTAGAGCTTCTCAAGCACCATGTTTTATAAGAACTTGCTTTCTTAATATAATAGAATGTTAGAAATGAGTTACTTTTATTTCTGTTCTATCCAAGAAACATCTATAGAACTGGTTTTCCATAAAAGTGCTCTGGGAAGGGCGCCTGGGTGGCTCAGTCGTTAAGCGTCTGCCTTCGGCTCAGGTCATGATCCCAGGGTCCTGGGATCGAGTCCCACATCGGGCTCCCTGCTCGGCAGGAAGCCTGCTTCTCCCTCTCCCATTCCCCCTGCTTGTGTTCCTGCTCTCGCTATCTCTCTCTCTGTCAAATAAATAAATAAAATCTTAAAAAAAAAAAAAAAAAGTGCTCTGGGAAGTGTTGGGCTACCAAAATGAGTAGATCCTAATTCCTCTTACCATTCAAAAAGCTGGTAATACAGTGAGGGAGAAAGAATAAAATCCAGACAAAAATATGAGAAAGGGGCTGCTGTGTTGGGAATTAAATGTTACAGGAACACAGAGGGAAGACTGATGATTTAATTAATTCAGCAATATTAAGATCCTACTGTATGTCTTCCACTTTACTAAGCGTAGAAGATAAAGCAAGCAAAGAAGGTATATACGGTCCCATTCCCACTAGGGAGAATAAGAGCAAACAAATAGTTCTTCCTGGAGGAATGAGAAGCCTTCATGCAGGAGACAAGAGTTGAACTAGGTCTTCATGCTTAAATACTCTCTTACTGGGCCAGCACGGGACAGGAAAAAGGGAACGAAGGAGAGTGCTCTCTGTATTCAGGTAGCTATGTTTTAGTGAGTTGTGGTAATTCCTTTCTATGGGGTCATTGATTTCCAATGCCTTGGGTCTTTCTCAGTTTTAGCGCACACAATAACTATATTCCAGTCCAATTTCCCTTTGTTTCATGGGGGGCTTAATTCTTTATTGTGTGATTAGTGATCCATCGACAGCCAGCCAGTGTCCGTGGTCTTTGCAGGTGAGTGCATGCTGGGCTAAGTGTGGGGATAGCATAGACGTGGGGACATAAGGAGTGTCTTCTCTGTCCTGGAATAAGTTCTCCCTGTGTACGACTAACAGGCCCATTGGTGTCTGCCGGAATCTTTCCTGCTGCCAGAGAGATACTAAATATGTAGCCTCAGCAGCATAGATCAAGTAGATGAACTTTTAGGGAAATGAGAGATTTTACATTTGTAATGTCAGCAAAGGAAAGTAGGAGGTATAAAGTTCCTTCTTGTCATTAGTGTCACGTTTCCAGTAGACTTCAGTAATGTGACTGAATATCCCAGGGAGATTTGGAATCTTGCTAGCTATTAGATTTTACATTTTAATGATAACTTCTTTGAACTGGCTTATCCAGCAACAATGCCTGTAGGATGGGAGCACAAAGGACCACAAGGGGGATCAATATGACTATTGTGGTGAAGGTATGTATTCCTAATTTTCCAAAGGATTCAAAGTTACTTGAAGCATTTCAGTATTCTCTTAGCCACAAAACAAGTGTTCTGTTTTGGAGGTGAGAAGTTGAGAAGGCCATAGCTCTGATTTCATTTACTAAAAAAACACAGGACCTAGAATTAGATCTGTGTTCAAATTTCAGCTCTATCACCAATTAGCTGTGTTCACTTAGGCAAGATCCTTACCTTCTCTGGGCCTCAGCTTTTTGTTCTAAAATGGAGCTAATACCTGCCCAGTGGGTGCTATATAATAACTAAAAGATATTGGGGATATAATGATAAAACATTTTATTAACTTAATAGTGCTGTACAAATTCTTTATTTTTTTTTATTTGCACAGTCCTTTGAGATGTCATGTGCAACTCATATTTGGTCAAGAGATTTTAATTCTGCATATGAAAGGAAGGTGAATGGGCTAAGTGCTAGGGAATCTAAGATCTAGTTGTCTCTGCTACTTTGGGCAAGTCATTCATTCACTTATGTACTCATCCATTCATTGGCTGTCTCATTTTGTAAACCATGTGATATGCTTTGCCTAGGTCATTTGGTCTTTTGATGCTTCAGTTTTCAAATCTATAAAAGGATATTAATATTAGCAGCTCAGTTGCTCTACAAACATTTTAAGAAGATCAAATTAAGTACTGGGGACCTACCAAAGGGATGACCCTAACCTCAAACAATAATAGTAACATTAGTTCATAGAATTGAAATGAAGTTGAGATTGTTAGTGGCATTCAGAGAACACTGAAAGACTGGAAGAGAAAAGGAGAAGATTAGTCTCCAGGAGAGAGCAGGGTTCCCAGGAGTGGCCTACTTGGGGCTCTAGGACATTCTGTGTCAGAGAAGGGAAGGAGATGTTTGAGCACTCTCCTGAGTGTGGGCAGGATACCAGAAATTGAAAAGAGGTGCCAGCCCCAGTATGGTGGACAGCCATGCTTGAGTCCTGGAAAGCATTTCATCTGTCAGGTGAGGGAAAAGAAATGTACATTTTCAGATTTGCACTGCAAGGACAGGTAAGTGACTTCTCCTGGCTATTCAGTTTCAGTATTGAGCCAGGCATCTGCTAAGTAATACCACTGAGAGGTTCTAGGTAGCCTAAGTCATGGGTGGGCTGATGAATTAGTACCACGGCAGTATAAAAAATGGCAGCTGGTTCTGATATATCCACTTAAAGCCAAAGGAGAAAATCAGATAGGACTAAAATTGCATCATTCTAGCAAAAGAGGGCTGAGCCTTGGAATAATGATATCGTTAATCTTCACCCTGATTCAACTCATCCCCAACCTATTAATTAAAGTGTTTACAAAACAGTAAACAAAATATGAAAGAAAAAGGAAACATATTATCTTTTCTTTTTTCCAGTTAGGGGTCAACTAAGGGTAGAAAATTTTTTAAAAACAGGCTTTTAAAGGTTTTTTCCAACTCCCTAACCCTTCCCAGTCTTTCTCTTATTCTCCCGCTGCCCCCACACATCTACAGAGTCTCCCACTTCTTCCTCAGCCCTCACATTCTACTAAAGCTGATGCTGGGCCAAGTAAGAGCTATCTTCACCCATCCTTGATACGGAGTTGGAATGAGAAGGAGGAATCAGACAGAACCAACCTTTACTGTGAGAGTCAGGGGCTAGAATAGGTTAACATAATTTACTTAGGTCATTTAAAAAAAATGGCAGTGTTATAGTTGCCCCTGATCCTATCCATGAGGTGGCTGACAGGAACTGTACCTTATTTAATAGCTCTGATTTATTATGATCCCCCTTGAAAATCGGATGACTAGTTTGGGACAGCCATGATCTTCACTGATTCTGTTGGCTTTCTGCCTCTTGGGATTGCCCATCGGAGTGTTTTTCTGAGGAGGTTATTTTGTCCTCTTCCCCTGTTCCAATGTACTCTCTCCACTTGTGCTGATATGGTATGGTCGTGCACACCACAATTGTTTGGAGCCCTGGGAAATAGAATTATCAGAAAAGTGCCAAAAATCTTAGCATTTATCTGTACTTTACTCTGATTTCTTTTTTTTTTTTTTTGTATTTTCAAGATTATTTAATTACATTGTTTCATTTATTTATTCATATTCAATATTAACAAACATATTGGGTTTAGATTACTGTTACCAGAGAATAATGTTCATCTTTTTTTTTAACTTTTTTTAAAAAATTTTTTTATTGTTATGTTAATCCCCATACATTACATCATTAGTTTTAGATATAGTGTTCCATGATTCATTGTTTGTGCATAACACCCAGTGCTCCATGCAGAACGTGCCCTCCTCAATACCCATCACCAGGCTAACCCATCCTCCCACCCCCCTCCCCTCTAGAACCCTCAGTTTGTTTTTCAGAGTCCATCGTCTCTCATGGTTCTTCTCCCCCTCCGATTTCCCCCCCTTCGTTCTTCCCCTCCTGCTTTCTAAAGTTTCTAGGCTAAGAGGAAACTTAGCCTGTGTCATCATATAGTCCTTCTTATTCCTCGGATGAAGTTAGGTATGAGGGATTCATATTATATGTACAATTTCAAGTTGTGAAGATCTTTATCTTTCCAAAGCTCTATTTTGCCTCTCCCCAGTTCTAGTGCCAAAACTTGGTCCTTCTTGTCGTTCTTGCCCTTGTTATCTACGAAGGAGCAGACCCAGTCAGCAGTGGTACCACTAAGCAGAGGCTCTTCGGTAATGTTTTCGTGTTAGAATAAGATAATTAGATTTGGCTGGCAGGTAAAAGATCCAGAGCTAAGTATTGGCCTTTTCTTTGTCTCTACCCAATTTTCTTGTGACTGAAGAACTTATTTTACAAATCAAATAAGAACACTTCTGGGGAAATTAATCTTTGTATGATTCTTTCAGGCCTGGTAATCTGATACTTAAGCATAATGTTAAATTGCCATGATCTAGCATGTCCTTCCTCTTTAATACTTTAATCATACAGGTGATACAAAGATAGGTCCTGGCCATAAATAGTGCACAGAAGACAATGCTAATATATAATGACAAAGCACAAAGGAAAATCAAACCCAACATTTAGTAACAAATCAGAGTTCATCATAATAACACACATAAATATTTTACTTTAACTATGTCCCTCATTGAGGATGTTTGGCTTTTAGATATTCGTCATTAAAGAGGCCTTGTGTTTCCTATTCCTTCTATTTTAGGTTAAAATATTTTCACATCATTCTTCTTCCAAGGGTAATGATTTCTCTAAATTGACAACACCTCTTGAACATCTACGTTTCCTTCCAATCCTTTTATGAAAAGTTGCAGCTAGCTTTTAGTTATATTAATGTGTCATATTATAGAGCTCTGAGATACAGGAATAAGAAAAATGACAGAGGCCTGAGGAAAGAGGACAAATCTTTCCAATAGTTGAACTTTATATAGTATCTGATTTTTTGAAAATCAGCCATACAAAAATTCAAATGCATATTTTTTTGCCTTTAGAATTTCAGAAAAACTCAGCTAATTTCTTGTCCAAGATGAGGAACAAACAGCCATTGCTTTTGTTTTGTTTTTGCTTTTGAAATTTATGATACAAAGTGAAATCCTAAATCACCAACCTAAATTTAAAATGCAAAACTATAAAACTCCTAGGAGATAACATAGGAGAAAACCTAGATGGCCTTGGGTATGGGGATGGCTTTTTAGATACAACACCAAAGGTTGGATCCATGAAAGAAATAATGGATAAGCTGGACTTCATTCAAATTTAAAAATGTCCTATGAAAGACAGTGTCAAAAGAATGAGAAGACAAACCACAGACTAGGAGAAAATATTTGTAAAAGATCCATCTGATAAAGGATTGTTGTCTAAAATATACAAAGAACTCTTAAACTCAACATTAAGAAAAGAAACAACCTGATTAAAAAATGGGCCAAAGACCTTAATGGACTTTTTACCAAAGAAGATAGGCAGATGGCAAATAAGCACATCTGCATGTTATCTGGGAAACAGAAGTTGAAACAATGAGATACCACTACACATCTATTACAATGTCCAAATCCAGAATACTATCAACACCAAACGTTGGCAGGGATGTGGAGCAATAGGAACTTTCATTCACTGCTGGTGGGAATGTAAAATGTTTAGAAGACACTTTGGCAGTTTCCTACGAAATTAAACGTACTCTTACCATATGATCCAGAAAATGGTATGGCAGTTCTTCAGAAGTTAAAAATAGGATTAGGGTATGATTCAGTAATTCCACTTTCAGGTATATATCCAAAAGAATTTAAAACTGAATCTCAAAGAGGTATTTGTACATGCATGTTCATAGCAGCATTATTCATAATAGCCCACAGGTGTAAGCAACCCAAGTGTTTATCAACTGATAAATGAATAAGCAAAATATTCTGTATACATATAATAGAATATTATTCAGCCTTAAAAAGGAAGGAAATTCTGCCACATGCTACAATATGAATGAACTGAGGACGTTATATTAGCTAAAATAAACCAGGTTCAAAAAACCCAAAAGCTGTATGATTCCAATTAAATGAGGCCTATAGGGTAGTTAAATTCATAGAAACAGAAAATAGAATGGTGGTTGTCAGGAGCTGGGAAGATGGGCTAATGGGGTTTTACTGTTTAAAGAATACAGAGTTTCAGTTTTGCAAGATGAAGAAGTCCCAGAAATCGGTTGCACAACAATGTGAATATACTTAACTCTACCGAGCTGTATACTTAAAATGGTGAAGGTGGTGAATTCTATGTTACATGTATTTTGCCATAATTAAAAGTTTAAAAAAAAGTGAGGAAGAGGTCCTAAAACTACTATATCCTCAAGTTTTAAGTTTAAAAATTTTTTTAAATTCAAGTACCATTTTTCTGTGTTTCTATGGATTCACTCAACAAATGTTGATCAATTGTTGTATAACAAATTGGGCTATTCCTTGCACTTTATTTCATGTCTTCCTCACACCAGTCCTGCGAGATAGATATAATTAGTTACATTGTTTTCTGAAAAAATGAGACACAAAAGAGAGACTTGCCTAAAGTCAGAATGTCACTTGACAGCAGATCTTCAGGAATGGCCAGTAGAACTTATCTTGTATGTCAGCTCTGATGGATCAGTAGGGGCCTCCTGAAGTACTGTGTTGAGAAGAATTTGAAGCCACATCTGTATTCAGCTGCCATGATCCACATATGTCAAGAGAAAGGAAGGGAGAGGCAGTTGAAGCATTTACAATTCTTCACCCCATCCAGGTCTGAATTCCTTTCATTATGTATCAGCTGAATTTGACACTGCAGGAAGCATCAGGGAGCAGTGTTAAAGTCAGCATAGATAAGTTGGACTGCTGATTTTCAGAAAGTTGCAAAAAGTGAAATATTCAAATCTATAAGAAAAGCTAGGCCAGACATTTACTCCGACAAGCCAACAACAACTGCTATACTCTTTCTGGATGATTGTGAAGGGGTCGGTTTTCTTCTGAAGAGAAAGTAAGTTATGGAAATAGGCACCACTTGCTTCAGTTTGTTTTCACATGTATGTATAAAAAGATGGTTCTTTATTCATCTGAAAGCAAAATTGAGTAAGTGTGTATTTTAAGCTGATAGTTCAACATAGTTGTCAGTAATTCAGATATTCATCAAGTTGCCTCTGTAATGTGTTTTCACACATGGCTTAGCTCCTGATTCACATATTTTCACTCTAGGCAATATATTTTTTTATCACCTCTGTGAAGAAATATGTATCTTTGAATTTCATTTGAATAGCTATTAAAAAAAAATTAAATTCACCTAGAAAATG
The DNA here is from genome assembly GCF_004348235.1 of Phoca vitulina. NCBI lineage: Eukaryota > Metazoa > Chordata > Mammalia > Carnivora > Phocidae > Phoca > Phoca vitulina. The sequence continues at coordinate 7,803,287 of NW_022589715.1, read as the reverse complement.
CCCTCTTTGTCTCCAAGTACCATTTGAAAATTTCCCAGCTTTGGAAAACCTGTATTCTAGATTATTGCAGAATTGAATGGAACATGTGCATCAAATATTCCCAACAAAGGTATTAGATAGGTCTGCCTAAAGCTTTGAAATGTAGCTACAATAAAATAATCACTCTCTTTAAAAAGTGATGCAACTGGGTCAATCTTGTGCTGACACTTTCTTGGAAGGTATAAAATTCAAGACTCTCAAGCGCCGTAGATTTGATGAAATCAGTAGACGTGATAGTGTTGGAAGATATTTGTAATAATTAATTAAGTGAAAAATAATGTAACAGATAATTATGATACAATAGTTTTAATAATATTATACATACATGTGTTTGTAAAGTGTAGGAAAATATTTAAGAAACATAGACACACGCACAGTCTAGGATATATACAAAAACTACTTCCAGAGAGGCGGGACAGGCAGGGAGGAATGAAGCAAGGGTTGAGTATTTTATTACATACTTTGATTGTTGGAATTTTTAAATACCCATTTATCAATGTTGTGACTTTTGAAACTTAAAAAAAAATGATTATTTGTGGAATGCTGTACATATTCTGGCATTCTTTTGCAAGTGAACAATGTAGTGTAGAGACAGTATATTTTGGTTGACACTAATTCTTCAAATCTCTGAGTCATCTAGTCTAGAGTAGTGTTTTCCAAACTCTGAATCCAAATCTGTTAGTGGATTAAATCAATATAATGGATTGCTTCTGCTTTCTTCATCTCTTTTGACGTTTTTTCTGTTGGGTTGTTTGTCTTTTTCTTATGATTTGTGGAATCCCTAGAATTCAGCATATTAGTCTTTTTGGTGATTTATATGTTATTTTGTTTTAAAGTTCGTCCAGTTTGTTGCATGGATTTTCACTTTCATTATAGTGTCTTTTAATGAGCAGTACTCCTTATTTTAATGTAATGAATGTATATATGTTTTTTCATGGTATATATTATTAGTGTTATTTTTTAATCCAGTTTAATCAATCTGTCCTCACCAACCATATATTTCCTTTAATGACTTATAACTGATTTTTATTTTTTTCTTTGAGTCCTAATTCATTTGAAATTTGTTTATGATGTGATATAAAATCTTATTATGTTACTTCCATATGGAAAACTTACTGTCTCAGCACCATTTATTGAGAACACTATGTTTTCCCAATTGATTTGCAGTGTTAATTATGTTGTAAATAAATTATATTATAACTTCTATATGGATGGGTCTGATTTTGAGCTCTTAATTTTATTCTGTTATTTATCTCTCCTTATGCCAGTTCCCCAATGGCTTTTTGTTTTTTGTTATGCCTATAGAATAGTATCCCCAATCTCTTGTTTTTCTTCAGGAGAGTTCAGAATTCTTCAGAGAATTCAGAATCAGAATTCTTTGGTGATGTTTTTTTCTTATAAATTTTTTAAAAATCAGCTTGTCAAAGAATGCTGTGAGGTTTTATGGAATTTTATGTGAATTTATGGATGCCTTTGGAAAAAAACCCTAAAATCTTTATATTTAGTATTCCTACCCAAGAATAAGGTATATTACTCTATTTAAGTTTTCATGATGTCTTTGTATCAGAATCCTCTTGTTCAGCATTTCACATCTTTCAAGTTCTACGTGTTCCTCTTGCCATTGCTCTGGTGACCAGTTTGCATAGGTTTCAGCTGGCTTAATACAGGTTCCTCCATACTTTCTTGGATTTGTGAAGTGGGTTTCTCCTTTCTTGCCCATTGAACACACTAGCATGCATACATGTGCACCCAGGAAGTGTGGGAAAATATGAAGTAACACTGGTAGAATCACCCTGGACCAATGAAAAGCAAGAGCTAAAGGATAAATGCTTCCTTCTTCCATTCCCCTGTCCAGCTTGACAACATAGTATTTCTACCAGGTAGGGCTGGACCTGAAAACCAGAACCTTTGCTGCTTGGAGGGGGATGACTTGATTTGGAATTGGGTGCAAAAAACACACACGAAGTGACAAGGTCAGCAAAAGTACCACACTTTGTGGAGGAGGAGTAGAAAAGACTGCCACTTTGGTAGCCTTAGATTGCAGTCCTTTGTGGGAACCCTAAGTGTGGCAGACTTGCCAGAAATCAAATAGAAGAAATCCTGAAAATGGAAGAGACGGAGACGGACCACACAAGTTTTTCACATATCCCTCACTGCTTTGGGTGCTACACACACAGCTGAAATATGAGAGTCCAAATTCTCCACACTGGATGACTGGAAACCTGTATGCACATGTAGGGGAGATCCCAATAAGCCAGCAGAAAGGAAAAGCCAGGTCAAATTTGAAAACTGCCTGAACTTTGAATATGTTTTACGCCCCACACATAATTTAACCAGCCAAGCCTTGGAGCCTTACTGGATCAAAGTTTTTGAGCACAACCTCACAGCAATTATTAACTGACCGCTATGTTAAAAGGACACATGGGTGACCTTTAGGAAGTTAGTCTAAAAAAATAAAAACAAGAATTTTTTAAAAAAATGTTGAGAGTCCTCAGCAAACACATGCCAAGAGTATGACAGATTCTGTAGATTATGTCCAGGCATGTTAAATAAATTAAAAAAATAAAACAGCAATAAAAACCCTCAGGGGAAAAATAAAAATCCAGAGCAGCTGCAATATATTGTCTAAATGTACAGTTTTAACAACAGCAAGAGCAAAAGCAAAATATAAAACGTGTAAGGAAACAGGAAAGTGTGACATAATCAGGAAAGTAATGAGACAATAGAAACTGACTTTGAGTGTGCTGAGATGTTGGATTTATTATAGAAAAGTTTCAAAGTAGCTATTTTAAATATATGCAAAGAATTAGAGAAAGCCTTGTTTGTAGAATTTAAAGAGAACATAATTAAGAATTACTCAACGAAAAATGAATCTCAATAAAGGAATAGAAACTAAAAAAAGGGAGGAGGATCCTAGAGTTTTAAAGTACAATCCCCAAGTAAAAAAGATCACGATATGGACTCAGTAGCAAATATGAAATGGTAGACTAAATCAATGAGCTTGAGGATTTATCAATAGAAATTATATACTGTGAAGAACAGGAAGAAAACAAATTGAAGAGGAATGAAAGAACCTCAGAGACCTATGGAACAACATCAAAAATGGCAAAATACGTGAGAAGGGGAAAACACGTAAAGAGAGGAAAACCAGAAAGGAGTAGGTAGCCTTTGGGGTTGACTTGTCATGTTGTTGCATCTATCAGTTCTTTTTTTTTTTTTTTTAATTTTTTAGGAATATTCCATTGTAAAGATGTATCACAGTTTGTTTAAGCAATCTCCAGTTGATGAACACTTGGGTTATTTCAAGTTTTTGACATTTCTATATCTAGCTGCTATAAACATTTAGGAACTTGTGACTTCTTTATATATTTTTGATACAGATCTTTCATAAAATATATGTTTTCCAACTGTATTCTCCCAGCGTGTGGCTTTTCTTTTTAACAGTGTTTTGTAAAGTGTACAGGTCTGTAAATTTGATGAAGTGTGATTTGTTGATCTTTTCCCCATATAGTTTGTAGTTTCTGTGTTTTATTTAAGAAATCTTTGCCTTTCCCAGGATCACTTAGGTCTTCTACTAAGTTTTACAGTGTTAGCTCTCACATTTAGGTCTGATGCATTTTTAATTACTTTTCTGGGTTGTGTTTTGCCTATACGTATGTGGTGGTCCTTTCTCTGGCTTTGAGTCATTTTTTCACAAACATGAGCTGATCAGTACTCCACTGAGGGCTTGAAAAGAACACTGAAGATCTCCTGAGCTTTTCTGGTTAGCTCATTTCTGTCTGATACTTTATCATATGGATCCTAGCTGCCTTGGCCTCCACAAATTCTCTAGTCTGTTCCTTCAACTCAGGGAAACTGCCAAGTTCTGTTTGGCTTCCCCCTCTTTATGCTACAGTCTACAGGCTTCTTCTAGGCAGTCAGTTGGGGCAATCTTAGGGCACACCTCATTTGTTTTCCTTTTCGCAGGGATCATAGTCCTGTGCTGTTTATTGTCCAGTGCCTGAGAACTGTTATTTCCAGTATTTTCCCCAGTGTTTTCAGTTGTTTAAAATGGAAGGATAAATCCAATAAAATGTGAAGTTCCCAAGTAAAGTTCTTATACTTAAAATCTCAAAAGTCTTAGAAATTAGGGCCCAACAAATATAAATGAGACAAGTATAAGAAAATACAATGTTCAGGGTGCCTGGGTGGCGCAGCCAGTTAAGCGTCTGCTCTTGGTTTCCACTCAGGTAGTGATCTGAGGGTAATGAGATCGTTCAGCGCAGTCTGCTCAAGACTCTCTCTCCCTCTCCCTCTGCTTCTCCCCCCACCAATTCTCACTCTCTTTCTCTATCTCTATCTCTCTCTCAAATAAATAAATCTTTAAAAAAAAAAAGAAAATAGAATGTTAATGGAACTTATTTATTGTAACTAAAATTGGATTTCAGAAAAGAGAGTAGATGAGAACTGTTTAAAGAAAGTTTCATAGAATCTCTTGAATTTTAAGGCTAATGATGACTTGTTTAGTAGATACGAGTGTTTAAAGTTTTCAGCAAAGAACTTGAACGTAGGCACAATGGGAAGCATGCATGAAAGATCTGAGCACCAGTAGAATGAGCTAGAAGAAAAGTTTAGCTACAGTGGGGTCAGATAATATCAAATCTTTGTGCATTCTCTTGTGGCATTGACAGAGAAGGGACACTTGTTTTTATTGAGTATCTTAACTGTATTCATCTGCAGTGGTGTGGTGGTGAAGACAGAGATTCAAAATAATGGAGACAGATTAGGAGGTGTCTGCTGCAGTCAGGTATTTGTTAGTGTGTCGCTGCGTAACAAAGCTTAAGAGAAAGAAAGCGAAGTTGAGACATCTTGAAAGGTTGAAACAAGAGGCTCTGGTGACTGATTCTATGTAATGGTAGAAGAAAAGTGATTGAACTAATGCGCACATAAGGCATGTTGGGGAGAAGGCATTGTATTTGGAACATGCCTCTTTAGCTTTATTTTTATAGTTCACCAAAATAGCCTTGTTAGAGTAAACTGGAAAAACCATGGCACCATGTTCAGACCCAATCATATTATAACGTATGCTACTTATGATTGTAACATATTATATATAAACATATATAAAATGTATTATGATATATGCAATTAATGATTCCATTTTCCTATTCACGGCCTTTTTTGTTTATTGTATGTAGTATAGCTGAGAAAGGTGTCCTGTTTCTACAACAGAAAATTGTAAAAAAAGATTTATCCAGACTACCAGGGAGGAGGGCTGTGAAAACATAAAGAACCCTAAACCAAGGCTGGATGTTTCCTGCAAATCTCAGTCCTGCTTGGGGTTAACGCGGAGTCATGAGAACCACTGGCAACTGGAATGGGTGTTTGATTTCTGAGGAGAGTGCCACAGGGAGACATAGTGGGATGGTGTTCTTCTCAATGAATATTAAAGCTAATGGAAATATGACTTGTATTTGGTTTGCACACCACATGCAAGAAGAAAGGATAAAGAGAAAGGAAGTAGGTTGAGATGGTTTTAGCAGTTAGGTCTGTTTTTAAGTGCTAACGACATTGCTCTTTTTGGAAAAATCAGGCTTGGTGTCTGAGTGCCGAGCTGCAAAGCTAAGGCAGGCTTTCTGCCCCTTTTATATATAATGATATCTTTGTCCATGTTCACTTCGGATCTGAATTTTCCTTTCCTTGACATCTTATTAATTCATTCTTCTGGGGAGTCTTTCAAAGTAGAAAACTCATCCTGAGGAAAAAAAAAATCAAGCCAAGTCTAATTGACTAAACTTTCCTAGTGCTCAGTGCTGAGAAGCAAACCTTTCAAGTTTTTGCCAATTGGCAGGAGTTTTAATGACGGGCTTCCAGGATCAAAGCAAACCTTTTAACTTCTTTTAACAGTAAATTCAGTGGTGACTATTGACATGTAAAGCATTCTCCGTGGCAGAAACAGAAATCTGAGATTAGTTGACTCTTACCACATATCCTATATGGAGGACAGCTCAGCATGCTCCCCATTAACACAACAATAAAACAACAGACCCCAAAAGAGAAGAGAGCCCATTTAATTGTTTGGCTAGGAAATGTTGAGGAATAAGTACTTACAAATCTCACAGTTGGTATAGGATTATAATGACATATTCGTTGAAACACCAATAATTAAAAAGGAGCTACTGTGGAAATGAAACAAGCCTATAATAAATGCATTTTCTTCTAAAAGGCAGTATTCCCTTTTGATTTCAAGAGAGGCGACCTCAAATAAGAGTAAAGGGTGTGGGAGCAGAAGGCAAAGGATCTGTTGTCTAGCCCCTACTTTGTCAGTCAAGTGTTGTGTCTTTAGTCAAATCCTTTATCCTGTCTAGTTCTCAGGTTCTTGATTTGTCAAATATGGCTGCAGATACCTTCTAGCTGTAAAAATGAAAGCTCTGCTTGTAGGCTTCTAGGTTTCTATCATAGTGAGAAATGAGGTGAAAACATGTAATCCTGTATGACGGGGTTTGAGTGTTGGGAGGTATAGAACATGTGTTTTGGGCTTTCATCCCCAGAGATACCGACAAGATAAGTTTGGAATAAGGTACATTAATCAGTATTTTAAGCAAGTACCCAAGATGAGATGTTGACCCTTAAAAGGCATCTTAGCCACAGGTTTTTAGACCACATTCCTCTTTCTCCTATGTTGAGTCTACCTAGATAGATCCCTTCCTGTCATCTTAAGATTGCAGTTGAATTCCCAAAGCTGAGACAATGGGTACCACATTCCAAAGAGAGACTATGGAGCTTGATGCATCTCTTTCACACTCTCTAGGAGTGGGAGAATCCTACATGCCTCAGTTCCCCTCTCTCCCACTACCTATGTAAGCAGAAGGCTAGGAATTTGAGCATCTTTGGATACCAGACTGTGAGGACAGGAAGGGAAGATGAATAGTGGGCTCTTCAAGCCTGTTTAAGTTGTGTTAGTTTCCTACCACTGCCGTAACATATTACCACAAACTTAGTGGCTTAAAACAACACAGATTTATTATCTTACAGTTCTACAGTTCAGAAGTCTGAAATGGGCCTCACTGGCTAAGATTAAGGTGTCAGCAGGACTGCATTCCTTTCTGGAGGCTTTAGGAGAGAATCCATTTCCTTGCCTGTATTACAGCTACTATGGGCTGCCCACATTCCATGGTTCATGGGTCCCTTCCTCATCTTCAAAGCCAATAGCATGGGTTGAGACTCTCTCACATCATAACACTCTGACTTTGACTCTTCTGCCTCCCTCTGCTTTCACAGATCCTTGTGATTGCAGATAATCCAGGATAATCTCCCAATTTTAAGGTCAGCTGATTAGCAACCTTAATTGCATCTGCAGCCTTCATTCTCCTTTGCCATGTAATGTAACATAGTCGCAGGTTCTTGGGATTGGGTTGTGTACATCTTTGGAAGAGGCATGATACTGCCTACCACACAAACCAAAAGAAGAGGGCTCTAAAAGAATCACTTTTCAAGACTGGGGAGTCTGTGAAAGGGGAGACTGGCACTTCCACTCTGGTTATAGATAGACTTAATCTATCAAGTCTATCCAAGCAATGGAAAATAGATTAAGTGGGGGGGACACAGATGTATGAGTTTCCCATGGTCCAAGGGAAACTCACATCAAGGGGTGTGAGCCATAATTTTGGTACTCTGCTCAAGGGTATTTTGCGTAAGGATAAAGCAGGATGTGTAACTGAGGTATAATGTTCAGGAATGGAATAAGAAGATATCAAGCCAGAGTATATCTCCCACATGAGGGGCCTGAGCCGTGCGAGGCCCTACCCATGATACTTCTCATAGAACTCAAACATGATCCCATTAGTATTTGTATGCCTGCCACACAACGTACCACCCCAAAGACTGTAGTAGAGACAGTTAAATAGGGACAGAGGGCTACCATTTTCCTTTCTTTCTCTCAATTTCTAACACTATTGAGGACAAAACACATTCAGGGAAAAGCAGGAAGAATAAAATGCAGACCAACCCCTCTTCCCACTTTAAGTCTTAGACTGTGGCCTGAGTAGTGATGAGATGGAAGTGAGGAGATTTAAATTAAATGAGAGATTATGGTTTTAATCTAGACTAGATTGAGAATTTTCTGTCTGATAATGACCATAGAGCTATGCATTTCACCCAAGGTGCTGTTAAAGTATCACTTTCAAAAAGGTAAAATCATAACTCTATGCAAATTTAGAATGTGAAAGTTTTTATCTAACTTATTAATGAAGGAACCAGTAAGTTTTAACTGATTCAAAGAACATTTTAGAAGCTAGTGTGTTTATAGCAGGATAAGATTGCTGGGTTAGATACAAAACTGATAAATGTCTAACAGAGCCATTAGGAGCCCTGGTTATAACAAAGCCATTAAAGTTATATGTTTTATTAGAGAGGAATTATTTACCTTGCTCATATACAAAAAAACTACACATTTACAAGTAACTTTATTGTTTCTTGGAACTTAAATCAGGTATAAACAGTGAAATGAACAAAGATCATATTCTTAGATAATACCCGAGTGGTTTTTGCCTCTGTACAACATTGAAGGGATATACTGTCTACCTTTTTGCCTAATTTTTAAGTTTTAGATAATTTTTCTGGCAATATTTTTAAGAATGGGAGATGAGTCAGATGTTGTTTGAAAGCAATGAGAGGGGGAAGAATTAGTTTTTACCTCACTGAGTTCAAGTGTGATTAACAAAAATACAGCGAAGATTTAAGATTATGAAGTGATGACAAAATAAATCATAGTTTAAGGCTGCATTTCCTGAAATGTGACAAATGTGTTCTTGTGTAAAATAAATATCTATGATATATGGGATAGTGTTTCTGTCTTGCTGACTCCCAAGAGTGGCTTTGTGCCAGGTGATATCAAACTGAGTCAAATTAGTAACCTAACCTGAAATCTTCCCTAATCATTACTACTTGTTTCCTGATGAGATCTACTCCCTTCCAGGAATAGCTCATATAAATAAAGTGCAAAACTCTCAGTTTTCAGCCATTAGCTCACTTAAAAATGTCTTGTGGGTATCTTTTGACATTTTGAATTCTGCTTCTACCAACTAGACATAGTTTAGATAAGTGGTTTATTTTTCTTTACTGGACTCCAGATAATAGTTCTTTCAGTTTGATTAGATCTTTTCAGAATCACTAGGTTACCTAATTTCTGATTTCACTGTGGACCGTGAGATGTGATGTTATTAGAACATTTAAATAGGACAAAAAGTAAATTTTCTGCCACTAACATCTGTCCGGCCTCTCTAATGATAGTGGAAAATAATTTAAAAATAAATTTAGCAATGATAGAATACAACTCTTGTGTTCTGTCATGTAAGTTGTCAACATTGTTACAAACTTATTTTAAATTATGTTCTCTCAGGTGAAATTAGGCTACAAAGATCTTATTGTTTAATTTATCCTTCAGCTTGAAGACAGACTCATTGGTGTCCCCGGATCAAACAATGATTTCTACTTTAAGTTGGTTCGAAATCAAATGATTCCTCAGTCTGATTTGTGAATATCTTCTGATAAAATAAATTATATGAATAATGATATTGGAATTCATGCTTTTTTTAGTAGAACTGAAGAAAACAAACCAATAATAAAGTCACTTTTTACCTACTGTTTAATCATCATTGATGTGGACCAGGGCCTCGTGGGATTTAACACCATGGGAAGCTAGTTCATCAGTATGACTATTGTAAATATTCTTATTAATTGTTTACTTAGCAAATAGCTCTTGGTTAACTGTAACCAGAGGTTAGCATTTAGATAAAAATGAAATTATAGATACCCCTAGTAAATATACTGGGGCTGAACCGTTGTGTTCATCTCACTATATATCTCGTGAAGCAAAATAAAGGATGGGCAGAATGCAATCATGACTGGAATTTTGCTATTACTCCCATTGATAGGATTTTGGTCTTGTTTACAAAATAAGCTCAACAATCCTTTCTAGCTAAAGCCTTGATGCTGAGACTCTGTAAATCACCAGGAGAAAGGTGAGCTCGGACTCTCAAAAATGGAGAATGGTCAGTGATGTCTCACTCCTTTACTTCCAATAGCCTTGTGTTCCTATCTCACGTTGACTCCTGTTCTCCTTTGGTTTCTCCAACTATTGTAATCCTTTTGTTCTTCACTTTCCAGCTAAGACACTCGGGATTTACCATCTCAGTTGTCTAATTGCCTGTTCTCTCAACCTCCTTGTCCCCTTTCAGTATTAGTGCATGGAGAACCCAACTTTGTTTCAGTCCAACTCTCCGTATTCTGGAGTCACATGGAGGGCTTGCCGAATAGAGTGCTGGGCCCTACTCACAGAGTCTCTCATTGAGTAGGTCTGCGGTGGGGCCAGAAAATTTCCATTTCTGTCAAGTTCAGGTGCTTGTTGACGCTACTCCAGGGACCACACTTTGAGGGCCACTGCTCTCAAGTGCTGCTTGATACAGCGTTGCTATAATACAAATCCTGAGTCATTCTGTGTGTCCGAAGAAGGTTCCTGTAACTATTTTAGTCAATCAAGACAATTAGTGGAGTGATACCAGTATCACTGATGATATCCAGTGATACCAGTGGCATAAGACATCCCTTGTTTTTGTTCCCATCCTCAACAACAAAAATTCGGCATCCATCCATGGTTAAGAATGTCTTTGAGGGGGCTCATGATCCAGCATCATACTCCAAGGGACCCAGGATAAGTCTCGCTGATCTGTGCACTGGGTCATAGGAAGTTAAACCTCAGCCCTTGCTGTGGACCTTACAGTGGCCAATGTACTGGCTTCAGCCCCTCTTGGCCAAGATCCCTCTTGGCCCTGGAGACAATGACTTAGAAAATAAAAGCCTTTGTGGTAGTCTAGATTTCCAGACAAGTTCCAGCACTCTGCTCTGTAAGAGCAAAAAAAAAAAAAAAAAAAAAAAAAAATTGGAAATATTGGAGTGGTCAGTTATTAGAACTGAAGGAGGTGGTTATGACTTCAAATATGAAGATGGCAACACAAAATTTTAAGGAACATGAAAGATCAAGGACACAAGACGACACCAAAGGATCACAGTTATCTTCTGCTAACCAAACCCAAATACATGGAGATCTCTGATTTAACAGATAAAGGATTCAAAAGAACTGTTTTAAGGAAACTCAACGAGCCACAAGAAAACAAAGAAAGAAAAGTAAATGAAATTAGGAAAATAATACACAACCAAATGAGAAATTTAACAAAGAGAAATAATAAGAAAGAATCAAACAAATTCTGGAGCTAGGGAATGCAATGAATGAAATGAAAAAAATGCAATAGATAGCATCAACAGCAGACTGGATTGCAGAACAGAGTTTCAGTGAGATTAAAAGTAAGAACTTTGAAATTATCCAGTTAGGGGAGAACAAAGAAAAAAGAGTGAATTAAGGCCTGTGTAGTTTTTGGGATGCCATCAAAAGGATCAGTTTGTGAATCAGTTAAGTTCCAGAAAGGGAACAGCGAGAGAGGGGATGAGAAAGCATTTTGAAAGAAATGACTGAGAACTTCTTAAATCTGGGGGAGTGATCTGGATATCCAAATTCATGAAGTTTAGGTCACTAAACAAACTCATCTTAAAGAGATCCTTTCCATGACACATTATAACAAAATTGTCAAAACTCAGATACAAAGAATCTTAAAATCAGGAGTATAAAAGCTTATAACTTACCAGAGAACCCGGGTAAAACAATGAAATATCTGACAGAGATAGACAAATCATGTATGATCTCACTTATATATGGAATCCTACAAAGCTGAACTAATTGGAAGAGATATTAGAATGGTGGTTGCCAGAGACTGGGGCGTGGGGAAAGTGGGGCGATGGTGGCCACAAGGTACAAACTTCCCGTTATAAGATGAATAAGTTCTTGGGATCTAGTGCATAGCATGGTGATTATGGTTAATAATACTGTATTATATACTTGAAAGTTGCTAAGAGAGTAGATCTTAAGTATTCTCACCACAAAAAAGAAATGATAATTATGTGACATGATGGAGTTGTTAGCTAAAGCTACTGTGGTAATCATTTTGCAGTAAACATGAGTATCAAATCAAAGCATTGTATACCTTAAACTTTAATGTTATGTGCCAATTATATCTCAATAAGCTGGAAAAATAAAAAGACACTGGGAGTAAGGAAAAACAAAAAAACTAAACAAACAAAACCCACAGATATCCATATTCTTACATATATCCTTCCACTGCTGGGTGCACAGACACGAACAAATATTACTGTGCCTATTGATGCCTTATACATACCTAGATTACAACTTCATGTGACCCGAAATCTGTCTCATAATTTCTGTGAATTCCAAGAAAGCTCCCTAATGATCTTCTCAATGACCATTTAAAAACTTTACTGTTTAAAACTTTGGCTTAGTATGAGATGATCTGGCTCCTGGCGTGAATAGTCCATCAAGTAGGAATTTGCCTAACTTTAAGACGGTCACCTACTAAAATATTAATTGTATCCTCCCTGCTTCTTGCTTTCTTCTATTTTTGTGGAGGAGTTGTTTTTTTGTGGCTCATTCCATCACTTGTTTTTCAGTTCTAAAACTTTTCATTAATCGAGGATGCATTCTTAACCTCTTACTCTCCATAGCATATTTCTCCTCAGCATAAAAATATGATGATGCAGGTCTCTCTCCTCTTTATAAAACAGAAACCAAAACCCTCTTATGAAACTCCTAAGAAATTGGATAGCCAATTCATTCCATATGCAAAGGAATGAATTTGGACCCTTACCTCCCACCATTTTTAAAAAATTAACTCAAAATGGACCAAAGACTTGAATGTAAGACCTAAAATGATAAAACTTTTAGAAGAAAACATAAGTATAAATCTTTATGACATTGGATTAGGCAATGATTTCTTATGTATGACACCAAAAGCCAAAGCAACAAAAGAAGGAATCAATTAATTGGTCTTTATCTAAATTAAAAACATTTGTGCTACAAATGACACCTTTAAGAAATGAAAATTGTATGTGTGTGTGTCTGTGTGCTTCTGCACATATCTTCCCAACTCTGCATTCAGATACATGTTGGTAGCTTCAAATTGGCCATGGTGGAAATATTTAAAGAATGGAAATCAACAAACGTTAAAAATCAGGGCTGTTTTTTTCTTTTCTGGAGATGCAGATGTCAGACATTTACTGCAATGCCCAAGGACTTTATGGAAATACATTTGAATTATATTCCATAACCAGTCTCATTCTTATTCCATGCTCTGACTAGTTTTCTTCTTGTTCTCTCTTTTTGTAATGATGCTCTCCTCCAATCCATTCTCAACACTGTTTTCAGAATCATTTTTCTCTGACATGAATGTGATTATGACAATTGTTTGTTTAAAACTCCCTCAGTATCTTTTAAAGGAACCAATGTAAGTTTGCTCCTTGCTGAGTCAGATACACCAGGTAGAGTTGTCTCACAAAGGAAACTTTATTTGCAGCAAATGAGATCATGGGGAGTAACTTCCAAAGCTGTGACTCCCTGAGCAAGGATGGATAGGTTCCTTTTATTTAGGGTTAGGATGAATATTTAAAAAGGGGATCCTTGTCACCGTATGTAGAGGCAGGCATAAGGTCACTCATGCACCTTAAGGAAACATTCCTATTGCATACATTCTGTGTTACGTAAATGAAGCTTGTATTCCTCTTTGGGCTGAGATTTCAGTATTACAGTGAGGTAAAGGTAATTGTCAGTCATTCTAAAGGTCACTCCATGGTCCTTCTGCACAGGTGTGAGTTGGGGGTTTACGTGCAAACTGGTCTGGGTAGTCTCGGCTGGCTGGAGGTCCTATCAGGACAGTCGCTATTGCTTGAGGGCTGGTTTCCCTTTCTAGTTGCCTGAGTTAAGAAACAAGCTGGAAAGAAGAGCTTAAGGAAAAATGTGGGACAAAGGTCAGTGAGTATAAGCAGGCGGGCAGTAAAGGTCAGGTCTTGGGTGCTAGCTGGTGTTATCTTCACATCATCTTCAAGATAAAGTTTAAACTCTGTTATTTCAGATCTCTTCCTGTCCTTGAAGTTTTTCCAGTTTCAAGTACTACTTGATGGCATCAGCTTCTCCCTTGCTTTTGGGCCTATGTACCTACAATCCCGTTGTCTGAAAAGTGTTTTTACCCTTTCTCTGTATGGTGTACTCATTTATTCTAAGGCTTACTAAAGTCAGAGCATTGCTTCTGGAAAGGCTTGCTATGCATCTCTCCTCCTGGGTGACACTCCCTTCTTACCCCCAAGACTGTGGATGAATTAACTGTACTTTCTCTCTCCTTTAACCTTGGCATACTTGTGTTTGGTATATTAACTTCCTTACTTCTCATTATAATCAGCTTCTTGATGGGAAGGCTGAGGTTTTATTTATTTCCTTATTCTCAGCATCGAGTATAGTGTGGAACGTTATAGGTGACAAAAGATGATTTTGGAACGTGTTGAATTTTTAGGAGAAAATTTACTTTAAAAAGAACTTACCACATTTGGGAGAGATAACATAAATGTTTTGAAGTGTTTAAAAACTTGCCATGTTTGAATTGTATAGCATTTATTGAAAAGGGACAGAAAAGGCCAATATGAAGAACTTTAGTGGAGAATTAACAGTAAGACTACTTACATTTGAATAACTTTACATTTGAGTACTTGTATTTGTGATGGAATACTAAAGGAAAACAAATTCTAATTAAGATGACAAATCTTCATTGTCCTAAGTGCAATGAAAAATGGAGATTTTTCTTTAAATATTAACTTCACAGAAGTAAGTTAGTTATGACATCAGACCATTTGAAATTCGAGAATATTTATCCCTAAGACCATCAATTTAAAACTCCAAGGGAAGTAATAAGATAAATTAAAATTCTTTTAACAACTACAAAAATGTAATCATGGTATAACATTAAATATGTTAGAGAAAAGCTTAGGTAATATACTCACTGCTTTATCAAATCACATAATTTAGATTTAGTCTTTCTATAATATTAAATACTGCTATGTGTTATGCTAAATTCTAGGGAGTATAGAAAAGGCTTCAAGACTATTTTTACCTTGGAGTTCATGGCTTAATGGGAGAGAATAGTTCCAGCCAGAAAGAATGAAAGGTACGGTTATTGGTTATGTCAGTGTATTTTGATGATGTTGATGGTGACGATGATGGTGACATGACAACAACCGTGGGGACAATGATGATAGCTGTGCTCACTGAGTAACAATTTTGTTTCAGGCAATTTGCGAATTGAATCCTCATTGGCTCCTGTCAACAATTCTGCAGGGAAAATCTTTTTTAATCCTCCTGTTTTAGATGATAAGTCTGAGTTTCAGAGAGAAATCATGTTACGTGATTTAAGTAGTAAATAGTAGATTTATTCTTAAACGGTACATGGTAGATTTAGGTTTCCAGCAAAATCTATCCAACTTTAGAGCCCAGTATATTTTCTTAATATATCCTGGAATTTGAATCAGAAGAACAAGATGAGTTTTAGTTCTTGTCCCACTTCCTGTTAGGTTAGAGGAACTTTAGTCAGTGAACCCGTCTTCGAGTCCGCTGTCGCAGCAGTGACATGGAGATAATAGGATCTGTCTTGTGTATATCATAGCGCTTTTATAAAGGCTGAATGGGCAGAAGATCTGAAAAGCTTTTATTCATAAAATGTAAAGCCCTTTTGGGAATAATTCTTAACGTATACCGGCATACATTGTCATCATAAATAATATACAATATAATAATTTACATTTTTTCTAAAACTACACTTTTGATAAGTTCAAAGTTTCAAGGGCACACCACAAAAAAACAACAGAGCAAATGATATAAATGAGGTTATATTGTATAGAGGCTATAAACTGTAAGAAGACAAGTTTCTTTTCAGAATTGAGTTTTAGGTGCTAGTAATCTGAAATGTGATTACTAATTTTCCAGGCTCTACCTCCTAACCAGTATTCCTGAATATCTGACTCTTGTAGAAATTTTCATGCTGCTATATGTGCTACTTATTGTTAGGTGAGGACTGAAATGAATTATGTATAGCCACATCCAAGGATGAGTTTGGGGTAGAGAGAGCTTGAAATGCACGCAGTGGGGCTCTGTCCCAAAAGTCAAACAGTAATGTCAAGACCTGAAATGTTTGCCTGAGCCTTTGGCCGATATAAATGTATACTTACCTTTAGTTCTTTTTCTTTTTTTAATGTTTTTCAGTTTTATAGAGAAATAATTGACATACATCATTATATAAGTTTAAGGCATACAGCGTGATGGTTTGATTTACATATATTTTAAAATGATGGGGCGCCTGGGTGGCTCAGTCGTTGGGCATCTGCCTTCGGCTCAGGTCATGATCCCGGGGTCCTGGGATCGAGCCCCTCATCGGGCTCCCTGCTCAGCAGGAAGCCTGCTTCTCCCTCTCCCACTCCGTCTGCTTGTGTTCCCTCTCTCGCTGTGTCTCTCTCTGTCAAATAAATGAATAAAATCTTAAAAAAAAAAAAAAGAAACCAATAAAATAAAATAAAATAAAATGATTACCACAATAGGTTCAACTAACATCCATCTTTTCATATAGGTACAATAAAAAGAAAGACTGAAAGAAAAAAGGAAAAAAATTCTCCTTGTGATGAGAACTCATAAGATTTACTCTCTTAATGACCTTCCTATTAGTGTTAGCTCTAGTCATAATGTCGTGCATCACATCCCTAGTGCTTATTCACCTTACGACTGTGTGTCTTTTAACCACCTTCCTCCAATTTCTCTCCATCTCTTTAGTTCTTAATATCAATATTTAATGTAATTTTTTTTTTAGGAAACTACTTTTTGGAACCCTCTCACCAAAGGAGGAAGTTCCTTAGCCATTCTTCATGACATCAGAATACATACCTGCAACTCAAAGAAAATGAGAAAATCCAATTACAACCCAAGGATTTCTTTTTTCTAATTTTAATTCTATTGTATTTAATGTACAATGTTATATTAGTTTCAGATGTACAATATAGTGATTCAACAATTCCATATATTACTCACTGCTCATCAAGATAAGTATCCTCTTATTCCCTTTCATCTATTTCTCCCATGCCCCTACCACCTCACCTCTGGTAACCATCAGTTTGTTTTCTATAGTTAAGAATTGGTTTTTTGGTTTGTCTCTATTTTTTCTTTGTTCATTTGTTTTGTTTCTTAAATCCTACATATGAGTGAAATGTATGGTATTTGTCTTTCTCTGGCTTATTTCACATAGCATTATACTCTCTAGATGCAAATGGCAAGATTTCATTTTTTTAAATGTCTCAATAATATTCTATTTTGTATATATACCACCTCTTCTTTATTCATCTATTGATGGATATTGGGCTGCTTCCATAGTTTGACTTTCGTAAATAATGCTGCAGTAAACATAGGGATGCATGTATCCCTTTGAATTAGTGTTTTCAGAATTTTAGGGTAAATACCCAGCAGTGGAATTACTGGATCATATGATAGTTCTATTTTTAATTTTTTGATGAACCTCCATACTGTTTTCTGCAGTGGCTACATCAGTCTGCATTCCCACCAACAATACATGAGGGTTCTTTTTCCTCCATATCCTCACCAACACTTGTTGTTCTTTGAATTTTTTATTTTAGCCATTTTGACATGTGTGAGGTGATATCTCATTGTGGTTTTGATTTGCATTTCTGTGATGTTGAGCATCTTTTCATGTGTCTTTTGGCCATCTGTATAACTTTGAGGAAATGTTTGTTCATGTCTTCTGCCCATTTTTAATTGGATTACTTGGGGGTATTTTGGTATTTAGTTATATAAATTCCTTATGTATTTTGGATACTAACCCTTTATTAGATATGTCATTTGCAAATATCTTCTCCCATTCAGTGAGTTGTCTTTTAGTTGTGTTGGTTGTTTCCTTTGCTGTGCAGAAGCTTTTTATTTTAATGTCGTCCCAATAGTTTATTTTTGCTTCTGTTTCCCTTGCCTCAGGAGACACATCTAAAAGATGTTGTTAGGCCGAGGTCAGGTAAATTACTGCCTGTGCTCTCTTCTAGGATTTTTATGGTTTCAGATCTCACATTTACGTCCTTAATCCATTTGAGTTTATTTTTGTATATGGTATAAGAAGGTGGTCCAGTTTCATTCTTTTACATATAGCTATCCCATTTTCCCAACACCATTTGTTGAAGAGACTGTCTTTTTCCCTTTCCCACTGCATATTCTTGCCTCCTTTGTCAAAGATTAATTGACCATAAAATTGTGGGTTTATTTCTGGGCTTTCTATTCTGTTCCATTGATCTCTATGTCTAATTTTGTGTCAGTCCCATACTGTTTTGGTTACTACAACTTTGTAATATAACTTGAAGTCTGGAATTATGATACCTCCAGCAATCCCAAGAACTTCTGAAGAAAATCTGTAAAATGATGGTCACATGTAGGCTGCTTATGTTAATCAACAAAAGATCTTC
This sequence comes from Phoca vitulina, assembly GCF_004348235.1. Taxonomy (NCBI): domain Eukaryota; kingdom Metazoa; phylum Chordata; class Mammalia; order Carnivora; family Phocidae; genus Phoca; species Phoca vitulina. The sequence goes on along the minus strand of NW_022589715.1, from coordinate 7,784,816 downwards.
GACGAACAAAGAGCAGAATCCCTTGTTTTTATACTTCTTAGTAGCTGAGGATATCTTAGAAATCATTCTAACCATAAAGCAGAAAGCCTTTGCAAATTAGCAGAAAGAAAATAAAAAGGACAATCAGAAGGAAATGTTCTATACTGATCTATTCAGTCTCCAAATTTATATCTGTGGAAAATACCCTCTCTCCTTTTGACAGAGACATTCTGCTCTCCTTGGCTGCTTCCCATAGTTCTGGCCTTGTGGGTATTTGGAAATAGATAAAAAGAGCTTAAGCATTTAAATGAGTATTTGGCTTATAACTCCTACAAGTTAAAGGCCATTATGCAACTATTTTTTAAATACTAGCAGCACTCACCTGAGATTCAAACATATTTTTTCATCCTGAGTATGTATTTGTTTGATTAGCATTATTTTCAACTGCTGACATTTCCAGGACAAACGTGTATATGTAAGGATGTATGTAAGGCACTAAACTGTTAGTTTATTAGTTAATTAATTAATTGTTAATTCCACCGCTAGGTATTTACCCTGAATTAGTTAATGATAGATAATATTAGTAATTAAATGTGCTTGTTAAAATACATTCTAGTATTTCAATATTGCATCATTCTTTTGATGTTTTTGAACATTATATTTTCTTATATTTGTGAAAAATGCAATGGCTTGCGCGGAGTAATTTCAGTGGCTGAAAAAAAGACCATTTACTATTCTCAGACTTCTTCCCTCTAGCACTAATGCCTGAAATTTCTATGTCAGAGGATAAAATAAGGTATTCCAGACAAAGAGATACAGGTTTTTAAGATAGTAACTCTGGAAGCAGCTATGTAACTTCTTATGTTCCTTCAGTCCAAAATGTAAATATCTGTCTTTTGGGCTTTCCTGAGACTGGGAGAAAGAAGAGTGAGCAGAAAATAATGGAAAATTTCTAAGATCGTGCATCCTTGCCTACAACTGTTATAACTCTGTCATCTAGCACTGTATGCATGAAGAATATTAACTAAATTTCTTAATGCATTAGTAATACAATTTTTTACTAAAACAGCCCAATGTATTGTATACATGCTTTTTTATACATAGACTTAGAACTGAAATGCAGGCAGTGTGCTTTTATTTCAGAAGTCAACCTGCAACAACATCCAACACTGATTTTTTTCTTGATTCTTTTAGGACTTGAAATAGCCAAAAAGCAACATCCAGCTCTGAATTCTTTCAGAATTTTAAATATGTTCCACTCTCTTTGCCTCCAAGTTTCTGATGAGAATTTGGCCCTTAATCAGGCCTGTTTTTGCCTGTATGTAATGTGTGTGTGTGTACATGTGTGTGCATGTGTGTGTGTGTGTGTTTCTTGCCACTTTTAAACTTTGTTCTTTATCTTTCATATTCAATAGTTTGACCATGATGTGATGACCACGATGTGACTCAGTATGGTTTATTTATTTAGTTTTCTTAATAGTTATTGAGAGTTTATATCAAAATTTTTTTCTTTTCTCAAATTTAGGAAATTTTTGGTATTATTTTGTGAAGTATATATTTTTTGTGCCATCCTCTCTTTCTTTACCTTTTAGGGCTCTATTACACATTTGTTGGACTGTTTGATATTATCAAATAGGCCCTGAGGTTCTGTTTACATTTTTCTATCTTTTCCTCTTTGTTTTTTATATTGAATGATTTATATTGATCTGTATTCAAGTTAACTTACTCTTTCTTCTGTCATTTACCTTAAAAAGTTCAGTCCATGTAGGAAATTTTAAATTTCAGATACTATGTTTTTCATTCGTTGAGAATTTCACTTAGTTTTTTAATCATTATTTTTCTCTTCCAAGATTTATGATTTTTTTATTCTTTGCAAGTATACATTTACTGTTGTTTTGTTTTTTTAATTGAGGAAAATTATCAAAACCAGTTTTAAAATCTTTGTCTCCTTGTTCCAACACTGATTCATCTTGACGTTGGTCTCAGATAATTTTCTCACGTAATTACTCTTTAGAATGTGTTTTATTTTCCTGGTTATTGGTATGTTGGGTAATTTTCTATCATAGCCTGAACACTGAGAAAATTAAGTTGTGAAGAAAGCAGATTCTGTTATTTATCTCCAATGAGTATTATTTCTTTTGTTTTACCAGGCAGTTATCACTGCAAACTGTGTTTTAGTCAGCAGCTCCAGTCTAACTAAGTTTAGCTGTTTTGGTCTTTAGCTGAGCTGCTTTGAATCTATTTCTTACATGAGTGGTTCCAGGATCAGTCAGAGACGTGGGTATACAGAACTTGGGAATCCCTTCACTTTTGTTTAGTTTACTTTGATTCCTCCATTCTCCTCTGTGACCATGATTTCTCCAACTGCAGTTTTTTTCATTAGCATGCTTGCCCACTTGCATGTTGTACCTAAGGCAATTGGCCTCAGGTTTAAAGCCAGGAAAATGGAATTCACTTTATGTAACGTTCCTCCCCAACAGTTTCTTCAGGTTGTTAATTTTTTTTTTTTTTAAGATTTTATTTATTTCTTTGACAGAGAGAGACACAGCGAGAGAGGGAACACAAGCAGGGGGAGTGGGAGAGGGAGAAGCAGGCTTCCCACTGAGCAGGGAGCCCGATGCGGGGCTCGATCCCAGGACCCTGGGATCATGACCTGAGCTGAAGGCAGACGCTTAACTGACTGAGCCACCCAGATGCCCCCAGGTTGCTGATTTTTGTGTTATATCCACATTTTATAGTTGTTTTATGAGGGGGAATTATTCTGGAAGGATTTTACTCCATTCTTAATAGAATTGGAGATTAATAAGTTTTTGTTTTTTTGTAAGTAATGATTAAAATGTTTCTGTTATGTTGAAGGAACAGATTAAGTGTGTTTATTGTATCTAATTTACCTGCTGGGTAACATAACATGGCCACTTGAAATCACAGAAAAACCAAATTTGTAATTCTTTCTCTTTCATAAAAATCAAATGTCAAATACCTCTTCAGGTTTAACAAGACCTTTTAGTACTCTGTCATAATATAAACAATGTGCATCTGTGTGATATGAAAAATTTTCATAATCTTTTCCCATAATATTGCACAGTAGTATAAAGATTTTACTTTATTTGAAAGATCTTATTTTTTATAAAGTTATCCACATCAGTGATATACTGTAGCATTTTATATATTCCTGGCTTCAGACGACTTGCTATAATACTTGGATATGAATGATTAGTGAATGAATTTTCCATTGAATGCTGTATCTATAGCCCTATCATTATTCTCTTAAACCCTGTCTAAACAATTTCTCTTTCATGTTTTTCCATGTTTTTGTTTCTCCCAGTAAAACACTGTTCTCATTAAATAAGATATACAATGAGCAATAGATTTTTCACAATACAAATGAATATGCTATTCAGTACTTTACAAAACAAATACTTTATATATTTTGTTACTGAAATAGAATCTAACAAACATCATAAACTGAACCTGTTAACAATATCAGTACCTTCATGTAAGTATATAACAAAACTCCCATATAGCATAACTTTTTCCAAATACTCTTTTCTTCTCAATCAGTATTTATTTGAGTCTTCTAAGAATGTTTGCTGAAAGAGAACATATTCAAATTATCATTTTTCCTACTTTATGATTTCACCCAGTTTTAATGTAGCATCAAGAACAAGTGTTTTGTCAATGATATGTGACTTTTTGTCTTAATAAGGAATTTCAGAAAAAATATTAAGTTTAATAAATTTCTGAGCTATCTCATTATATTAAATACCATACTTGACATAACGGGGAAAAAAGTGATTTTTCTTTATAGCCTAGAAGCTTACATTTAAAATATATTGATAATCATGGTGGCTTCATGTTATCATTCATTAGAGCAGAATAATTTCACTACAGTCCTCAGCAAAATACGAATTTTACTTGATGACCATGACAGTGCTCTTGTCTTATTTGTCCATCTTATTTGGAAATGAGATACATCTAAAAAGAAATAGTCGATTGTTAAATGAGCCTCCTTATCTGGTTTAAAAATAACAGATCCTTAGGGTCAATAGGATTCCTTATTTCCTAATTTGATCAGGGTTCTATAGAACTTTTCTTTATTTTAAAAAAGCAATAAAATATACTAAAATGGAAGAATCCTTAGGCTTGTTATAATCTTCTAAAAGATAATAGAAATCTACATCATTGCCCAGATACAGCATTTCCAATTTAGTACTGTGTTGGAACTATCTTGGAAGGGAAATGTTTATCTGATTTGGCAATGTATTTTTTCAAATGTCTTGAATTATGCATTTTCTTGATCTAATTAGGCCTTTTGGGGAACCTAGAATATTGAAAATAATATGCATTCAGTCCATTTTTAAGGAAGCATTTTGCTGAGATCAGAAATGGCAATAATCAGCGTCAAGGTAAAGTACATATCAGTTGTCAATATAATTACAATTTTTGCATTGTTAAATAAAGATATTGAAAGGTAAATATTATTTATGAAAATACCTTGATATCCCAAATGAATGAAATTAAATTTAGGTGAAGTTATGCTTAACTATGAGGAAAAAAACATAAATTGAAAGAAGAGGAACTTAATTTGGGGCTTAACTGCAAAAGCAAAATAAAGTGATTCCTCTTATTAAAGAAAAGTATGGTTTTAAAATGCAGAGAGCTTAAAACCGGGGGAAAATGTAAAGGGTAATTAGCTATTAACCTGATGTTGTTTATATCAGTTAGGGTCAGACCAAAACAGTGAGTGACCTGACAGACAGGGAACAGAGGGGAAATAGCATCCAATCTCTGTCTTTTGCTTTGCCTTCCCTTGGCTGAAACCAGTCAGAAACCAGGGGATGCAGTCCACTGAAGGCAACCTCCTGAGACATGTAGTAGTGGGGAGAGGGGCAGACAATGGACCAGAGGCGTAAAAGGAGATTAGTAGCCTTGGGTCATTTTCTTTTGCTAAGATGAATGTGCATTGATTGGACTTTTTCATGTTGTGGTTAACCAATGTTTTCATGTTAGCAAAGTCAAGGTTAGCATGGCCAAAGTATAAAGGGTGAGAGTGCCACATAAACCATAGAAGGAAAAAAGTTCTACCTTGGATGTAACAAAATCACCAGATCATCTGTACTCCATTTTCATTAAGTGAAGCAAAATCAATAGGTTTTGGTGAATTAGAAGTTTTGAGTTCATGTCCTGGCTCTGTCACTTACTAAGTATGTCATCTTGGACACTTACTAAACTTCTTAGGACTAAAATTTCTAAGGGGTAAGATGGTGACAAGTGGTATTAGGAGGAATAAATACAGCACTCTATCCATATAAATTAAGGTATATGAGAAATTCTCAGTAAATATTAGGTATTATTAAAGATGTGAGATTACCAATAATACCATGATTTTCCTAACTTCAATCCTGAGGCTACTTTTTAAAAATAAATTTTGGTTGCTATAGCAAAAATAAGTCAGTTGGTTTCAGGAGTTCGTATCTGATGCCATTTTCTGGGCCACTGTAGAGAAGCTGGTGATATTTCCAAAGTTGGTATATTGTTTTGTGGCTGATAATTGTATATTTTGGATATACTTGTGTTTTCCAAATCATACACCACTTTAAGATTTTTTTTTTTTTTCAAATATGGAGTGATTAATAGGAAAAATAAAAATAACTTTTCTCTAATGGACTTTGAGGTAGGTAAGTTTCCATCTTGATTCTAAGTGTGGCAAAATTATTTAAATTTTTTTCTAATTTTAGCATAATTTTCGATTTATAGAAAAGTTGAAAATTATAGAGAGGTTTCCTATGTATTATTCACTCAGCTCCCCCTAATGTTAAACATCTTATATAACTATGCTGCATTTGTCAAAACTAAAAATTAGCACTGGCATACTACAGATTGTTTTGAATTTTTTCAGTTATTCCAGTAATGACCTTTTTTGTTCCAGGATCCAATCCAATATGTTATGTTGCATTTAGGGCAGAGGTTTTTTTTGTTTGTTTGTTTTTGTTTTTGTTTTACTTCTTATTTGTATTTTGGGGAAAATGCATACAACTTTAAATATGGGGTAAAGGAAATATGCCTTTTTTTAAGATTTATTTATTTATTTGAGAGAGAGGGTGTGCCTGTGGTGGTGGGAGCGGCAGAGGGAGAGAGAGAGAGAGAGAGAGAGAATCTCAAGCAGACTCCCCACTGAGCGTGGAGCTCAACAGGGGGTTTGATCTCATGACCCTGAGATAATGACCTGAGCTGAAATCAAGAGCTGGACACTCAACCAACTGAGCCACCCAGGCGCCCCAAGGAAATATGCCTTACTAAGCTATATCAGTTTCCTGGGCAACTGTGTAACAAGTTGCCACAAACTTAATGGCTTAAAACAAGAGAAATTTTTATCTGATTATGTGTAATGTAATATTAGGAAGTATGGCATTGAGTATTATAGGTGTTAATCCCAAATTCCTTTTCTCTCAATTAGAAAGACACCAAAGCCTCAATCATGTTTTAAAGAATTAAACAATATGAATGATAAAATTTTTTAGACATAAATTCAAGCTGGAAACTAAAACTGTAGCAAATGAATAGTTGTATCCACTTTAAAGGGCTTATTTAATACTTGTAATAGTGAGATGTCTTCTGTTGGGACGCTTTCTATCTAGCCTTTTATAATCCACATTTGATTAATTTTGACATTTCAGTATAGTCAGACACTTCCAATTTAGCAGTATGATCTAAAAATATCATTGTAACTGAAACAAAAAAAAAAAGAAAGAAAATGAAACAAACTCCTACAACACAATAGCAATTGAAAACAAGCAAGTAAACTCTGTTAATGGCATATTTTAAGTTTTATTGAAGTGATCTAAATCTGGAAGCTCAAATTACAGTGTTAGAATGGTGTTTAGAGAATTCTAGTTCACCCTTAGCTCACAGACAGGGAACTGACGTCTAAGGAGATTAGGGGCTGGCCCCTCAGGTCCATTCTCATTATGCCACTATCCATTAAACAGGATTGATGCTGAGGAAGCCTAGAGCAGAGGACAGTAGTGGTTAAAAGTACAAGTTCTGGACAGAACAGGATTGTGTTCCACTTCTTCCACCTATGTGATTTTGACCTCTTTTTATTTCTAATATCTTAATTTGTGAAATCTGGATGATAATTCTTTCTTTTTTAGGTCTGCTAAAAGGTTTAAGTGGTAGATATTGATGAAATCTATCATTTGTGTAAAGCCGTTATTAAAATTCTGAATTAATGCTATATATACAATAAGTGGTTGTATTGTGGTTAGGAGCTCTGACTCTGGAGTCTAAGAAAACTGGTTTTGAGTCATGGTTCTTTTATTTAGCTGTGGAAAAAAAAAAGAAAGGATAATGATAGTGCCTATCTCATAGTAATCTTGCGAGTTCTCTGTGAGGTAACTCCTGAAAAGCAAGAACTCAACGAATGTACACATTTCACTGTATTGCTATGAATAAACACGAAGATATAGTGGTGTTGACAAAGGTAAATGACCCAATGAGCACAATAAAGGCTTAAACTAGGGCAGTTCTACATTTGATAGCATATATAATGTCAACAATTATCTCTGAAAAATGAAATGTTCTTAAGAATTTCTTAATTTTATTTTAGAGTAGGAAAATCAATATAATTTATAACAAGAAATACGACGATGAACAGATATAGCAACGCATAAGTCTTCTTAGATTTTATGCAATTCAGGTACTGAAGGTAATTTTTAAGCATCTCAGATATCACCAAGTATTCTGCTTAAAGGATACCTTTTCATATTACATTTTGCACAAAGCAAAATGAGACTACTGGGAAGAGTGTACAAGAAAAGGATCCTGCCTGATACAGATTGTCAGAATGTCTTTACTGACATTATACAAGGACATTGCTTTTTTTAGCAAGAATATATTGCTCCAGAAATCTCATAGCTAGAGAATGTTTGAGGGCAGATTATACTAAGTATAGGATATTACTGTCAACATTAACCTAAATAGCGTATTTTAGAACTTGTAAAATAGTACAACATATGGTGGTGACATCACAAGACTTCATCTGTGACAGTACTATGTGCGGTATTTAAGGTCACCCTATTTTTTTCTGTAGTCTTATACATTACCAAACTAATCACCATAGAGGAAAAATGCTTTACATTTGGGGGTAATGATGAGTGACAAATGTGAAAATGATTTGACAAAAAGAACTATCAGTGATAAAACAAACAAAAGTTGTTATAATACTGGAATATGTTGATATTTGAGAAGCAGGCTCTTGCTCAGTGAAATTTTTTATTCTAGACACTACATAACTAATATCCCATAATATTTAGTGTGCTTACCTATCACTTTTAAAATAGCACACTCTAAGATCAATGACCCTAAACTAATTTTTTATTTTTTATTTAATGAGACCCCACTAACATAAGTACATTATATTTTTTAAGCAAAAGTAACCTTTAGAAAGCAGAACAATTTCTTACCAGCTAGATTTAAAAAGGAACTAGAAAAACATACAGGAAAATGGCTTGACAGAAACTAGTCATCTTGTAACAGTAAAGGCATAATATCATTCATTAATTTATTCAATAAATATTTGTTAAACTCCTACAATATGCTGCCATGCATTATTACAGGACAGGTTTTCTGTGTTAAGTGAGAAAGTTTACAGTTTGAGAGTTCACAGATTTTGGCCTAGAGTAATGATATTAACAATAGTGGACTTGTTGAGAGTGTCATTTCCAATTTTTTAACAGATAGATATAAAGATTACTTGTATATAATGACAGGATTTTATTTTTTTTACATTGACAGTCTGTAAGTTTATAGTGCTAAAAAGATCACAGTGATGTTTCTTGCTTGGTAGTAAGGCAGGATAGATACTCAGACTAATCTTTCCAATAAAAACAACAAAATTTTGGGTTAACACATTTTTAAATGAATCAAGAGCAGACAGGCATGTGCAAATAATCAGAAGCTGAATAAATGAATCAAAAAGGGAACAAAGAGAGGTGATCTGAGCACTAAAGTCTACTTTCCTATTAAGAGCATTTGTGAAATACAGTAAACTTGAGATTCAATTTGTATGCATGAAGGTATGTAGGAGACAGGAGTGACAAGTCTAATAGGAAATCCTATTTCACAAAGCTAGGAAAACCTTGCGAAAACAAAATAAAATAGAAGAAAAGTGCTAATATATCAGAAATTAAAACAAATGTAAATAGACTAAATGTAGTAAAGACAAAAAAATGTCAAACTGGATAAAAATACTAATTTCAGATATTCACTATTTGTAAGAAGCATACCTCAGACACTAGGATAAAGAAAGGTTGAATAAAAAAATGGAAAATGTATGCCAGGTGAAACTGAAACATATACAAAAGATAGTTCTGTAGATATCTAATTTTAAGCAAGGTACACTGTACGTCAAAAGTCATTCTGGAGATAATGTGTTACTACTTAATATCAATTTACCAAGAAAATATAGCTACTTAAATTTGAATCCAAGAAATATAACCTCAAAATATGTAAATTTTTAAAATGCTAAAATTACAGAGAGAAATAAACATATCTACCATATAGTAGGTTCTTAAAAAAACTTTTACTCATTTATAAATAAAGCTGCCCCCAAAACTTAGGATATAGAACACTTAAAGCCCAGTTAATAAACTTCATCTAATGTGGGGGCTATACTGTACTCAACAAATTAAGAATACGTATTGTTTTCAAAAACACGAAGGATATTTAAAAAATGACCATGTATTATGCCATGAAAAATTATATTATTCACAATAAAAAAGTCTCTGATCACAGTGTACGAACTCAGTCAAAAAGACGACTAGAATAAAAATGATATGTTTGGAAATTAGGAAACATTTCTAAATAATGTATACATGAACAAGAAACCAAAAATACAGTTTTAAAATTTGGTAACTAAACAATGACAAAAAGACGAAATATTTTAAAAATATGTGTGTGATGCTGCTAAAGTGATACTTAGAAACAAATTTATAGGCTATCATAGTTGTATTGCTGCCATTACACATTGCTGCAAAGTTAGTAGCTTCAACCAATACAAATTTATTCTCTTACAGTTCTGTAGGTCAGAATTGTGCTGTGGACTCACTGAGCTAAAATGTCAGTGGCTTTTATCATGTTGCATCTTTCTGACCCACCAACACTCTCCCCCGCCCCACACACCTGTCTTCCACTTTTAAGAGCTCATGTGATTAGACCCGACGTTACTGGGTAACCCAGGATAGCTATCTTTATCTATCAGACTATCTGTCTCAGCAACATTGATTACAAAAAAAGAGAGAAGGCACAAATATTAGGAGTAAAAAAGTAGACATGACTAGAGAGCATATAAAAATTAGAAAAAGGATAAGAATAGTATTAAGGACTTTATGCCAGCACATTTGAAAACTTACATGAAATGGCAAATCCCTAGAAAAATTCAGTTCCTCAAAACGGAATTAAGGTAAAAAAAAAAAATCCAAACAATTCCCTCATCAAGGATAGAATTATAGCTGTAGTTAAAAACCATCCTACAAATAGAGTTTTATATGCAAATGGTTTTATATGCAAGTTCTTCAGTCATTTAAGGAAGAAATAAATTCAGTTGTTCACAGAGTATTCCGAAGAATAGAAAAAATCACACTAACCAACATATTTTATAATGCTTCCAAAACTTAGACACAAAAATATATTAAGGACTGAAGAAGAGAGAAAATTACAAATCATACACATTGAATATAGATGAGAAAGATTCTGATTAAAATATTATCAAATTAAAGCCAGCCACATTTAAGAGTTAATATATCACTACTAAGACCAGTTTATCTCCAGCAAAGCAAGTTTCATTTGACATTAGAAAATCATCTATTACCATTTACCAAGTTTTAAAAAAACTAAACAAGGGTAAATCATAACAATAATTTCAATATATTCAATATCATAAAATACAATAAGTATTTCTTAATGGAGTAATAAGAAAAGATAACTTTCTTAATCTGTTAAAAGATATTTACCATAAACCTACAGAAAACATCATACTCTAATGTTTGTACAAGAAGTGAGGTGCCTAGGGCGCCTGAGTGGTTCAGTGGGTTAAGTGCCCAACTCTTGGTTTAGGCTCAGGTTATGATCTCTGGGTCGTGATCTCAGGATCATGAGGTAGAGCCCCACATTGTGCTTGACACTGAGTGTGGAGTCTGCCTAAGACTCTCTCTCCGTATCCTTCTCCCTCTGCCCTTCCCCACCGCTCTCTTTCTCTCTCTCTCTTTCAGTCTCTAAAATAAATAAATAAAGCTTAAAAAAAAGTAGGGTGCCTGCTATTGCCACTGTTTTCACAATCTTTCCTAACAAAATCTTTTCCAACTGTAAGAATTGGAAAAGAAGATTCCTAATTTCATTATTCCAGACAATGATTATTAAATAGAAGACCTCAAAGTGCACCCAGAAGATGCATTAGATTCAATAAGAAGGCATGGCAAGTTTGAATACAAAAATCAAAATATAAAAATTAATTGCATTTATATACACTAGGAAAAATTATCGGTAAGTGAAATTTAATAAGCATACCAATAATGTTATAAATAAAATGCCACTAATAAATATAATATGTACAAGTGCTTTATGAGAAAATTATAAAACTTAATTTAAGCTTTTTTAAAGATCTACATCAATGGCATTACACTAATGGTAGGAAAACTTAATGTGGTTAACTGTTCAGTTATCCCCAGATGGGTCTGTAGAATTAATATAATTCTAATAGAAGTTCTAACAGAGTATTCTGTGAGACTTGAGAGATGATTTTCAATTTTATCTGGAAGATCAAAGATAAAAATAGACAAAACACTCCTAAGAAACAATTTAGAATATCTTTTCAGATACCTGAAATTATTGTATGATTTTTATATATATATATATATATATATATATATATATATATATATAAATCAGTTCTAGATGGAATAAATACAGATGTGTGGTGACACATGTTTAAAAACCAGACGTCCTCTCTGAAAGAAACACCAAATAAACAAATGAAAAAACTCTGATTTTTAGTGTTTGCAAGTTTCTGCATTGTACGTATTACCAACATGGCCAATTTCATCCTGTCCATGTGATGGCTTCCAGCTACCCAAATTTCTAAAAGGGTAATAATTGGTTCTTGTAAGCCTGTGCAAGCTGTCTCAAGCATATCATTGATTATTAAAGGCTTAAATTTGAAGTAAAAGACCTATAGAAGACAACACAAAACTTAGGTCTTTAAAGTTGGGATAGAGGTGCCTGGATGGCTCAGCCAGTTAAGCATCTGTCTCTTGATTTCAGCTCAGGTAATGATCTCAGGGTCGTGAGACCAAGCCCTGTGTGGGTCTTTGCACTCAGCATGGAATCTGCTTAAGATTCTCTCTCTCCCTCTCCGTCTGCCCCCCCCATTCCACTTGCACGCTCTCTCTCTCTCTGTCTCTCTAAATAAATAAATAAATAAATAAATAAATAAATAAATAAAATCAGGATAGAGATTTTAAGACTAAAAATAGGAATGTTATAAGATTAATAATTTTGATTAGAGCAACTTTTATTTATCAAAGGGTACCACAAAATTGAACACAAACTTTTTCAAGAAGTATTAACAACACAATTTTTTTTCCAGAGAATGTAAAGAGCTCCCACAGCTCAACAAGACATATGAACAAAAACATGAACAGTTATTTCACAGAAGTAGAAACACAAGTGGTTAATAAACATGTAGTAAGATTTCCAATGTCATAAAAATCACAGAAATGTAAATTAAAGCCATCGCCAGATGCCATTTTACTTCAACAAGGACAACAATTTTAAGTCTGACAATATCAAGTGTTGAAAAGATGTGAAACAATGAAAACTCTTATTATATAGTAGTTGTGAGTATAAATTGAGAAAATAATTTTGGTAAATAATTTGGAATCATTTAGTTAAGTTTTTTTCAGATCAGAGGTTTTTGACTGAGGTCCATGGACCCTCAGAAGGTCTGTGAATAGATTTCAGAGAGTCTATACTCTTAGATGGGAAAAATATTTTGTCTTTATTTTCGTTAACTTTTAACTGAAAGTTAGCATTTCCTTCAATTATGAACAAAGGGAACGATCTACCAGTAGTATTAGCAAAACCTAGGATTTATCACCACAGAAATTATAGATATAATCATACCACATTATGGTTATTATGATATTCCCAAATATAATTTATGCTAACCATTTCTTTGAAATTTTAGCAGTAATTACACAACGGTTATATTTTTTTCAAATGAGATTAAAGAACATTTATTACTTTAACACTTATTTAAAAAATGTTTTAATTGTATTTTCAAACAACTGGTTTTAACTCCACATATTTTACTTATTTAAATGTGTAAAATGTTTAATTCTTTATAACATCGTTATAAAAACAGCATGAGAGGCTTCTATGAACTACCCAAGGGCTTTTTTTTTTTTTTTTTCTTTAAAGATTTTATTTTATTTATTTGACAGAGAGAGACACAGCGAGAGGGAACACAAGCAGGGGGAGTGCGAGAGGGAGGAGCAGGCTTCCCACTGAGCAGGGAGCCCGATGCGGGGCTCGATCCCAGGACCCTGGGACCATGACCTGAGCCGAAGGCAGTCGCTTAATGACTGAGCCACCCAGGCACCCCTACCCAAGGGCTTTGTAACATGAAATAGTTTTGAGTCATGGCATATGAGCATTAGGAATCTGTGCTAGAATGTTCATAATAGCACAATTTATAATCATAAGAGAGCTGGGAACAATTGAAAAACTCATCAGTTCTGAAATGGACACAAAAATTGTTTATATGTACAATAGAATACGGTATTGTCATGAAAATAATAAGGTACAGTTTTGTTTTTTAACAATATGGATAACTCTGAGAAACAAAATACTGAAAGAATAAGTTGCAGAAAACATAGTAAAAAATTTATTTATATCATACACAAAAACATTCAAAAATAATATCTTGTTTAGGGATTCAAAAAATGTGGCAAAACTGTTTTTAAAAGTAAGGGAGTGATAAAGTTAATTTAGGATAGTGGTAACATCTGAGCAAGGAGGGAAGTGGATGGTGAGGAGATATGTAGAGCTCTTAAAAGATGAAGGCAACACCTTTTATTTAAAGAAGTGTTGTGGAGGGGGGTGCCTGGGTGACACAGTCAGTTAAGCAGCAGACTCTTGATTTCGGCTCAGGTCATGATCTCAGGGTCCTGGGATCAAGCCCCGTGTCAGGCTCTGTACTCAGTTGGGGAGTCCTTGGGATTCTCTCTCTCTCCCTCTGCTACTCCCCCACCCCCCGTGCATGCTCTCTCTCTAAAATAAGTGAATGAATCTTTAAAAAAAATGTGGGTACAGAGCTGTTCATTGTATGAAATATTATGTATTTTATAACTATTGATTTGAATTCAGTCAGTATTTAACAGTAACAATATAGCTCTTGTTTTATATGTCCTTTATATAGCTACATCAAATTTATATAAGTTAGATTAATATTTTTTACAAGAGCATATAAGAGCAGGGCTTTTGTTCTGTACCCCTAACCTTCTCTATGCTACAGACATAGGTGTGACCTAATAGACATAAAGATGCTTTTGCTTAACTTAAAGAGTTGCAACTCATCAAAATGCTTGGAAAATGGGGAGGAATGTCATTTGAAAAGAGAATATGGCAACTATGAAAAGTCACATGGAAGAATGAATTAATGGAAGAATGGCAAACTATCTTTACTTTTATCCAAGGATGAACTTTTTGTCTACGTGTTGGTTTATTCCTTCTTTATTGCTTAAGCTTGATATCTTTTTTTTTTTTTTAAAGATTTTATTTATTTATTTGACAGAGACACAGCGAGAGAGGGAACACAAGCAGGGGCAGTAGGAAAAAGAGAAACAGGCTTCCCGCGGAGCAGAGAGCCTGATGTGGGGCTTGATCCCAGGACCCTGGGATCATGACCTGAGCCGAAGGCAGACGCTTAACGACTGAGCCACCCAGGCGCCCCTAAGCTTGATATCTTAAAAAGAATTTAGGGAAACTTAAAAAGACTAGTTTCAAAATAAGTTTCTTGAGATAGTGGTAGGTTTATTTCATTTGTAAACAAAGGTGAGAATTCCACTAACTTTCCTGTATTCACTTGAAAAACAATGACACAGTATCCAATTACCTTGAGAAATACAGAAAATAGTAAAGGCACATGCCCCAAGCAGACCTTTGAGAATGAAAAGAAGGCCAAGTTTATATATGAATAATTAGTTAACACTTTGCCAGGTTAATGAAGATGGCGACTGACCCCAAAATGACTCTGATCACAGATGTGAATTTGGAATTTGGCATAATCTTACTCCTCTGCATTCTTCATATAGAAACCATAGGGAAGTTTCTGATGGACATTTAAAGCAGAGAATCATAATAGGAGCTATCTTTAAGGTAGAAATAAAAGCAATTGGAAATGTAATGGATTTTTCCCTTTTTTTGTAGGGGAAGTAATAATAATGATGATGATGATGTAATAGCAACAACCCATTAATTATCATGCTTTGGGAAGCATGAAGACAAAAAGTTTGTTTGTTTTTCCAGTGGGAGTAAGTTAATTTTAAGAAAAACAAAGATATATTAGATTTAAAAGGGTTTTTTTTGTTTGTTTGTTTGTTTGTTTTTTAAAGTCAGAATGGCAGATCCAAACACCTGAGATAGAGGGCTGCATTGAGAAATCTAAGCAACAGTTCTGTTCTTCAGAGTTGGGTGTACTCTCAGGGAATATTTTTAGCAATTGCACTATTTTGTGTTATTTGAAACAGATGTATGTCTAAACATAGTGGTTTGCTTCATGGCATCAAAGATATGGTAAACATGATAATTATATACTCACCCTTAATTCTAGTATATCCTACTTTTCATTTTATTAAAATGATTTTGGTATTTCATCCCACAGTTTATGCAAATTCACACACACCTGTGATAAAAATGTTGTCCTTATTTAGTGTTTGAATATAAACAGAATAAAAGAAATACCTCATCCCTCAAAAGAAGGTGTCTTTTTCCTAAGAAAAGTGGCATGCCTTATCATTTGCACTAATTATGCATTTTATTTCACATTAAAAGCACATTTCAGACAGTTAAGTCATTAGGCATTTCTTTTCCTTCTGAAATATTGTGATGATACTACTGAGGCTGATCTTGAGGTTTTCTTTTTTTTTTTTTTGAAATATACCAGAAACTGCTCTTTTCTCCAAATACCAGTAAATTATTTAAAAATTATTACAAACAAAATCAAACCCATCCAGAATATTGTTTTTGTAATTATGGAATAAGAGGGATAAACATTAAACAGAAGAGAACATAATATGAATAATTCTTTTTTTTTTTTTTTTTTTAAAGATTTTTTATTTATTTATTTGAGAGAGACAGAATGAGAGAGAGCAAGCACATGAGAGGGGGGAGGGTCAGAGGGAGAAGCAGACTCCCTGCCAAGCAGGGAGCCCGATACGGGACTCGATCCAGGGACTCCAGGATCATGACCTGAGCCGAAGGCAGTCGCTCAACCAACTGAGCCACCCAGGCGCCCCATAATATGAATAATTCTTAAAAGCGTGTACCATTCTGTTTATTCTGTCAATATTATTGTGATATGAATTACCAAATCTTAAAGGGATTTTTGTTTACCATCAAGCTATTCTAATTTCTGTTCAGAGGAATAGGCACAAAGAAAGGCAAAGAAGCTTTGCCTAAAAATTGTCAGTATGATGAGGACTGAGACATGACTACATTAAACTTAATATTGATTGAAAATCCTTGATCAGAGATGGGAAAATTCAAAAAGCAACTTTCCTGAAAAGGAAATAGGAGTTGACCTATAAAGTCAAGAGTTGAATACGAAATGACTTGAAGCAGTGTGCTCAACTGATTTAAATCTTGTACAGTACTAACACATATAGAAGAATTCTTGTGCATTACTTACAACCTTATCAGTGTCTGCGACTCTAGATCTTCATAGGAGGTCTTAGCTTCCAAGAGTCCTGAAATTATCAAGTTTACTTAGGAATCCATTGTCTGAGGGAGGCCCTTAGAGGAGTTTACTGCACTAGCTAACAGATGGACACAATTGTAATAAAGGGTATATAATTGGGATAAGGTATATAAAACAAAGATTCTAGCAACTGTGCTATTGAGCCTGTTTACCTCTTCTATGGTAAAGAAATGTGTGGCAATACTCAAGAGCCTAGGAATTTGGAAACCTGTCATGGAAAAAACAAACAAACAAACCAAAAAATAAAAACAAAAACAACGTTCATGTGTTGTCAGAAATGACACTGAAAGTGAAGAATTTTTTGAACAAGAACTTCTGTTTTAAACAGATAGGAAACAATTCCACCATCTACAAAACTCTAGATTGAAATGTTGCTAGATTATTAGATCTCTAAAGAAAAAATTCCCTTACTTTACGCTTAAGAATTCTGTTTGTTTTCCAGTGATAGCATGTCTCAATTTGATCTGATTTGGAGATTTTCTTAGAATTCTCTGTCAGCATTTTATCTGTTTGCAGCATTACTACTATAAAAAAATGGTACTTGGTGGATTGATTCCAAAATATGCTTTTCCTAAATCCCATGCAATTTGGGGACAAAAATTTAAGCTCCATGGTAGTCTTCTGAAGTACATGAGTACTTTAAAGAGAAATAGACTTGAGATTTTAATCTGCAGTAATGTGATTTATGGTTTTTACAACACTAAAAATAGAAGTTTACATTTTTTTTTTTTAAAGATTTTATTTGTTTATTTGAGACAGAATGAGATAGAGAGAGAGCATGAGAGGGGGGAGGGTCAGAGGGAGAAGCAGACTCCCTGCTGAGCAGGGAGCCCGATGCGGGACTCGATCCCGGGACTCCAGGATCATAACCTGAGCCGAAGGCAGTCGCTTAACCAACTGCGCCACCCAGGTGCCCCAGAAGTTTACATTTTAATATTTCCAAACAAAAGCAAGTATAACACTAATTTCACAAACTTAAGTGCATTTGTCTTCCTTAGATATCACTAACATGCA
The DNA here is from genome assembly GCF_004348235.1 of Phoca vitulina. Lineage (NCBI taxonomy): Eukaryota > Metazoa > Chordata > Mammalia > Carnivora > Phocidae > Phoca > Phoca vitulina. The sequence goes on along the minus strand of NW_022589715.1, from coordinate 7,766,788 downwards.
AACATCTTTGTTACATATGAAAACTAATTTGGAGAACATTAAAATGAGGACGAAAGTTAGTAAAGGACTGAATTGAATCTGTGTGGCTATAAACTTACTGCAATTCTGAGTCAGTCCTCTTTTATCATTTTATGACTTGTGATGATAGGTGCTTTCAAAAGTCACAGTATTGTTTTTTCTGTAAAAATTATTCTGATTTATAAAAAGTCCTAAATAGGCTTTGATTGCATTTATTTGCATTTTACCTTTAATTACTAATACCTTTACAGTTTTAGCTCATGCATTTCAAAATGCAAGAAGTCTGTAAAGAAAATACAAGCTTCACCACATATAAATGAAAAGTGCTTACGTAGCAATTCAAGTTAGCCCATTGCTTGTAATGACATTACTTTTACCAATGACAAATATGTTCCACTATCACAATCATAAATCAGTTCCTACTGTGCCAGTCCCCAGTAAAACAGCTCTTAAATACAACATTCCAGAAATGCAGTGCTGAGGGAACAACAATAACAAAAGGTACAGCTTATCATTTCACTTTATAAAAGAAGTAGCTGGGTATATTATTTCTACCTTAATTTGAGTCCTGTGCTCTTTTTTTTTTTTTTTTTTAAAGATTTTTTATTTATTTGACAGAGAGAGAGATAGCGAGAGCAGGAACACAAGCAGGGGGAGTGGGAGAGGGAGAAGCAGGCTTCCCGCCGAGCAGGGAGCCCGATGTGGGACTCGATCCTGGGACCCCCGGGTCATGACCTGAGCCGAAGGCAGACGCTTAACGACTGAGCCACCCAGGCGCCCTGAGTCCTGTGCTCTTAATATCTATTCGTTCTTCCACATTCTCTTTTGGACTTCTGGGCACAGAAGTTCTTCATTCTTGCTGACACTCTTACTAACCTCTATTTTAGAGAATAGTCTTTATCCTTAGAAATAAATATAAGAAATCAAACACAGGGTGTTCTTTGGAAAGGAAGGTACCCCCCTTGATTGGCAAAGGCAATGGATAGTGCTTTCACATTATAACACAGAGGCAAGGCCCATGGCCTTGGCCTTGAGAACTTTATAAAGTGAAAAGGTTAAAAAATAAGACAGTTTTTGAAAAACAAGTTTGTTCAAATACTGAACAACCAATATTACAAATAGTGCAAAGTTGCTTTAACATTTCTGTGCCAACTTTATCAGGGAAATGCTTCGTAAGCCTACTTATATACTTCCCCTTTCTTTTCTAACTAAGAGGTAGAGATGTAGAAATGACAAAATAGAAATAAAGACATGATTTTGTGATTTCACAGAACAACTACTTTTTTGCAATGAAAGGTGAAATATGTTATTTGTAATGCAAACTGAATTTACCCCACAGTCAATGACCTAAAAGGACTTAGCATTACAAGGCAGTACAAGGTCCCACTACAGTTCACGGTGTCTACATTGATCTGCCTTGACCATGCTCACCTTCTGAAGATCTAGTAGAATCTTGAAGAATACCCTAAATTTTCAGGCAAATGCCTATTTTCTTTATTTTTGTGAGAGAGAGAGAGCACGTGTGCATGCCCACTCACACAAGCTAGGGGTGGGGGAGGGGCAGAGGGAGCGAGAGAATCCTAAGCAGGCTTCACGCTCAGCGCAGAGCGAATTCAGGGCTCCATCTCCAGACTCTGAGATCATGACCTGAGCCGAAATCAAGAGTCAGACACTTAACTGACTGAGCCACCCAGGACCCCCCCCAAACACACACCACATACTGTTTTCAAAGGAGATCCTGGTGCACGTGTAAAAGGGGGTTACCTCTATGTCTTGAATAAGGTGCATAAAATGATTTATTTTGACAATCAGAAATGCAGTTACATCACAGGGTGTTTAAGTGAAATTAACTTAAGAGGAAAAAACACACAGAGGGAATAATAAGTTAAATGCCACAATATATTAAGCCAGCCTACTTAATCTATATGCCATGGGGATGAGTTTGGGATGGGAAATCCCGCTCTCCTTATCTTGGTCTCAATTCTGTCTAAGTGTGAACATCTTGCCAGGCTGAAAGTGACTGTAGTTTTTCAAAATGTGTAGGTTTTTCTATCAGACAGATCCTCTGATTGGGTATGACAAGCAGGAAATTTATTCAATTTTAGCAACTCCTAGATGTTATTTGAGAATTGCAGTATTTATTATTTATAAAACATCAGATGCCTTTGAGAGTCATCATTGTGGAGTACAGGGTAAGACTGAGTGGTTTACTGGTTCTAAGATATTTTACAATATTTGTATAAAATATTTCTTCTTATATTTTTTCTCATTTAACATGTAAAGTAAAATGCCTCTACCTAGATCATCTGTACTATAATATTATGCTTTTTCTTCTTTTTAAAAAAATTTTTTTATTGTTATGTTAATCACCATATATTACATCATTAGTTTTTGATGTAGTGTTCCATGATTCATTGTTTGTGCATAACACCCAGTGCTCCATGCAGAACGTGCCCTCTTTAATACCTATCACCAGGCTAACCCATCCCCCATCCCCCTCCCCTCTAGAACCCTCAGTTTGTTTTTCAGAGTCCATTGTCTCTCATGGTTCGTCTCCCCCTCCGATTTGCCCCCCTTCATTCTTAGTAAGTGATACCAGCTAGCCAGACACAAAGAGAACCTCTGTTTGATATTATGGTACTGATTTTTCAGCCACGAGAGAGAGATGCTTTCTTTGTTGATTTTAAAAATTAAGGCCAAATCCAAGTACAGCAGCATAAAGATATTCCTCTGCATACAGATTGGAAGTTCAAACTAATGCAACTAATTCTAACTAATGCAAAACTCCTTAAAAACTTGAAAACAACAACAAAACTCCTGGTCCTCTGAACTGCTATCCAAGCCATCAGTCCTCTTAATACTCGGGTGAATAAAAAAGTTTTAAGGGAAAATAATTAGTTACCAGGGTAGCAATAAAATCACAATGGCCATTATTGTCCCTACTGAAGGGATATACTGGGTCCTGAAATGACACAGGCGAACAAGACTGGGTCCTCTGGGAAGACGTCATAAGAAGTCGTTTAAGAGAAATGAATCTCCCACTGTGGCAGTGTTCTTTCTGATACCGTGTCATTATATTATTTTCTCTTTTTTTATAGTTTCAAGTTTTTTATCCAAATTCTAGTTAGTTAACATATAGTGTAATGTTATTAGTTTCAGGAGTAGAAGTTAGTGATTTATCACTTACATACAACACACAGTGCTCATCACAAGTGCCCTCCTTCATCCCTATCACCCATTTAGCCCATCCCCCGCCAGCCTCCCCTCCAGCAACCCTCATTTTGATTTCCCTGGTTAAGAGTGTATTTTATGGTTTGCCTCTCTCTCTTTTTTTCCTCCATGTTCATCTGTTTCATTCTTAAAATGCACATATGAGTGAAATCATATGGTATCTGTCTTTCTCTGGCTGACCTTTTCATTTAGCATAATACACTCTAGCTCCATCCACGTTGTTGCAAATGGCAAGATTTCATTCTTTTCATAGCTGAGTAATATTCCATTATGTATGTATGTATATGTGTATACACACACACACATGCGTGCATATATATATATATTTATATATATATATACATACCACATCTTCTTTATCCATTCATCAGTGATGGGCTTTTGGGCTCTTTCCATAAGTTGGCTATTGTTGATAATACTGCTATAAACATCAGGGTGTGTGTGTCCCTTCAAATCAGTATTTTTGTATCCTTTGAGTAAATACCTACTAGCGCACTTGCTGGATTATAGGGTAGTTCTATTTTTAACTTTTTGAGGAAACTCTGTACTGTTTTCCAGAGTGGCCATACCATTTGCATTCCCACCAACAGTGTGAGAGGGTTCCCCTTTCTGTCCTTATCAATATCTGTTGTTTCCATGTTGTTACTTTTAGCCATAATGACAGGTGTGAGGTGATACCTCATTGTAGTTTTGGTTTGTATTTCTCTGATGCTGAGTGATGTTGATCACTTTTCATGTGTCTGTTAGCCATCTGCATGTCTTCTTTGGAAAAATGTCTCTTCATGTCTTCTGCCCATTTCTTGACTGGATTTTTTGGTTTTTGGGTGTTGAGTTTGATAAGTTCTTTATAGATTTTGAATACTAACCCCTTATCAGATAGGTCATTTGCAAATATCTTCTTCCATTCTGAAGGTTGCCTTTTAGTTTGGGGGAAAAAGAGTAATTTTATCTTTATTTTAGAACTCTCCAAGAAACCTTTTTCGGTAAAAAATTGAATTGAGTGAAGACCCCAAATAGTCAAAGCAGGCTTGAAAAAGAAAAGCAAAGCTGGAGGCATCACAATTCCAGACTTTTACAAAGCTATAGTCTAGTAGTATAGTATAGATCAAGACAGTATGGTACTGGCACAAAGACAGACATATAGAGCATTGGAACAGAATAGAAAACCCAGAAATGGACCCACAATTAATATGGTCAACTAATCTTCGACAAAGCAGTGACAGAATACCCAATGGAAAAAAGACAATCTCTTCAACAAATGGTGTTGGAAAAATTGGACAGCAACATGAAAAAGAATGAAACTGGACCACTTTCTTATACCATACACAAAAATAAATTCAAAATGCATGAAAGACCTAAATGTGAGACAGGAAAACATCAAAAATCCTAGAGGAGAACACAGGTTGTAACCTCTTTGACATTGGTCATAGCAACTTCTTACTAGATATGTCTCTGGGGGCACCTGGGTGGCTCAGTTGTTTAAGTGTCTGCCTTCAGCTCAGGTCATGATCCCAGGGTCCTGAGATGGAGCCCAGCATTAGGCTCCCCACTGAGCAGGGAGCCTGCTTTTCCCTCTCCCACTCCCCCTGCTTGTGCTCTCTCTCCCTCCCCACCCCCCCATCAAATAAATAAATTTTTTTTAAAAAGATATGTCTCTGGAGTTAAGGGAAACAAAAGCAAAAATGAACTGTTGAGACTTCATCAAGATAAAAAGCTTCTGCACAGCAAAGGAAGCAATCAACAAAACTAATTCAGAATTCAGAAATGGGTCTCATTTGGCTAAAATCAAAGTATTGGTTCTGCTGCATTCCTTTTGGAGGCTTTAGGGAAGAATCCATTTCCTTACATTGGCCACAGCTTCTACAGGTTGCCTAAATTCCTTGCTCATGGTCTTTTCAATCTTCAAATCCAACAGTATCTTCACATTTGTCTGTCAGAACTGACCTGTTTTTGTTATCATGTCTCTTTCTCTGTCTCTGATTGTCCTGCCCCTTCCTCCTCTTGTAAGTACCCTGCAATTACATTGGAACCACTTAGGTAATCCAGGATAATCTTCCATTTTAAAATCCTCAATTTAATCACATCTGCAAAGTTCCTTTGCCAGGTAAGGTAACATATTTAGAGTCCAGGGATTAGGGTGTGGACATCTTTGGCAGGGGAAGGGGGCAGTGGGCATGGGGATGGGGGTTGGGAGAGGTGGCCATTATTCTAACCACCATGTCAATTTTTTATAAAATCTGAGGTCTGGTTGAGTAGGTGACATATTGCAGATGTTCAATTAACGTTTGAAAAGTTAGTATATAAATAATGTTTGACACAATGTCATTCAAATGATGTATGTCATAAAAGTATGATCTAAGATCTCACCCAATTATCCACCTTTCCTATTACAATATTTTCAGTACAGTAAAGATCTGTAGAGGGCCAACAGTGTCATAGGTTACAAAATCCTATGGTAACTCCACTCTGTGAAGCAGCTCAGATACCTCACAATGGAGTTGTTCTGTAGGAAATGAAACAGGAAATTTCATCATATTTGGCCCACTCAGCAGAAAAGCTCTTTTTGTTTTAAAAGGAACGATGCCAAGGTGATGTTTCCATTTTTCTCACCTTTGCTCTCTTATTTTCTCTTTCCTAGGGGTTTCTTACATTCCGTTTTACACCATGATTTTTAAATTATAAAGCATAAGATATTAAAATTATGATTATAAAGCATTAATATTTTCTATATCAATGCTACTTTAACTTTTCTTTTTAAAATTGAAACTATATGCTTCATTTTCCAAACTGCCTGTTTTGGAATCTAACCAGTATCTCTCTCTTACCTGGAAACTCAATTTGTCTTTGTAGCTGAGTAACCATGATACCAGAAAATCTCGAGTTCTGTGGTTTGGTAAAGGACTTACTGGAGCTGAGAGAAAGAGTTGCAGCAGATAAAATTCTCTATATCCTTAGATAGTCTAAAAAACATTTTTGGCTCCTTTTATTTACTGGCTCATTTACAAATGTTTGTATATAGTTATTTCACAGTCCATAAGGGCAGAGAGTTAAATTATTCCACGGCACAGTATTGTCTCCTATCTTTGCAGAGCTCCTGCCTTGTTGATTGGTTGATTCACTTTTATTTTTTGAAGATTTTATTTATTTTTTTGACACAGAGAGAGAGAGAGAGAGAGAGCACAAGTAGGGGGAGCAGCAGGCTGAGGGAGAGGGAGAAGCAGGCTCCCTGCTGAGCAGGGAGCCCAATGGGATCATGGGCAGGGACCCTGGGATCATGACCTGAGCCAAAGGCAGACGCCTAACCGACTGACCACCCAGGTGCCCCAGTTGATTCACTTTTATTTTCATTCTTCACTTCCATTTTCCTCCCTCTATAGCCTTTGACTCTGTTTGATTTTTACTTTTGAGTTTTTATGTGTCCTTTTAAAATTGTTATTACAGGGGCTTCTGGGTGGCTCAGTCAGTTAAGCATCTGACTCTTGATTTCAGCTCAGATCATGATCTCAGGGTGGTGAGATTGAGCCCCATGTCGGGCTCCACACTGAGCATGGAACCTGCTTAAGATTCTCTCTCACCCTCTCCTTCTGCCTCCCCTCCCCCCCCCATGCTCCTGCACGCATGCATGCATGCTCTCTCTCTCATAAGTAATAAGTAAGTAAGTAAATTTATTATTACAGTTTAGTATGTTTTTGCTTATAAACATTATAATTTACATAAAATTCAGTATTTTTATTTTTCTCATTAAACACTGGCTTTTTAATAGCTATCCATGTTATAGAGGATACATGTAGTTATTTGCTTCTGTTAGCATTCTGCAGTTTATGCCCACTATATTTTTCATACTTATTTACCTACATATGGGCTCATGTATTGCCTTCAGCTATCTAACTTGAGTAAACACAATGATGGATAATCTAGTGATTATGGATTTTTGTGAGAAGTTCTTTTTTCGATATGAACCCTGGAGTATCATTGCTAGGTCAGCAATCTTGACTCAAGTTAGTACCCCCAGGGAACTTCTCAGTCTGTTTGTACCTGTCTTGCCTCCCACCAGCAGTGTGTGAGTGTTCGTGCTTCATCCTCATCAAATATGGCGTTCTAATATTTGTTAATCCATAAGGTAAAAGTAGTATCTTATTCTTTTAATTTGTATTCCTCCAATTACATATACAGTGTATTTGAGCATTCCCTCATACTCATGCATTAACCATTTTGCTTTTTCTTTCTGTGGATTGCCATTTAACATCCTCTACCCACCTGTCCGTTATGTTTATAGTTCTCTTTTGTTGATTTCCTGGATAGCTTTATCATAGATACTAATCACTTATTAATCTTAGATACAGGCTCTGTCTCATTCTTCCATATTTATAGGCTGTACTTGGGGGTTCCACAGTGGCCTTTTTTGCTTAATGAGACATTAGTTACAACTTCAAAAAGTTCAAATAAATAAATCTGCCAATATAAGCAACTCATAGTTTACAGTAACTCAGGGGAATAGATTATGAGTAAACTGTCACCTTCATTTTATGGTTATGAGAAGTAAAAGCATTTCTCCCCCCATGTTTGTATTCAGTCAAGTCGTGTGTATGTCATAACCTTGGACTATGTCGACTAAACCTAGTTGGAACTACCTTTACCAGAATTCCCTTCTCTTTGGATTAGGGTTGTCCACAGAGAAAAACGCTATGGGATTTGGAGGGTGGATGCAAAACAGCAGTCATTTCTGTATCCTAAAGGTCAGTGTAGGGTTCGAGGAGCTGCCACAAGTTGTAGGATTGTCACTGATATGCTGGCTCCCTTTGTTGATTTGGAGCAACATCTGTGCCTTCAAGTTCTCCAGCTCCCACAGCATCTTCTTCTGAGCTTCTCCAGAGTGCTGGGTTTCCTGTTGAATTTCCTTCTTTAACTTCTGTGCGATTTGTATATGTGGTGAAGTATGCCAGATTCACCTGCAGTCACCTGCATTATCAAGGGTGAAGGGAACTTGAGACAGATGCGGATTCTAGTTGCTTAAAGCTCTTTTATACTTTTATGCATCTAGATGTTCTTCACACCTACCAGCCTGGCAACTTCAGACTTAATACCAGACACAGAAGCAATAACTTTATATAAACTTCTCCCCAGTTTCCATAATTAATTGAAAAATCTAACCCCCATAATAAATCCCTTATTCCAAATCACTCACAGTTTTTCTGCTTCTCTGGCCAAATTCTGATACAATGTAGGTACAATAAAGATTGAAATATACACTTTCATGTAAATCTATGAACACAGATATTTACTTATCACCGAATCAGACTTGGGACGTAATTCTGAGCAGGCGAAATACATGCTTTATTTATGGAGGCAGATAGTTTGGTAGAAACGAGAATCAACTATGTTATTTATACTCTTTAAAAGCAATCATTTCTTTAATTTCAATTCCAGTATAGTTAACATACAGTGTTATAATAGTTTCAAGTGTACAATATAGTGATTCACTAATTCTGTACATTATTCAGTGCTCATTATGGTAAGTGTGCTCTTCATCCCCTTCACCTATTTCACCCACTGCCTACCCAGCTCCCCTCTGGGAACCATCAGTTTGTTCTCTGTGGTTAAGGAGTTTGTTTTTGCATTTTTCTCTTTTTTTGTTTGTTTTATTTCTTAAATTCCACATATGAGTGAAATCATATGGTATTTGTCTTTCTCTGACTGACTTATTTCACTTAGCATTATACTCTCTAGATCCATCCATGGAACCCTTTTTCTCCACATCCTTGCTAACACTTGTTTCTTGTGTTTTTGAGTTTAGCCATTCCAACAGGTGTGAGGTGATAGCTTATTGTGGTTTTGATTTGCATTTCCCATGATGAGTGATACTGAGCATCTTTTCATGTGTCTTTTGGCCATCTGTATGTGTTTTTTGGAGTAATGTCTGTTCATGTCTTCTGCCCACTGAAAAGAAATCATTTTTTAACTTATTTTGGATAATGGACCACTTTGGGAATCTGGTAAGAAGCTGTGACTTCTTTCTCAAAAAAAAAAAAAAAAGTACAATGTTTTGTGTACTAGTTTAGTATGTTCACAGATTTCCTAAAGTCTGTCAGTAGACCCCTAAATCATTGAGGGGGTTATGAATCTCAGGGTAAAAATTACTATCCTAGGGGCGCCTGGGTGGCTCAGACTGTTAAGCGTCTGCCTTCGCCTCAGGTCATGATCCCAGGGTTTTGGGATTGAGCCCTACATCGGGCTCCCTGCTGAGCAGGGAGCCTGCTTCTCCCTCTCCCTCTGCTTGCCACTCCCCCTGCTTGTATTCTCTCTCTAATAAAAAATTAAAAAATCTTTAAAAAAAAATTACTATCCTAGACCAAGGCACACGTTGTATTTCTTGCCAGTTTAGTTTGTGCCTGATTAGCTCATTTCTTTAGAACTGGTTCTAAAATGGATGAGATCACATATTCAACCCACGTATAGTCCAAATGCCTTAGCTCTTCCAACCAACACAGGTCAGATGTCTTTCACATGTGTGCTATGAGTCACAAGCAGGATCTAATGAGAACATAAGGATGTGAAAATGTATTTCACATAAATAGATGAAAATTTATTCCTGCTAGCTGTAATTAACAATTGAAATTCCTGCCAATGGGTGGTTGATGGTACTATCTTGTACTCAAGGTAACCAACTTTGGATTTATAGTCTCGACAATAGTGTCTTGCTTTTGAAGCCAACAGTTGATGATAACAGTTAAACTGTCCAATGTACTAGATAACTTTCTTCTGTTTATGTTTCTGTGTGACTGCCAGAGTCCAGAAATCCAGAAAGTTTCCATCTATCCCCGTGGAACAGCAAGCAAACATGGCCAATGACAAGGTTTGGTAATATTCAGTAAAATTTAGTTAAGGCAGATTCAAATTTAAACTACTGCTTTTCCAAGCCAAGAACAAATAGACACCAGACATTGATGTGGAGGGAAACACAACTGATTAAACAGTTTTCTAATAGCTTTTGTTTAGAGTAAAATATTTCCATTTATTTTTTTTAAATGATGAGCCATCATTTCTAATGAAAAGGTGAACAAAATGCATACTCCTTAATTAATTTAAAAAGAGGCCACATAAAATAAGGTTACAAACGCAACCATTCTAATTTCTAATTTCAAGTTATTTCTAAGGAAATGAAATGAGAGAGAATGATGATAAAGTCCTGGAAAATATTGAGATCTAAAGAAGAACTAAGAAAAACTGATTACATAACCAAGACTATAGTTTCTTCAAGCTTTTCATAACATCAGTTACCAGTTCCCACTAGGTTACTTCCTAACCAACAGTGGATTTTGGGAAATAGAATAAAGAGATTGTCCGTTAAAGGATTCAGGTTGATTTTTCCTTTCACACTGTGGCTATGTCAGACACACCAAAATGTTCCTTAAGCCCCAACATACTCTGGGTTCTATATGTGCCTTATTACTTACTATTTTCTCCTAAATGCAGAAAATTCTAATCACCTTCTTTTAAAATGCTAGGGGATAGGGCAGAGGGGAATGGGAAGTGATTTGTAATGGATGTACTGTTTCTTTTTGAGCTGATGATAAAGTTCTGGAATTAGATAGTGGTCATGGTTACATAATCATTGAGTTACTAAAAGCCATTCAATGGTGTGCTTTAAATGGTAAATTTTATTTAAAAAAATGGTAAATTTTATGGTATGTTAATTATATCTCAATAAAAAACAGAAAGCACCATGGTCAAGAAAACCCTGTAAAAATAAAATTCCCACCCACTGAAACTTAGATTAAGGCCTGTCTCCTTTTCTCAGCATCTGCTTGCTCTGCTCCTACCACCCTGTCACATCCTCACCCTCCAAATATGATCACAGAGACCTGTCATAGAGTGACCACTCATCTCAGTTTGCCTAGGTCTGTCCAATTTTGGCATGGAAAGTGCTGCCTTCGTAGGAAATCTCTCGGTGTTAGGTAAACCTGGATGGTTGATGACCATACTTGTCAACAAGCAATCCTTTTCTAACTAGGGTCTGTGTGTTTTTTATATTCCCAAAATCATTTCCATTTTCTCTATTGCAAATATACTGCTCCTTCCCCCCCTTACCCTTGGAAGGATTAGGCAGGGCCTTTTGTGAGCACCTGGCCTCATGTTCCTCCGTTCAGTAGTTTAACTGAAGCTGTGATTCTTTACATCATGGCTTTGGCCTGAACTCACTTCAGTGTTTGAATACTTGAGTGCATTTAACTAATTAAAAAAAATTCCTAAAACTATAAGAAATAAGGAACATGTCAACTATACTTCAATAAAAAAAGAAATGAGAAACATTAGTTTTTCCTTAAAAGAAAATAATCAAAATTCTTTTTATAGCCCTTGAAACTCAACTTTCCTGTTCCTTATGTGCTTCTGTTTTAGAGATAAAAACTTAATGGAAATGTCTTTTTACATCTTTTGGGTTGGAACAGATCCTCTCAGCACCCACAGCAGTTCTAGCTTATAAATAATACTCATTCACTTCTCAGTTTGGGGTCTCAGTACCATACAAAGTATGAGATACGTTATGAAAGGCTTAGCCCCAATGGCACCGTAACTCACTTGTGTTTTCCTTTGCTCTGCAAGAATGCAGAGAGGACATAATTCCAGATTGTCACCTCTGATTTTGTCCTACATCTGGAAATATGTAGAGGCATCCCATTTTTCTGAGCCCTTCAGTCCTTCTGTTGCAGTTAATTCTTAACCTTCATAATCACTTCTCTTTCTAACTCAGTCTTGGTCAGTCCATTGCAGAAGATGAAAGGGAGGGTGTGATGCATCACATTGACTGTAACATGAGAAGCAACATTGAGTGCTGGAAGTTTTTCATTAATTATCATATTTAATCTTCACAATAACCCCTTTAAGTATGAAATAAATTATTATACCCATAATACAAGTAAAGAAAAAGTAAAGCTCAGGGTGATTAAAATAATGCTCCTAAGGTTACATAGAGCTGGTGTGGCTGAATCAAAATTCAAGACCAGTTTTGCTTGACCATGAATTCCATGTTCTTTCTACTACACTGTGGCTGGGCAATGAACTGCCTTTCTGGGCTTTTGAAAGAATATCTACCACTTTGATAATTAACCTTTTCTCTCTTTGATTAAAATCTTCTGATAATAGCTTTTGCTTTGTGCAATATCTAAATAAAATCCAAAACTAATTGCTTCAACTCCTTAAGCACTTATATAACATAAAGGAGTAGAAATCGCATGAGGGCTTCTGAAAGATGAAAGGCCTTTTCTCAAGTGTGGCTCAAAACCAGCCCTAGGAAATTCATGACTGCTTCCTATCCACTTCTCAATTTTATTTTTATCCAAAGCATTTATCACTTTCTGACTGGCCACTTATTTTACCTATTTGCTCATTGTCTTTCTCCTGATTCCACTATGTAAATTCCATGACAGTGGGCATTATGTCTGGTTCTTTGCTGTCTCCAGGGCCTTAGTGCCTGGTACCCAGTGCATGTTTTTGATTGAATAAATGAATGAAAGAAAGGTAAAATATGGTGGAGTTGCATCTCATGGGAAATTAGGGTAGAAAATCCCTTATAGTATATAGACATGTTATCCCTTACTAAATCCAACAGGTAGTTTTCCCTCCAACCCTGAAAGAGGTGTATGTTTCTTTCATTGGACTTGCCTTGCTAGAAGTTTAGTTACCATATTATATTGAAAATGCTTATCATTAAAGACTGAAATCACAATAATCACAGAATTTCTGTAGTTGAAACACAGGTAAATGAAATGTTCCATTAGTATCATCAAGAGAAATGCCCCTTCCTAATCCAGCCAGACATCGATACCAGATGGTAAATTTCCTCTGCCTCTAGCAGAGTGAAATAGAGTGAAGATCCTTGCTAGCTAGGCATGAAATTTGGGCTAGTTTAAAAATCTAGCTTCCTATCTACAGTATCCTTTCATGTTCCACTGGAATGCCTGTAGCTAAGTGAAGTCTGGTAGTGGCTGGCAGTGCCATTTTGCATTTTTCAGAGCTGGGAGGGTGGCACTGGCATGGATTTATTTTGTAGTCACTGGGGACTGACATTGCCTTAATCACTTCCAGTTCAGTTAAAAATCAGGATACATGTGGGGATTTAAAAAAAAAGGGGGGGTTAGTCCTTTGGATTTCTGTGCATTTTTGGATTTCTTTTGTGGCTTTGCTCACCTACTGCCAGGGTGATTTTCCCAGCTGTCCTGGTATCTTTGCACTAGCAGTGACCAGATCATCTCAGTTCATTGTCAGTTTGGGTTTTGTGTATCACAATATCTAAGAGAGACATTGGCTTGGCTTGGTATCTAAGAGAGACTTTCCAAGTATTGTTGGAAGCCTTATGCTCTGCATTTCTATCATATTATAATGTGCTCAGGCAGATGATGGCTTTTGGCAAATAGGACTTTTTTTATTTGCAGATCATCCATTCACTTGCCATATGACTAGGGAAAGACATTGAACATCTCTGTGTGTTTTAATGTCTGACTTATTCCAGTAGGAAATAAACCAAAGAAACAAATTCCCAAACCTTTAGGTGCTTGTTAAAGCATCATCTTTAGTCTTAAATATCCCCAGTGGTTTTAAGTAAGGTCCACAGGTACAATGGACATGCCTGAAGCATTAGTAGGGAAAGTGGGGAGAAGAAAGTGACCAGTCAACCTTGGTTGCCTGGGACTGCAGTTTTTCACAGAAAGTGGGGCTTCAAGGCTAAAACTGGGAAAATCTTCGGCAAAACAGAATGGTTGGTCACCCTAGAGGAGAAGTGAGAAGAAAGGAGAGAAAGTGGTGGATGTTATTAGAATGCCACCCACAAGGAGAAAAAAAAAAAAAAGAATGCCACCCACAAGGAATTCTCTTACTTACTGACTCACTGTGTTAGTGCTTTCCAAGCATCTGCCATGGGCCCAAGCACTATGCTAGGCACGGGGAATACAGTACTAACTAAGCCTCCTGGTGCATAGAGTTTATGGAATCTACTTGTCTAGTGGAATTTGAGAGGCTAGAACTGAATAGGAACCTAAATATGGTATAGGCAAAACCATCCTGCTCTGATTAACAGATGACTCTTAAGACTCAGGGTTTTTGTTTTTTGTTTTGTTTTATTTTATTTTGTTATGTTAATCACCATACATTACATCATTAGTTTTTGATGTAGTGTTCCATGATTAATTGTTTGCATATAACACCCAGTGCTCCATTCAGTACGTGCCCTCTTCAATACCCATCACCAGGCTAACCCATCCCCCCACCCCCCTCCCCTCTAGAACCCTCGGTTTGTTTCTCAGAGTCCATAGTCTCTCATGGTTCGTCTCCCCCTCCGATTTCCCCCCCTTCATTTTTCCCTTCCTACTATCTTCTTTTTTTTTTTTTTTAACATATAATGTATTATTTGTTTCAGAGGTACAGGACTGTGATTCAACAGTCTTAACATAATTCACAGCGCTCACCATAGCACATACCCTCCCCAGTGTCTATCACCAGCCACCCCATCCCTCCCACCCCCCACCACTGCAGCAACCCTCAGTTTGTTCCTGAGATTAAGAACTGGAGGGTATTATGCTGAGCTAAATAAGTCAATCAGAGAAAGACATGTATCATATGATCTCACTGTTATGAGGAATTCTTAATCTCAAGACTCAGGTTTTGAATGGCTGATGCTCCTATAGTGAGTTAGACTCTCAGTTCCAAGAGCTGCTCTATTCATTGCACCAAACTGTCTCCTTCTCTGTTTCCCATCAGTGGCTGCTTGCATTTCAGACCATGCCAAAGCTCCTCATCATATTCTATCTGTGCTTACTCAGCATATACATTTGTCTCTACATCAACTTCTAGGTGTCAGACTGAATTACAACCCATTACTGAAATGAGAACAATAATTTACAGAGGAATGCTGACTTAATTACAAACAAATGAGGGAGAATACTCACATGGAAATATATACATTGAAATTTATGTGTATGTACTCAAGTTAATCCTGTATATTGTCATCTCTAAGACATTTGCCACTTTCTACTTTGCATCATAATCATTTACAGGCATATGCTGTATGCTCTTGGGAGGGGTCCATATCCTATCTATATTTTCACCTCTAATTTCAGCACTTTCAGTGGAGCCTTGAACATAGTAGCTTCTCTAGAAATTGTTGCCAAGAAATAACCACATGAATGGAAACACACATTTCCCCAAAGTCAAAGTCAGTTAGTTCGGGCAGCTTGTTTCCTTAGCTCTAGGACAGCTGGTTTGACCTTGATTTGAAGCAGTCTCACAAAAAGGCAGTTAGGTTACTAAATGTTTAGGGCTTTTTAAAAGGATTTACTGCCACAGGTCTGTTCTACTTATCTTCTCCATTTCAGATAGCCCTTAGTGGTGTGGACCAATATCTAATGTCTCAGAAAATAGGAAAAAACCTGGTAGAATCTTATTTGGAAGCTGATCTGCCAAGTAAACTTGGTTTTCCACCATCTAGTACCCTGCCTGGTGCATTGTAGGTCTTTAAGAAATTCTTACTGGATGAATATGGTAAATTAGGTAAACATCACTCGTATACGGGGTACAAAGAAGGTGGAAGACCCTTTCAGCAGCTCAGAGGCTAGAGGTGTTTATTTTAATTCAATCAAAAGGGAAAGTGATTTTGAAGTGTTGGGAGCACAGGATCTGTGGAGATGGTAAGTTCCATTTGAACTGGAATTAAGGGAGGGTAAGAATAACTTTCCTCCATCCCTAGAAGAGAGATTGACCGAATCACACATTTAAAGCATAAGTAACTTTCTGGGTTGTTCCCATTCATTAGTTGTTGCTCCACCTTGGTATAGTATCAGTTCAACAATTCTTCCAAAATTCAAGTTTGTTTACAGAGCATCTTTCCAATTAACCAACAAGTTATTCTCAGTTTCCATCTGAGTAAAGAACATGTTATTTCTGGGCAACCTGACTTTTAGTGTGTTCATTATTACTCTCTGGGTCTCAGGTTCACCTTGTAACAAGAAGTACTTCACTTTATGATTTCCCTTCCCAGCAGGGACCAGAGATCTTCCCCACAGCTGTACTTGTGACCATTCTCAAGGAGTTCTCTCTCCATTTTCTCTACCCCCAGGCTTCCTCTAGCTCATCAGACAGATGGCTTAAAGATTAAACTCTCTGTTATGCATCCTTCTGCCTTCAGAGACCTTTTCCCATTTAACTCATCCTGGATCCAACTATTCTTTGTGATGTCTCTCTTATTTTTCAAATGAAATACCACATTAAAAGTGAGATAGCTCTTGGTGGTTGGCACTGGATATATGATAACCAATATTATTATAAATGTTTGTCCCTGCTGGGAGCTTGTAGACTAGCAGGTAGAGCTGGTCTTCACTTTGCCACATGTTTCTGACTTAGGCATGCTGCTACCACACTTATAATTAGTAATTTCTATCAAAAGACTTTTGTCAAAGTTCCCATGTAAGCATACTGCCGATGAGCTGATTTTCTTTTACTAATCCTTGATTACATATAAATTAATTCTTCAACCAAGGGAGTACTTTTAAAAATGTTATTCATTGCTAAGTAA
Source organism: Phoca vitulina (assembly GCF_004348235.1). NCBI lineage: Eukaryota > Metazoa > Chordata > Mammalia > Carnivora > Phocidae > Phoca > Phoca vitulina. The sequence continues at coordinate 7,749,978 of NW_022589715.1, read as the reverse complement.
ATTCATTAATATTACTTTGCATAATATACGTTTACTCTTAGGTAGAAGTAAAATTTCAAATCCATTGACTTGCCAGAACACATGGAATAGTCAGTACAATTCAGAACTGGATTTTAGTGTTTTATTAATATTACAACAGACAGAAACTATGAATGAATGAGTCAGGTATAAATGTATTGCAGCCACCCAAGTTATTCTAAAGCAGTTCCCTAGAGATAATGCTTGTACATATGCTTTCTAAATGCCTTGTCATTTAAAAATTTGAAGGATTTTACAAGAAGAATTTGACAGTTTTGCCACTTTTTTCCTCAAACCTCATTTTCATTGTATCTCAATGTTGTAAGAGCCAATATCAGTGGTTCAGTTTAAAGTTATAAAAACTATAGTGGTTGTGTAGCATTTAGTCATGGGGACATTAAAAAATTGACGTCAGGAGCGCCTGAGTAGCTCAGTTGGTTAAGTGTCTGCCTTCGGCTCAGGTCATGATCCCAGGGTCCTGGGATTGAGCCCCGCATCGGGCTCCCTGCTCAGTGGGGAGTCTGCTTCTCCCCCCTGCTTGTGCTCCCTCTCTTTCTCAAATAAATAAATAATATCTTAAAAAAAATTGATGTCAAGGGACATAAAAAATCTCCTTGATTGTAACATTTTTAAGTTCAAAGTGCAATATAATGTCCCATCCCAAGTAGTAACTAGCCCAGAACAAGTACTTTTCGTGATGGTCAAGACCATCACCAAAAGCTCTATCTATATAATGTGGAGAAGTAAGCATGTATTATAAAACATATACATGCATTGATTTTTATTTCTTTATAGAACATGTTCTGAGTTGTATTATGACTTTTTCATGCTATGGAACAAGATAAAACACATTGCACATGATTGGGGACAGTACCTTTGTAATTAGATACCCTAAATTTGGACCCTGGCTCTACTGCTTACAGATCTGTATCCTTGAGCAAGTCATTTAGCCTATCTGAGCCCTATTTTCTAGGATGCAATGATCTCAAATAGTTGTGATGAAGAATAAAATAGATTATACATATGAATACTTCTGATGGTAGGTCCTCAATAGTTATATCTACCTTTATGAAAGTCTATGAAAATAACATATGAAGTGATAATCATATAGTCTGTATTTCTAGTTCTTGGATTGCTGTACTCACTTAATCCTATTTAGATTTTGATATTACATGACGACTTGTTTTTATTTGTCTACAAAAGTCTTATAAAAACCTTATTTCAGCTCCATTATCCTGATTTCATTATGATCATGTCTCTGAATCATTTCCCCTGCTACTCTGTTTTGTTTCTTTTGTATATTTTAAGATAATTTCCATCTAAACATCATATGAACCACATCACTGAAATCTAATTAGTAGATCACCTGCTCCGGCAGCATGTGCCTTTATCTCATTACTTCTCCCCTGTGAGACATATGTCTGCTTCCAGCGTCAATCTTTCTGTGTGATTATTGCAGCAAGAATTTATTTGGTTTTGTAACAACTGTCTCACCTCCTCACAAGGCATTTCTGTTCTTATGTTTCCCAAGGTAGAAGTCCTGCAGTTGTCTTTCTTGACCCCATGCTGTGAGTGTGGTTCAAAGTAATACAGTTTCCTTTTCTATCCCGTGTGCTTATTTTCATTTTTAGTTCACTGATATTAAAAGCTACTACATTGCAGTTGTTGGTTTTATTTGTTTATTCTCTTTGGGCCTTCCCCCCCCCCACCCCAGAAACAATTAATATCATGCTGAACTTTGTGTCCAAAGTTTGTGATGTGCCTTAATGTGATAGGGAGAAGTCAAAAAAGAAACTGGGAAAAGAGTGAGAAGTGAGTTGAAAACAATGACCAGTCTTGTTGTCTTGTTTTTGTTTTTAAGATGGATATGATCCAGGGGCGCCTGGGTGGCTCAGGTCATGATCCCAGGGTCCTGGGATCGAGCCCCACGTCGGGCTCCCTGCTCAGAGGGAAACCTGCTTCTCCCTCTCCCACTCCCCCTGCTTGTGTTCCCTCTCTCGCTGTGTCTCTCTCTGTCAAATAAATAAAATCTTTAATAATAAAAAAAAAAAAGATGGATATGATCCAGGTGGAGCACCTAACTTTTCTTTGTTGGGAAAAAGCTTTCTAGGAGAAGTCTTGCAATTCTTTCCTAGAACCAGGATACCAATTAATTTGGATGATCTTATCTCAGACAGCTCAGGAGTTTACTGTGATGAAATTAAAACTTTGCTGTGAATAGTATGACACAACAGAATTGATTCACTCAGTATACATTGGTTTAATGCCTGGTATGTGCCAAGTACTGTTGTAGAAACTGGGAATATAATGATGAACAAGACATCCATGATCCCTGCCTTTATGCCTCTTCTAGGCTATTGAGGAAGGCAAACATCAAACAAGGAAACAAAGCAAAGGATGACGAGTGCTGAGAGAGGAACAGGACACCAGAGATTCCTAACCTTGTATAGAGGGCTACCCTGAGAGCCTAGAATCCAAACTGATGCCTGGGAATTGAGCAGAACTGATTGGAAGTTCACAGAGATAGTACTTCCCAAACAGTGGAAAGATGTGAGGGTATAGATATCTTTGAATGTAGTTAGAGTAGAATCACTTCTAGAAGCTATTCATTTTGTAGCCCTCAGCAGATTATTCAAGAAAAATGGAAAACTTACTACTCTTAAAATAATTCTTTCTGATCCCATTAAATCTCATAATTATATGGTTTCATAGTACATTATATCTTCCCTTTTAAAGTCCTTACATAATTGTAATGTTTCCCAAAATTTTATGAAAAATTTTAAACATACAGAAAAGTTGAAAGGATTGGACAGTGTGCACACATATGTTCCAAACAAAGATTCTGCCATTAACATTTTGCTCTATTTGCTTTTTCACATGTCAATCCATCTATCCATCCCTCTATTTATCAGTTTGTGTTGTTTTTAATGCAGTTCAAAATTAGTTGCAGACATCAGTACACTGAACCCCTAAACACTTTCAGCATGCACCTCATTGGCTAGAGTTCAGTATTTGCATGTGTCTGAGTGTATATGTTTATGTGTATGAAAACAGAGGTATATTTGTGTATTTTAAGTATACTGTACACATGATAAAATGGGCAAAACATAGTTATACTACTCAGTAAGTTTTGAAAAGTGCATGCACTCCTGTATGATGCAGAACATCATCATCCCCTCAGAAAGTACCTCCAAGGCCCTTTCTAGGCAGTCACTGTCCCTGCTACTTCCAAGGCAAATGCTGCTCTCATTTCTTCCCAGTATAGATTCATTTTACCTATTTTAGAACTTCATATAAATCAGTTCATGTAGGATACACTCTTTTGTGTAAGGCTTTTTTTTTTCATTTAGCAAATTGATTTTTTTTTATTATGTTATATTAATGACCATACATTACATCATTAGTTTTTGATGTAGTGTTCCATGATTCATTGTTTGTGTATAACACCCACTGCTTCATTCAGTACGTGCCTTCTTTAATACCCATCACCAGGCTAACCCATCCCCCCCACCCCCTCCCCTCTAGAACCCTCAGTTTGTTTCTGAGTCCATAGTCTCTCATGGTTCGTCTAGCAAATTGATTTTGAGATTTATTTATATTATGTGTATTACTAGTTATTCCTTTTAATTGTCAAGTAATGATCATTGTATGAATATATAGCAGTCTCTAACCATTTTCTGATAACAAACTCGGGCTTTTTCCAGTTTGGGGATTTTATGAATAAAGAAGCTATGCATATTCTTATACAATGTTTTTGTGGGCATATGCTTTCATTTCTCATGTAGAAATTCCTAGAAGTGGAATTGCTGGGTCATAGAGTTAGGTGTATTTTTAAGAATGGTGTAAGTGTGTTGAATAAGGTGCAAGTTAGAGGGACTGTTAAATTGTTTTTTTAAATGGTTATACTTCACATTCTCACCAGCAACATATGAGAGCTCCAGTTATTCCACATGCTAGCCAACTTGGGGCTTGTCTGTCTTTAATTTTAGCCATTCTGGGGGTGTGTAACAGTATCTCATTATGATTTTGACGTGCAGTTCCCTAATGATTAATGATGTTAAACACTTTGTCATGTACTATTAGTCACTTATATATCTTCAACTGTGAGGCATCTAAATCTTTTAACTACTTTAAAAAATTTTTTTAAATTATTTATTTGAGAGAGAGAGTGTGTGCACGTGCTGGGGGGCAGAAGGAGAGGGAAAGAGAGGATCTCAAGCAGAGTCCCTGCTGAGTGCGGATCCCAGCATGGGGCTTGATCTCAAGACCCTGAAATCACGACCTGAGCTGAAATCAGGAGTCGGAAGCTCAACCTACTGAGCCACCCATGTGCCCCTAATTTGGGTTGTTTTTTATTTATCGAATTGTAGAAGTTCTTCATGCATTCTGGATTAGAGTTCTTTGTCAGATAAATGTTTTGTGAACATTTGTGGCCTTTTTGGCCTTGGTCATTCATTTTCTTAATGGTGGGCTTTGGGGAGAAGTTTTAATTTTGATGAAGTCTAATTAACCATATTTTTCTTTTTTTGTTCAAATTGCTTTGTGTGATATGCTCTAAGAAACATTAGCCTACCTCTAGTGAATATATTCTTTCATGTATTCTAAAAATTGTGTAGCTTTTATATTCAGGTTTATGTACCACCTCAAATTAATTTTTGTATATGTCATGAGTCCAGGGATTGGGCTAATTTTTTTTTTCATATGGATATTCAGTTGCCTCTTCCACATTGGATTGCATTGGCACCTTTCTCAGAAATTAAATGATTGTGTGGGTCTATTTCTAGGCTCTGATTTTGTTGCATTGTTGTTCTTTTTTTGGTCTATCTAGGACTGTGGTCTTGATTATTATAGTTTTATAGTAAGTCTTAATACCAGTTATTTGTAAGTCCTCCAACTTGGATCTTTTTTTTTAAAGATAGATTTTGCTATTCTGCATCATTTAAATTTCATATAAATTTTAGAATCCAGTTGTCAATTCCTACAAAAAGGGCTGATGATATTTTGATTTAGATTATATTAAACCCATTGATAAGTTTGGGGAGAATTGATAAAATCTTAATAAAGTAGTCTTTGAATCTCTGAACATCATATAAATCTTTAATTTTTTCTTCAATCTTTTGTAGTTTTTAGTGTGCTATTACTGAATATTTATGTCCCCCCCAAATTTATATGTCAAATCCCTAATCCCCGTTGTACTTTTTAAGTTAGTTCGCAAAATTGCCCAGTTTCAAGGAAAAGGGGAAAGATTCTGATGGGGGAGTAACAAGATTCTGTAAGATCATATGGCACCAGAAATTGTGTCGTGACTATTTTTGGAAACATGGTTTTCCACAGTTCTAGTAGTTTTTCAGTAGATTCCTTAGTATTGTCTAGGTAAACATTCATGTTATCTGCAAGTAGAGATATTTTTACATTAAAAAAAATTCCGTATGTATTTTATTTTTCTTATTTTGTTGCAATGACTAGGACCTCCAGCACAACTATGAATAGAGTAAGAGTAAGCATCGTTTCCTTGTTCCCACTATAGGAAGTGTTTTGATATTTCAAGTTAAATATGATATTAACTGTAGTTTCACTTATATGTTCTTTATTAAATTAGTTTTCCCAATTTACATAGAGTATTAATCATGAATAGGTGTTAAATTTTGTCAAGAACTTTTTCTGTATCTATTGAGTTAGTCACATGGTTTTCTTCTTTAACCTGTTAATCTGATAAATTACAATGATTTTTGGGTATTAAACAAACCTTGAATTTCTGGAACAAACACCACTTGTTTATGATGTATTATCCTTTTTATAAACTGCTAGAGTCAAGTTCATAATATTTTGTTAATGATTTTTGTGTCTATGTCCACAATATATATTAGTCTATAATCTTTTTCTTTTGGTAATTATTTTGTTAGTTTTGGTATCAGGGTCATACTGACCTCAATAAAACAAGTTGCAAAATGCTTCTTTCTCTCTGTTTTCTGAAAGATTTTGGGTGAGGTTAATATTATTTCTTTCTTAAAGAATTCACCAACAAAATCATATGGACTAGAATGCTGTTTGTGGGACAGCTTCTCAACAAATACAATTTCTTTAATAGATACAAGATAATCTGTATTTTATGTATCATTGTGTGGTAGCATGGTAGGTTCTATTTTTCAAGAATTTGTCCATTTAATCTAAATTGAACATACTGGCTTAAAATTAATCATTATATTTCCTTATGTTTTTAATGTCCTTTATTTGTGATAGTGGTAATTTATGTTTCATCTTTTTCTTGATTTTTCTTGTTTAATATTTAGCCTGGAATTTATTAAATTTCTTCTTTTTAAAGAACCAACTTTAATTTTAGCACAATTTAAAAATGACATGTATTTGTTAATGTCTTTCTGTATTTCTTTATTTGGTTTATAATTGTATCCCCAGGGTCTAGCAGTGTGTCAGGCTTATAATAGATGCCTTCTAAATATGTTTTTATGAAGTGAATAAATGAAAGATTTCTCTGTGTAGTTATACATATTGTCAGATTCAGGAATAATAATATTAAACGAAATGTGTACTGTCAATCAGCTTTTAACTTAAGGAGAGTGATAGCAATATGGAACTCCCAACTAAAAGATGTATAATGCTGGTTCTTTGGTTGGAGATATACATTAAATTCCCCCTACACTCATCTCAGTGTTTGCTAGTAAATATTATTAAATTGTGAAGATATAAAGTGAATGTTAATCATTTTTTCTTCTTTTAATTCAGGCAACTATCCCTGGGTAAATAGTCCTTAGAAAAAGAATATTCCCAATTTGAATTTTCTTACTATTAAACTATAGCAAAATTAGAGCTAACCCTGACAGTAAAGTCTCTTAAAATGATTTTTGAATAGTTTAAGTAATAATTATTGACCTCAGAGGCTGACTGATTACTTAGATATCTGAGGTATCAACAACATTTTCATGAAACATTAAAGCAGAACAAATTAATTGTGTCAGAGTGCTGGATCAGGACTGAAGGAACTATATTCCACAGGAAGCTTATCTTCAGCTGTGAACCTTTCCTCTAGCTTCTTGAGTTCCATATCACCTCTACATTTTTCTTAATCTATGTATATTCTCCTTCTTCCTCTCCTTCCATTAAAACATGTCCTCAAAATATGAGTCAAGTGCCAAATTTTCCATATCTTTCTTTCAGTTATTGCAACATAGAATGATGCAACATAGAATGATTTCCAGTGTCCATGGCAACACTAATTTTGAATTTTAAATACTCTATAAAATTACTTTCTCTTTTATATATTCAAACCTCTTAATCCCAGAAGGACTATAAGCCCAGTGAGGGTGAGTACCATCTATAATATTTCTAAAGTATATAACTTTCTGCCTTAAAATGGAATATGTTAAAATTAGATAAGCAGTTAAGCAACCAGACTTTGGTCAAATAAACTTAGGTGCAAATATCAAGTCCCGCATTTAATAATAAGGTCATCATGGGTAAGTTACTTAACATCTCTAAGCATCAGTTTATTTATTTTTGTAAATAAGAGATAATACAAGTATAAATTGGGAATAGTAAATTTATAGCGAGAACTCAATAAGATAATGCATATAATATGCATGATACATAGTTAAGAAATGCTAGTATTCTTACAGTGTCACACTTTTTAATGTGACAGTTATCTTTATCAATATCCTTTTTTGAAATGAGCCATGTTGAAGTGTACAGGACTATTTGGCTCTACCATAAATGATCCCCAAATGTGATTCTGATTTTAGTTATTTATCTGTTCTTTACATCTTTCACTTTCTACCTCAGTTTCAAGGTATCACTACCTTGTTATATCCTTTCTTTGATGTCCATATGCCTATATCAAGGAGCATCTCATTCTTATTTTGCTTTTAATCTTATATGCTATGATGCTAGGATTTGCCCTACAACCTACTCTGATTTCATAATGCCTACTCCAAGGAATGCGGGTTTTGGTGTTAAGAATCCTGGCCTTGGGCGCCTGGGTGGCTCAGTCGTTAAGCGTCTGCCTTCGGCTCAGGTCATGATCCCAGGGTCCTGGGATCGAGCCCCGCATCGGGCTCCCTGCTCAGCAAGAAGCCTGCTTCTCCCTCTCCCACTCCCCCTGCTTGTGTCCCTGCTCTCGTTATCTCTCTCTCTCTGTCAAATAAATAAATAAAATCTTTAAAAAAAAAAAAAAAAAAAAGAATCCTGGCCTTGACATAATGCCTAGCACACACTAGGGATTTAAGAAATATTTTTTTAAATTTATGAGTTAATCAGCATATTAACAAATGAATGCATGGACATATGAATGGAATTAAGAAATAGTTAACTAAGGGCTTACTCCTGTCCCTATTTACTTTCAGATACAACTTTGTCTCCTAATTTCCTCTGGGCCCATTCTTTCTAGTTGCTGAATGACACCAAGCTTGTACTTGGTGTAATTGACCTCGTTTTCATGTTTTGGCTTGAGTTCTCTAGCTCCACCTATTCTCCTCACAATTTTGGCTTCTCTACCATCTCTTCACATTTGGAATCACACTGACAGAGTGCACAGTTACTTTGTTTTTTATTACTTCAGGGCTCCGTCCCTGTAATATCTCTCCAGAAATTCAGATCTCAGTCATTAATCCTGAATTTTGTGCTTGAACTTGTCCAAACAATGAAAACTAGATCTTCTCCTGACACTTTCTGAATTCCTTGCTTCAGTCCAACTTCTGTCATAATGAACATATTTCTTCTAGCTAGCCTAGTTCCAGCTGCAGAATTTGGAGTTCAAGATACTCCCTACTGTTGGCTCTGTTCTTGGGTCTCTTGCTTTCTCTTGCACGCTCTTGAACATGCTCTACTTACTATCCCTACAGGGTTTTTTTGTTTGTTTTTTGTGGGTTTTTTTGTAACATGTGATATAATGAATGGATAACTGGCCAGATAAAATATTGCGTAATATATGTTAGTCTCCAAGTTCTTTTTCTTAGTCCATGGGGTAGTGTTCTCTTTCACAAGAGGAGTGCAATGCTTATGCTTTTTGATAGTAATTTCAATGACACAAAGATTTTTAAATACTTCCATTTCATATCTGGATCATGTTCTAGATCAGTGTTTTACAAGCATTTTTAAAAATCTTAACATACAATAAGAAATTCAACACTAAGATATTATATGCCTATATATTTACCATTACTATGAGTGATATACTCTAATATTGTCTAGTCTGTTCTGTTTTATCCCATTCTTCTTTTAAAAAAATGCTTGTTGCTTCCACTATTGGTTTCTATGTTTTATTAAACATGTTAGGTTTTTGGACTGCATAAAAATGTGGCATTCCTGAAATTTCTTTCAAGAGCAGTTGCTGGCCTTATTAGCTTTCAGTCACAGTGTTCTTCACTTAGGGAAGTTAAAAACAAAACAGCGTTTGAGTGTGGAAAATATTTTGTACATCACAGATTTTTTTTTTTTTTATCATTGTTTTCCCAATGACTTGGTGTTTAACGCCCTTCCCCATCTTGTGGAACATAATACCCAATCCTTTTCAGGTTTTCATTGATGGTTAGAAATTTGAACTCCTCGTGAGCCAGTTTGAAATGTGATAGCCATTGAAAGTCAAAGGAATGGGAAATATTTTGAAAGAGGGCAAGACTAGGTACTTCCATCATATTGGCAACAATTTTCATTAGTTGGGTCCTTTTTTTTGTGATTTTGAACGCTGTGGAACAGACTTTTCCCCCAATGGTGTTCTTCAAAGTGGTAAAAGTAACACTTCAAAAAAGATGTCCCATGATATCAGTTCCCTTGGAAAATTCAATTTTAAATAAAGTTACTTTTTTAGCGAAAAGACTTACCCAAGTCTTTAATATGCTAAAATACTTTCTAAATCTCCCGTTCAGTCTGTCATGGGAGATCATCTTCTAAATACAGTTGTAAAAGATATATTGAGAGAGAATACATTGAGCTAGGAGTTAGGAGACTACAGTTCTCATCCCAGCTCTGTGTGCCCTTTGGACAGAGCATCTAACCTTTCAATTTTAACATCTGTAAAGTTAAGAAAACAATAAATAATTACTAAAATTTCTTATGGTTTTATTAATCTAAGATGTGAAGTGTTTGAGAAGTTTCCAAAAGGGATTTGGAAACAAAGTATTGCTGATGAGCTGGCGTGAGGGCTTTACTTTTAATAATGTCTCATCTGCTGTGGCTCCCCACCCTCAGCCTTCTTACTCAACAAACAGTCATAGCTCTGTTCTGTTTGTAATGAAAACTTTGCATATGGCTTAATTTTCATTTCAAACTCAATGAAACCTCCTACTTATAGTGGTTTGGGGTTGGAGCCACAGACACCTAATTTGCAGGCACCCAGTCCGAGTTGCAAACTTGAACAGGCTAAAAACGTACCCATCCAAGATTTGCTGTTATTTCCATTTTCTTAGCCAGACCTTGAGACTTCATATCTAAAATTCAGACTGGAAATTTGAAGTGAATGATTAAGCTATCATAGATGAGTCTTATGTATTCTAGGTTGAAACAAAAGAATAAAATAGTAATTGGAGGAGGAATAGTAATTTTTAGAGTAATTTTTAACTATTTGGGTTAAGTACTGGAAATTATTCTTGGATAAATCATTTTAGTAACTAAAAATCATAGCTGTTCTTGAATAATGGAGTAAGCACAAATTTTTGAATCCAGGAAGGGAGAAACTAGTATAACTTTAATTATGAATTCACATGTTAGGTTTGAAAAATGCCCTTTCTATCTCATTTTACAAACATTGTAGAATAATTTTATAATGGCATTTCAAATATAGATAATATTTTAGTAAAGATCTAGTAAGTCATAAAACCAAATTCTAGAATTTATGTTATTTTAAAACAACTACTTCAGAACATCTAATTAATGAAACTCATTTTTTTTAGAGCATGTTTCTAAAATATCTATCTTGTTTGTCTTTTTTTTTTTTTTTTTGAGATTTTCTTTATTTGAGAGAGAGACAGAGAAAGTGAGAGAGAGAGAGAGAACACAAGCAGGGTGAGGGGCCGAAGGAGAAGCAGACTTCCTGCTGAGCAGGGAGCCCAGTGTGGGGCTTGATCTCTGGACTCCAGGATCATGACCTGAGCTGAAGGCAGACGCTTAACTGACTGAGCCACCCAGGCATCCCCCTGTTTGGCTTTAAATCCCCAACATATATGTTCTGCCTGAGAAATCTACCTTTGAATAGAATTTTTTAGTTAGGAAATTTATATTGAAATTTTTAAAAAGCCTTAAATGTCATGACTTAGTGAAAGTTCTTTTTCCTTCTCCTCTTCCTTTTTGCCTGCCTTATGCTTTTCTTTATGTTTAAAAAAAATGGTTAGCTAAACTTTTTCGTTTAGAATACCTTTAGCTTTTATTTATTTATTTTTTTTTAAGATTTTATTTATTTGCGAGAGAGAGAATGAGAGACAGAGAGCATGAGAGGGAGGAGGGTCAGAGGGAGAAGCAGATTCCCTGCTGAGCAGGGAGCCCGATGTGGGACTCGATCCTGGGACTCCAGGATCATGACCTGAGCCGAAGGCAGTCGCTTAACCAACTGAGCCACCCAGGTGCCCGAATACCTTTAGCTTTTAGAAAAGTTACAAAAATATTAGAGTTTCCATGTACCCCACCCTCCATTTCCTCTATTATTAGCATCTTACTTTAGTACATTTGTCATAATCAATGAACTGATACTGAAAGATTGTTCTTAACTAAACTCTGTACTTCAGTAGTCAGATTTCCTTAGTTTTTATTTAATGTCCTTTTTTTTTTTTTCTTTCCTGAACCTATCCAAGATACCACATTGCATTCAGTATTCATGGCTCCTTAGGCTCTTCTTTACTATGATGGTTTCTTAAACCTTCTTCATGTCTGCTGACCTTGACACTATTGAGGAATACTGGTCAAGTATTTTGTAGATTGTCCTTCAATTGGGAATTGTGTGATTTTTTTCCTTATAATTAGACTAGGATTATGAATTTTTTAGAGGAAGACAACAAAGGTAAAGTGCCATTTTCATTTTATCATATCAAGGGTACATAATATCAGCATGACTTTCTTCTGTTGATGTTAACCTTGATCGCCTGCCTGAGGTAGTTTTAGTCACCTTTCTCCACTATAAAGTTACTCCTCTTTTCTCCTTTTCTATACCAAACTCTTTGTAAGGAAATCACTTTGTGTAGCTCACACTTAAGAAGCAGCGATATAGTGTCTTTTTAAAAAATAATGTATAGCTAACATAGGATGTAATGGTGACATATAGATTTATATTGCCTTTACAGTTGACACAGTGAATTTATTTATATATAACCTAGTCACCAATCCTGTGTAGTAGGCATGGATGAAATCATAGAGGTAAGAATAACTGATAAATCATCAAGTAGATACTTAAAAAGTATGTATTGTTCCTTTCAAGAAAATCCATTGAATGGCAGCTAGTTGACTTTAGGCTTCCCAGAATATTCCATTGTTTCTTGCTCTTATCCTGTATCTTTTTTAAACTGCTGCTTAGAAGTCATCCTTTGAATGTCTGGCCATCACCCCAGAATCAACATTTGACGTAAAAACCATCATATTGTATATTCTCTCCCTTCTACCTCTTCATTACATCTCTCTCTCTCTCTCTCTCTCTCTCTCACACACACACACACACATACAACACAATCCTTGTTAAAAAAAAACTCCTCATCCAAACTCTCCTGATTCTGCCAAAAGAACTACCTTTTCCTCTGTTATCTAGACTGGATTGTAGAAAATCATCTTGATGTAATTTTTTTATCTAATTCCCATATCTCCTTCTTCAAAATGTCATTCATTTCTATCCTTTTCTCTTTGTTCTTGAAGCTGGAGCCCTGGTTATGCCTATATTTCTTCATGCCTGAACTTTTATGGAGTTCTTTCAATTGTTCTTTTTTTTTTTTACAGTAATTCTTTCTTGCAGTTGTCCTTAAATGGCAATTTTATTGCCCCATTTCCCTGGGGGAACTTCAGTAACTCTCTGAATTTTAGCACATCTCTACATGTCTTCTGGATTTTCAACATGGCAGACACAACCTAACTTTACATTACTCTATGGCAAGCATGCACAGTTGTCATCAGGGTGAAATAATGGCCCTAGACATAAGCTTGTTGTTCCCCCTTTCTTGAATGCTCTCCTTATGTTGCCCTGTCCGCCATCTATTCAGATCCTAGACATCCTTAAAGGGTTGGTTTAAATTCTGCCTTTTTATTGAAGTACCTCTTAATAAAATCTTAGGTTCAGAGCAAGTTGAGGTCAGTAGATGCTGGGGTAAAAATAAGCTAGCTATCTGAATCATTTGATGTTGTCATACAATGAGGCAAAGCCTCTGGTTTCTCATTCTTTGGTATTCCCTACAATACATAGACTAATGATGGACATATAATAGATTGCACAATAAATGCTTCATGTTGATTGATTATGAAGTTTCTATTTCTCTTTAGGGAAGTGGCCATTGAAGCTTGGCTGCTTTCCTCTTTGCATTTGTTTGCCAGCATTAAACATTAATTAGGCCATGTATTCCAATTTTCAAATATAATGCTTTCTGAAAAAATAAATCTTCCTGAAGTGTTTTCTCAAATTTTAACTACACTCTACTGGCTGTTTTCCAAACTTGGGACATTTTTTTCTTTTGGAAGCTTTCCATACAAAGTGGATTTTTAAGTTTTCCTTTAAAATTGTAGACTTATATAGCAATTATGGTTTTGTTGACAATATAAAAAACTCCAAGACAGAAGGGTTGAATAGAGAGCCAGTTTTCCTCTACCAAAAATGGAAAAATGATATTTGGAGAATTTATATTTGTTTTCCTCCTGTGGAAAATTTAAAGAATTATTTTTAAGGTCATTTTAGAAACAGTTCCAAGTGAATGAAATAAAGGCCTCCCTAGTGAGTTGGAGTGGTTTCCAAATCAATCCCATCAAAAGGAGATCTTACTTAGAAGCTTCAGAACAAACTCTCAAAATGCCTCTGTCCTGTGCTTTCCAATAAGAATGAAACAGGATAAATTAGAGAGTGAAAGCGGCTCTGGAGAGTTGCTTGCTAAACATTAAAACAATTCAGGATAGTGAACTGAAGGAAATTATTATTTTTATCATCAAAGTTTATTTCAATAGAGGCTTTAAATGGAAGCATAATTGCTTTAGAAAGTGCTTGGGGGTGTTAGTGAGTAGGCATCGGAGGCCTGGAACAGTAAATTAATTCAATCAGCAAAGGGAGAGGCACCCAGCCCATCAACTCTGTAGGGATTGCCCATTCATTCATTTTAACTATGAAATATAACTGCTTCAACACAGCGGAAAACCGTTGGCACTTAACGTTACCAAAGGTTGGTATACATTATTGAAGGCAAGGGGAAGAGGGAGCTTTGTATCTCTTTAATCACTATATAAAATGAACTTCTTGAAGGCCCTAGTAGGTATTGTACTCACACTGAAATCAGTGTTGTTTTTAGAAGAGTGTATTTTGCTGAAAAGTTGTAGTGAATATTCCTCTCTCTCACCAATCATTATTTTGCAAAGACTGATAAAGCCATGCTTATTATAGTCCTAGATGCTTCCTGTCTTTTTAAAAATGAAGTTGTAAGAGAGGCAAAACTAGTGAAGGTAGAGATACAACCACATCCAAAAGTCACTATTAAAACTTAGCTTCTCTTGTCTCTCTCTGTCCTTTTCTCCTTCCATCTATTATCTTTATTTCTTCGAAGACTTTTATCTTTTTTGTTTGGGAACTGGCCAAATTAAATTAAAGACCCAGCCTTGTTTGGGGAGAGACATTGTGCATTGTTTACCGGAAGCCTGTCCTGAGGAACTTGCGTGAGCAAGAGAAAGGAATCACGTGGTCTGCTACCCCTTGAGAGCTTCCTTGGGTTGTCAGAATTGGAGCTCAGTAGTCCAGGTGAGGCATTCTTAAGAACTAAAACTTTTCAAGAATTGCTCTTTTGATTCATAGCCCCGTTTTTGTTGCTGAAAATCTGTGCTTCATAAGGAAGTGAAAGATGATTTTAAACTTTTAACTCATTTAAAATCTTGCTCTATTTCTCTTTCTTTTAAGGAAATGAAAGTAGTGTGGCATGTTTTTATAGTAACCTTTTGAAGGTCATGGTGTGAAGCATCAGTAAAGATTTTAGATAAAGAAAATATACCAAATTTGCAACTTAAAAAAAATAAGAAAATATGAAAGCACTAACTAAAAAAGAATAATACTAAGGAATCTCAATCCTAAATAATATTAATAGGTAACTTTTACTATGCATTAAAAATGCTTTCACATGTGTTATACCAGTTGATCTCAGTTAATCCTTTCAGCGGACCTTAATTTATCACATATCATTGAGCTAAGTGAGGTCATATTCTCTGAGGAATGGGGCTGGCCAGTTGAAATAAAGGGAAGTTGGAGAAGTGAGATATTGTTTCCCATTTCTGAGTCTTTGGGGAAATTTTTTTTCCTTCTTATTTTTTACTTCCTTTCTTGATATGGTTTCCTAGAGTCTGATGTCTGGGGCAAAGGGAAATTGTTATTACTCAAGGACAAAATGATTATCTTGGTAGGAAATTCTACCTTAAACACAAAAAAACTAGTAGAACCAGTAAGTGATTTTTTTAGTGTGTTACAATTACTAGTTCAATATACAAAAAATCAATTGTTCTATATATTTGCATCAAACAATTAGAAATTGAAATTTAAAAATATTAAAAATAACATCAACAATAAGAAATACTTAGAGATCAGTTTTATGGAAAATAAACATTTTTAAATATTTTTAAATATTAAAATACGCAAGAATAATAAAGTGTTTAAAGAGTGAAGAGAAACAGTTGTTGAAGAAAAATGAAGCATTCAAAATAATTTTGTTCTCATCACTCATCCTTCAAGATAATAGATTTTATAAGAATGCTTTAAGAAGATAGTACCTGTGGTTTTACATATACAGTGGCTAAAATTTAAATGAAACATGTTGAAATAATTGCTATAGGTACTAACCTTTTTTAATAAACATTGAGGATTTTTGAAATCTAATTACAGTATGAATTTTAGGTACAATGTTACATCTACAGTCTTATTACTGAAAAGCTTTCTGAATTATATTCTGCTGTATACCTGAAGATTAGTGATATTAGTAATTTAACTATTTTTGTTTCTTGTATATTGCACATCTGAACATGTCAAAACAATAAAATCATCTTTAAATCTGACAGCTCAGTGGGTCATAATGAATTCAATCTTGCTTTGACTGGCTTGCTGAGAGATTTCTTGGTTTCAAACCACAAGCAACATAGTGAACTTCACTGAAGAAATACTTACAGAGACAAAATAAGAAAATTGTCATGAAATTTCATTGACAGTTGAACAAACAATGAAGATTTTGAATGATTTATACATTGCAAGCATATATTATTTTATCTCTGTCCTACAGTTGTGTGTTCAGAAAGTAATGCTAGCGCCCCGGCATGGATGGAGTTACAAACCACAAGCAGAGAGTGTGGAAGCCTTGGATCATTCTTCTTCAACCAAGGACAAATTATGACGTATTAAAGATTTTGGAACCAGTTTGTCACGTGTTTATACAAGATATATAAGCACCACTGCAGGTTAAAAGTCCTCTTGAACCAAAGAAAATGTTAATAAAGTACTTTGCAGATAATAATATTGAGAAGGAGGACTACAAGAAATAGTCCCTTTGAGAGAAGGTCGTGTGTTTCCAGAAACCAGTTGAAGTAATCAAATTCAAGTGCTTTAAGAGAGCAAATATACTTAGATGATACCTGCTGAAAGATCCTTCCATCACTGTTCTCTAGGGTAGATGCCAAAACTGTGGTGAGAGTAACAAGAGTAGAAAAGCAAATAGAAATTAAGAGATTTGAGAGAAATCGCTTTGCTCCATTGTCACGTTTCTAGAGCCAAAATGAAGGATACTTTTTTCTCCTCAAGAGATTTTGAGAAGTAGATGGTATGTGAACAAAGTTAGGGGAAAAAAATGTTAAAAGTAAGAGGCAGTTTTAAGTTTCCTTCTGAAAATATTTAGAATGCATCTCCAAGCTTCAGTTTATAAGATTATGAAAATATAATTGTGTCATCACAGCTGACAAAATCTTTAAGTATAGGAATTGAAGAGGAGATATTAATTTAGCTACTTTCTATTGGGGAGAAAGAAAGGCTTAATTTTATGGCAGTATTTATTTATTTAGGCTTGTTTTCTATAAGGAAGAATTTTCTTCCACATTAATTTACTAATTCTGTTATATATTTATATCAGCTGAAGTGAAGATGGGTATTTATTTCATTTTTTGGATTACAATTCAACACTATTATTCATTATTATCTTGCTTAAATTTTTCTAACTTTGGCCATGGGGAGTTACTTCATGCTAATACTGTGCATGACCCTATCTTCCCTCTTCCAGCCCCCCCACCCCATTTGGAAATAATACTTAAACTACAGAATTAAAGTGTTACTTGGGCTTATTAACAAACTCATTTATTAGTGCTTAGAGCTATATTGTATATTATTTAGGATTATCTACACTGATAACCATGTTATCTGCAAATAGAGACAGCTTTATTTCTTCACTTTGAGAATGAAGAATGCTTCGTATTACTTTTTCTTGCTTTTTGTGCTAGCTAAGTATGATGTTGAATAGAAATGATGACAGAGGCATCCTTGCCTTGTTTCCACAGTTAATAGGAAAGCATTGTTTCTTACTATTACATACGATTCTAGCTCTGGGTTTTTTGTGGATACCCTTTACCAGGTTAAGGAGCTTCCTTTCTATTCCTAGTTTTCAGAGAGCACTTCTTCATCAATGGATGTTGAATTTTGTCAGAAATTTATTTTGTTTTGTTTCTTTTAAGATGATCATGTGTATTTTCTCCTTTATTCTGTCAGTGTAATGAATTACATTAATTCATTTTTAAATGTTGAACCAGCTTTGCTTTCCTGGAACAAATTCCACTTGATTATGATGAATTACCTTTCTATATATTGCTGGATCCAATTTATCAATATGTTTTTGAGGATTTTGTTGTCTATATTCATGAGACATATTAGTTTATAATTTTCTTCTCTTATGTTTTTCTGATTTTAATTTTAAGATTAAAGTGTCCCCATAAAATGAGTTGGAAAGTGTTCTCTACCTTTGTATTTTGTAGAATAGGTTGCATAGAAATGATATTTCTTCCTTAAATGTTTGATGGAATTCATCAGTAAAATCATGTTGGCCTTGAGGTGTGTGTGCATGTTTTTTGTGCACGTGTGTGTGTGTTTTATTTGGAAAGTTTTAAACTTTGAGTTTAATTTTTTTTTAATAGATAGACATAGGATCATTCAAGTTATCTATTCTGAGTCATTGGTAGTCTTGGTAATGTGTCTGTGAAGGAATTGTTCTGTTTTTCTGAGTTGTGGAATATTTGGGCATAAAATTGTTGTAGTATTTCCTCATTATTTCTTTTATGGCTGTTGGGCCTGTAGGGGTTTATTACTGGGTGAAATGCTCTATAAATATCAATTTATATTTGATATTATAATTGGTTGGTAGTGTTGTTGAGGTCTACGTTCTTATTGTCTGTCTACTTGTTCTAGTAATTACTGGGATAGGTTGCAAATTCAAACTATACTTTTAGATTTGTCTGTTTCTCACTTCAGTTCTATCAGATTTTGTGGCATATATTTGAAGCTCTGTTATTAGATATATTTAGGAGTCATATCTTTTTGGAGAATTGATCCCCTTATAATTATGTAATATTCCTCTTATCCTTAACAACATTTCTTATTCTTAGATCTATGTTGTCTGTTATTAATATAGCTGCTCACACTTTCTATCTGTTAATATTCACATGGTATATTATTATCCATTATTTTACTTTATACTTGTGTGTTTTTATACATAAAGCTAGTTTCTTGTAGACAGCATATAGTTGGATATTGCCTTTATGTGCAATCTGATCATCTCTTTTAATTGGTATGTTTAGTCAATTCAAATTTAATATAAATATTTATATGGTTGAATCAGATCTGCCATCTTGTTGGCTGTTTTCCGTTTGCTCTTTGTTTCTTTTTTCCACTTTTTCTGCTCAGTTTGAGGTTATTTGAACATTTCTATGATTCATATTTATCCTTCTCTATTTACTTTTGTATTGCCCTTTTTTACCTAGTCTGAACAACTGTAGAAAATAGATTGAAACAAATAAATATACCTTCAGGGTCCTGTGAAATTCTTACAAAAGATCTAACATTCATGTCATCATAAGCTTGAAAGAGAAGAGAAAGAGGGCAGAACTGAAAAAACTGGAAGGAATAGTGGCTGAAAATTCCCCAAATTTGGCAAGAGATATGTCTATATCAAGAAGCTGAAAGAACCTCAAACAGGATATGGAAATAAATCTATATGCAAACACAACATAATTAAACTTTTGATTAAAACAGACTAAAAAAAATTCTTGAAAGCAGCCACAGAAAAAAGACATTTTACATGGAGGGTAAAAACCATGCAAGTGACAAAGGACTTCTCATCAGAAACCACAGAAGTTAGAAGAAACTGATAAAATATTTTCAAATGCTGAAATAAAGCAACTGGCAACCCAGAATCCTCTGTCCAGCAAAAACATACTTAGGAATAGAGGGGAAAATCAACACATTATCAAGTGGAGGAAAATTAAGAGAATTTATTGCCAACAGACATAATCTAAAAAAAAAATGACTACAGGAAGTTTCCTAAACAGAAAGGAAACAATAAAAAAAGAAACTTTGGCACCTGAGGAAGGAAGGGAAAACACACTAGGCAATATTTGGAAGATGTGATAATTTGGCAAAACTAGGTACATGATGTATGGGATCTCTGTCTTATGTCTTACAATTACATGCGAATCTACAATGATCTCAAAATAAATGGTTAATTTGGAAAAAACTAATTGTAAAAGAGGTAGGGGCTTCCCTTTTAGCTCACTGTATCCTAGAGTTGAAACTGCAAGTCTAAGAAGGCATTTTATTAGTAGTATTATTGTGCGATTGGAAGGAAGGAAATCCCTAAAGAGATGGTATAGGCTCTCCTGATTTTCCACATTAATTATAGTTTAGACAATGTCTTAGAAGT
Source organism: Phoca vitulina (assembly GCF_004348235.1). Lineage (NCBI taxonomy): Eukaryota > Metazoa > Chordata > Mammalia > Carnivora > Phocidae > Phoca > Phoca vitulina. The sequence continues at coordinate 7,729,858 of NW_022589715.1, read as the reverse complement.
CACATTTACCAACTTTTTTGATATCTCAAATTTAAATGTTCCCCTCTCTCCCTCTACTTTCCCTTACCCCTGCCCACCACATGCCCATGATTTCAAAGCTACCCTCTTTTTCCCTTTCCATCACAGTGAAAATTCTTGGGATATATAATTGTCTGTAATGGTTGCCTCCACTTATTCACCTCTGACTCTGACTTCTTTCTATTCCAATCTAATTTCTGACCTCAGCACTACAATGAAACTACTGTTGAACAGATCACCAAACAGGCACATGTCACTACTCTCGGAGTCTTTCAAGCTTTATTTTAATTGACCCCTCAGCAACATTTAACAATGCCATTCACTCCCTTCTTGAAATAATAATAATAACAGTTATTATTATTATTATTTTGCATTTCTTGCCATGATAAACTTCCAATTCCCTTATTACTTCTCTGACAGCTCTTTTTTAAGGCTTAAAAGCCAGTTCTTTTTCTGGTCAATCCTTAAATGTTGGTGTTTCCTAGGGTTCTTTTTATGATCCTCTTCTCTCACAGGATTGATAACTTTATTATCATTTATATGCTAATGATTTTGAAGTATAATTTTTATCTGTAGTTTGGATCCTATAATAAAATATTTACTTAGATATTCCAAGATATTGCAAAATTAGTATGTCTAAAGTCAAACTCAGCAGCTTTCCCTTTCATACACTTCTCCTGTGTTTCCCAAATAAGTGAACAGTACTACCATCCGTGCAATCTTTTAACCGAGACTTAGTATCATTGCTTTCTCCTTCTTCTCACCCTTTCTCTCAGCATTTACTCTGTCATTGTGTTCTTTCATTTTACTTCCCATCCCTACTGTCATTCCACAATATAGGTCATAATCATCTTTTGTCTATATTGATCCTATAGCTGCTTATTGAGTTTTCCTGTCTGCAGGCTTTTTCCTCTGTTGTCTCTGATGGGAGATTCATACAAAGGTATAGTCCACTGTGTGCTTGGGAACATAATTTAAAAAAATTAATTCACTCATTCCCTCAATTATCAAATATTATCAAATATTTGTTGAGTACTCTTGACCAGCCACTGTGCCAGGCATGGGGGTAGCAGTGTACAGACAGGGTTTCTGGTCTCATTGACTTCATGGATGCAGACGTCATCTCACCAAAGAGGTCTTCCCTGGCCACGCTGTCTAGAATGGTACTCCACTTCCGTGTACTTCTCTTTCTCTCCTTTCTTGACATATTGTACATTGAATTTTTCCATTTGTTTACTGTTTTCCCCTTCTAAAATGTAGACACCAAGAATGCTAGAAACTTAAGTCTGTTTTGTTTATTGCTATATCCCAAGGCCGAGACAATGCCTGGTATACTTTATACATATTTTTGAATGAAGCAATAAATCCTGGTTTGGGGAAAATAAACAAGAATCAAATTTTTAAAAATAGTTATAGATTTCAGGTAAGTATGTAGGAAATAGGATGCCCCAGTAGGAAGTAATTTAAGCAGTGATTTACTTTTAGAAAGGTGGTTAGAGAGAACCTTTTTTAAGCTGAGACTTGAACATGGAAAGGACCCAAACTTTCATATGAATATCATGGGACAGAACATTCTAAGAAAGTGAAGTGACTTGTACTTCTTAATTCCTCAAGTGAGAAAGTGCTTTTGCATGCTCAAGCAGTAAAAAGAGGTCACTGCTGCAAGAGGGTGGAACATTATACAAGATGAGGGTAGTTATGGGAAGAAATTTGGATTTTATTGTAGTCATTGAGAGAAAGCTAATGGCAATAATATTTCTTGATTGGGCATATCCCATGTGTAATTATTTGTTAAATATCTCCCTTCCCTGCCAAAAGCTCCATGAGAACAAAGGGCAGATCTCATTTACTCCGGGTGCTCACATCTTAAGCAATACCTGTATATGGCTAGCACTTACTGAATAGATTGTGTGAGGGCGTGGATCAACCACATTAACTGCATTCTTTCTCATTGCCAACCCTAATAAACACTTCAGTAGGACCTGAATATATAATCTCAACAAATGTTCTGTTGAATCTGTAAATATCATCCTCTAAGTTCTTATCAAGGAGTCTTTACACAGTTGAAGATTTATTATCTAGAAGTAATAAACCTTTCTTTTTGTTTGCTTGTTTTTTTTCTGCCCCAGATAAAAATTAGGATTAATAGGTAGAAATTTGCTCTTTGGTGATTTATGGATTTTCCCTGGTTTCCTTTCTTTTTTTTTTAATTTTTATCTTTTTAAAGATTTTATTTATTTGACACAGAGAGAGAGAGAGAGAGCATGCACAAGCAGGCAGAGCAGCAGGCAGAGGGAGAGGCAGACTCTTGGCCGAGTAAGGAGCCTGATGCGGGGCTCGATCCTGGGACCCTGGGATCATGACCTGAGCTGAAGGCAGATGCCTAATGACAGCCACCCACGCGCCCCCCCTTGGTTTCCTTTCACTGGGAGTGTTCAAGCCAAGTCTGGCTCACAATTTATCAATTATTCTAAAGAAGAATCCTTTCTATTCAAAAGAATACAAGTAAAGTAAATAAGTAAAGGAATACAATAAAGAAATAAAAAGAATAACTTCCTATTCAAAAGAAGGAAAGAACTTGGACTACTAGAGAACACCAACATTCCCTACAAATATCAGATCTGAGCCTTTCATGACTATTATAAATACCTGTCTAATAACTCAGTGAATAAATTGCAGAAGGTGGCTTAGATAAAAAGAAATTTTTCCTGCCTTAGTAGCTCCTAACTTAGTGTTTGACCTTGAAAAGATACATTTTTGGCCTCCGGTTACACTTACGTTGTACTTTTGGTCAGTAGAAATATCAGTAAATATTTTGCAAATAAAATAAGAATGCAAATACTTAACAATAATAACAACAAGTTGGAGATGTACTTGAATGTGAAATTGGAGGCATGGAAATTCATTACTAGACCAAAGTTTTTCTTGTACAGTAATTGAATCCATTTTAATGTATTCCAAGTCCACTCCCTGGCTTTCTTTTTGAAAAGAAGGCTAAAATTTTGTAGGCTATGGTCTTTTGACAGCTCTTATTTAATGGAGCGATAAATCAAGTTGCATGTGGTGATGAGTTTCTATTTTCTGATTTTTTAAAGAAACAGTCTGCAAAAATTATAATAGAAATAACCAGTGTAAAATAAGTAGATTCATACTCACGTTCTGTATGCAGACCCCAAGATTTACGAGAACCACAGTATTTGGGATTAGCATGACTGTTTGTTTTCTCAGTCATAAATATGATTGTTGAGTAATTTTTTGTTCTCCTTCCTGACAGAGGAGCTTAAAGCAGTTCTGTATTGATGACTTTGTTGTTAGCTTTGCGTCGTTAGCTTTTTCTATCTCCTTTTTTTGCTGCTCTTCTTTTTTCTTATTCCATGTAAATGTTAGTTTTCTAACTGCATATAAAAATAAGCATGACATTAATCACAGCCTAATGAGCAACCCAACTATAAAAAAACCTCACTGAATAAAAATATACTCAGTAGCTTGAACACACCCAAATTTCCATATAAAGTAGGCTTATTTAAATATCACCACAAAGATGTGCTCTTTACAAGCTAAAAGTGTCCACAAGGTTGCTGTGGGTTGGTTTATTCCCTTGATTTGAGGCACATTAATGCATGTGTGAAATATGCCAAAGCTCAATAGAAATGAATCTCATTAGTATTTAAATACAGCAATTAATTTATTTGTTATTTATTGGCCAATTATATTAGAAATTATAGTGTTTAACAGAGGACAATCAGGTTTCCAAGAGCTGTAATTTGCCTGCAGTGTTAGAAGACAGATACAATCAATGCTCACAGCAATAGCATCCTCTGTGTTTCCCCCATCCTCTTCTAAATATATCTAATTTTATAAATAAGAAACGTTGTGCTAAACTACACTTTCTCAAATTTTGCATTAAGGTTTAATGATCTAGAATAATTTTAAATCTTCTTTCTCACCACTTGTTTTTCCTTTCCCCTTATCTGAGGCTGTATGTACAATAACCTGAGTCGGTTGAAAGGTCTATATTTCATTTAAATCTTTTTCATAATGAATTTACAAAATATGTATTGCACTTTTTACTTTGAGGGACTACATGATGGCAAAATATATTTATAAAGGTTCTCATTCATCACACATCCAATCTCATAAACTTTAAACATAACTGCATTATATATTGATAAAAACAATGTAACAATTACTCTCGATTATGTCTCAGTTCATAGGAGTCCTGCTCACTCTTTCATGTCCTGTGCATATATTAACTCTTCTAAGAATTCTTCCTTGATTTTTCTAGTCGGGAATAATCTCTTTCTCTGTTCAGCTGCCATAGCATTAGGTTTAGATTTCCCTATGGAATTTACCACATTCTGTCTTTTGGTACCATTTTGAAACAAACCAGAAATTAGGGCTAGTTGTGTATTTGGCAGTAATGGTCATCATAGTAAGGCAGCTCATACCTCTTAAGATTTTGGAAGATTTCAAAAATAATTTGGTTAAAATACAAATATCTTATATCATAGAGCTTTGGCATTTCCAGATTTATTTTTTATTATTTTGAGTGGTAAAATCAGGGAGAATGGGATGGATTTAAAGGGGAAGTTTCCCAGAGTGTGTGGCACTTTCATGGGTGGGGGCAGGTGACAGACGTGGTATACAGGCGTGGGGTAGGAGGACACCACAACCACCAGGGGCCCTCTGAGAGGTCTTGAGAGCAATAGGCTCCTAAATGGAGGCAAGAAGTGGGTAAACTAAGTGATAAGAGGACATTCTAATCATTCTAATCTGACTTTACAATTCAGCTCTGAGTGGCCCTAATAAATGGGAGGCTTACCTATATTTTGTGTCTACAGAAGACCAGACCAGATAATAAAACAGGCTTATCTTACTTGAAGGCATGGATATGTTGGTTGGTCATAAGTTTTCATAAGAAAAACTCTTCTCTGTGTGAGTACACATCAAAATGGGATATTGGGAGAAGTTTTGGATATTTTAAATTCAGATGCTTTTAAAAGAAAGGAATCATAAACTATTTGGATTATTTAGTGTCTTTACAATTCCTTAACATGGGGAATAGTATTTAGTTGTCTAATTTTACAAGGAGAACAAAGTCGTAACCTTAAGATAAGAGATTTCTTTTTCTTTCCCTTCCCTTCCCTTCCCTTCCCTTCCCTTCCCTTCCCTTCCCTTCCCTTCCCTTCCCTTCCCTTCCCTCCCCTCCCCCTTCCCCTTCCCCTCCCCTCCCCTCCCCTTCCCTTTTGTGTATATGAAGGCTATGCTTTTAGGAAATCATTGTCCAGAGCTAGCAGTAATCATTTAGGCACTATGCAGGTGGGTCACAGACTTAAGGTGATCTTAACTTCAATCCCCCTTTGCCCATAGGATAAATGACAGAGAAAAATTATACTAATGATAGAGCACCCCATATTCCTAGGCACACATGTACTACCGGTCTATTAGTCATTCCCTGTGTTAGGGTAGACTAGTAGAAAGGGGAGGTACATTTTGTGTTGACTGTAGTAATTTCAGTACAATGAGTTGATGTCAGCCTGATCACATTGATGGTATTATGTGATGGCATCTTTGGCCTCTCTTATCCTGTATTTATTTTCTGTCCCTTCCTCTCATCTTCCTGTGCTTTCTTCCCTTATTTTCCTTTGACAGATATTGAATAACTATTAATGTCATGGTCTGAAGTGTGCATTAGAAATATATTGGAAATCACCTACAGTTCGATTTTTTGGCAAGCAAAAGAGTTGCAACAGCCCCTGTCAGCCATCTTTAAATGGTCTATCTAATCCAGAGTTGACCCTTGATAATAAAAGAGCTACAGTTTTTTGAGTGCTTTACATTTCAGTGAATTTCCTCAACAGCACTGGGAAATAGCACTTACCATCGCTGTGTTTGGAGGCAACAATTGAAGCTTGGGGAGGTTGAGTAACTTACCTTGTTTAGAGGCTGTTAAAACTGGGCTTTAGATTCTGGTCAGCTTAATGTCGAGAAATATGAGTTAATACAATACTGCCTATCGGATGTTTTATTATCTCAGATTTTATTTTCATAATAGTGCTAAAATCAGCATAATTTACCATGTCATATTTAATTGGGAGTTTGGCAGTATGATTTGGGAAAGAGAAAAATAAGGATAGGAGAGGAAAAATTACTGCTGTTTTTTAATATTTATTATCTCATTTGACCATGGCATCAGGTAAGAGTAGGAATTTTGTCTTACTCACTTCCATGACTCCATTATCTAGAACTCTACATGTTTGTTGAATGGGTAAATTAATGAGATATATGAGATAGGTGTCATTATCCCCACTTTGTAGTTGAGAAAACTGAGGTTTAGAGAAGTTACATAATTTGCCTAAAAATCTTACTGTTATGTAAAGGGCAGAACAGAAATGTTGGCTCAGATCTATTAGAGTCCAACATTTTCCTGATTAACCGTTAGGATAAAAGCACTTTTCCCCAAAGCACCATTGCTTTAGAATCTTCAGATTGACACCAATTTTGCAACAAATGAAAAATAGAATGACATTTTAAATGTTTTTCTCCCCTATCAGTCAAAAACAGTGCTACTCAAAGTGCCTGATGGAACTGATTGTTCCCCACTTTCACACTGGGATAAGGAGTTTCAGCCAGATGGAAATTAACTGCATCACCAAATACTCTGTTTTGTACAGCTGACATTTTTTTCATAACTAGACTTTCTTTATGAAGGAATCATTGTATTGATTCACGTTCTGGTACAAACTCCTTATCTCACTGCCGTGGATTGGGGACAGTGGTTCAAGGGCAGGCACAGCTCCTGGCTGATACTCTGAGTCGTCCTCAATCATGAGCCCCATCCGAGACCTACTGAGCAAGGAACTGAAGGTGTCGTGCGTGTGCATGACATGTTGAAAACTTCTGGTATAGAGGATATTTTCAAGTGCACTTTAACATGAGTTATCAGGCAAAAGTTAAAAAAGAAAATTTTTGGATCTTTGTTGCCATCCCACATTTGGGTACAGTCTTTGAAGATGTCCAGCAAACAATCACACATAGTGAATGATGCTTTAACATATAGAAGAATTTCACATACACAAATTTTTTTGATTTCTCAAAAATGATGTGTTATTTCTGTTACACATAGGAGGTAATTTAGGCTTAGTGAGATTAAGAACTTGCCCCAGACCAGAGGCTAGTAAATTGTATAGTCAGAACTTATTCTCAGTTTTTCTTGGCCCATTTCTAATTAATTTCTTTTATGATTTTTTTTTTTTTTTTCTGTTTTCTCTTCCATTAGGAGCGGGAGAGATTCACCATAGTACACATCAAATGAGTGTGTTTAGGAGGAAATTACAAATTTTACTTCACAATGTGTCCCATGAAATATTTATGTAATTTTTATTGCCATATTTTGAAATACACATAATTGTATATATTCAGTTTGTGAGGCAATCAGGAGAAGTGCTATCATATGCAAAATTTCAAAGTTTAACCTTTGCTCAGGGGACAGAGAAAAATATGAGTTCAATTATGTTGCAAATGAACATCTTGCAACATACAAACAGCCCAAAGCACATTACATCACAATGCTCTAATAAAAAGTAATTAAAGCAAGGAAATAAACTGTCACAAGTACCAAAATGTACCCAAGAGCCAATAAAAAGGATGTAAATGAGATTCCCCAGAGAGAAATATGCTGAGTTGGGCATTTGCAGGTTATTTTCCTGGATGAAGTCTATAAAGAAAGTAAAACTTGAATGAGAAATTGGTTTAGGATTGAAGGCCTTTAGGTAACATCTGCTCCCATGTCTCAGTTTTTGTTTTAGTTTTAGTTTTATATCATCTGTTTCTCCTTTGTGTATAGAATGAAAACAAACACCTGTATATCAAAGGACATTATTTATTATTTGATAATGCAATTCTGTGTATGACAGACAGTTATGGGAACATTAAATATACATTTTTTCATTTTCCTCATTCATCTCAAATGTTCACATTGAAATCAGAGAGAGCATGTGGGAAAGAATCAAAAGCCCAAGCTGTCCTAGTTGTTCCCCAAACAAGAAAATCCTAACATTGTGCTGTGGAGATTATATGAATTTTTGAGAGAATAATGACAATCTGAATCTCACAGTTACATTTGAAAGTAAATCTGATTAAGTTAGAGTTGCCATTCCCCCCAAATTAGAAACACTGTGGAGTTTGGATTGCAACAGCCAACACAGAAATGCAGTGAACTCAAGTGACATCACCTAGGTGACTGAATGATCAGAATTACCCTGTGCCAGATGATAGTCCTAATTGTGGTTACTCTTTCCTATAAGGTGATCCAGAGCACAAAGCCAGGCTCAGCTAAGCTTTGGATGATTGGTGGCAGTGTTGGACAGTCCGGAATGTTTTTCTTGAGTGTTACTCTTGTTGTCGTTGAAGTCCTGGGGCCTGACGGGTAGCAGCACTGAGAAATGGAGTGGTGTAAAGCTGGCATCCACCCCTCCCCCCTTCCTACACTGACAATGACAGCAGGGGGTAAGTATCTCAGATAAGAGGTCTTCTATATGCATGTGGAGATGACTGGCAGCCTTACTAGTCAAAAATAACAGAAATGACTATTAATGTTTATTCTGTTCCATGAAATGTGTGACAAGATTTACTTAAATTATTATTAATTTTTCATCCGTCTTTGAAGTAGGTATTATTTTGGAGATAAGGGTGAAATACTGCTTATAATACCCGCCTGGAAATCGAAGAACTAAGATTGGAGCCGCAGGGAGAGTAGCTGATCTCAAGGTTCAGTGATTTTCTTACTACTTTATTTTTCTCTCTCTTCTACATGAAGACATGCTACTGGCAAAGTACTAAACCTACACTGAGTCACTTGGCTAGATTTTTTGCTCTTTGACTTCCCAAATGGATTTGGGAATAACTAGCTTAAATTAAGGTACAGACTGTAGGCATAGAAGGGAAGGCAGCAAAGGAACGAACTCAAGCAGAGATTGGACTAAAAGCCTTTGCATGCTTCTTGCTATGCTCCTCCCTGGTGCCTCATTTAACACTTTTCAAAGACTGCCATCCTAGATGAATGCTCCTTTTTTCCTCCCATTCAGCCATTCCCACTGGATCTATTGCTGGACCCTTAAGAATCAGTTAATCTGGTCAATTCTTTTTCCCACCATCTATAAAAATAAAAGAGTGACACTAATTTCCCTTGAGGGCCATTAGGAGAAATGAATTGGAAATTAAGAACAAAGTGTATTCCCTATGAGAAGAATTTTGGGGGGAAAACATAGAACAGAGCTCTTCCCTTACATTTTTTGCAGGAACAGCATCTGGATGGCGCAAATAATTTATACTTGTTGCTACCTTGGAGTTTTGCTGGGTGGTTTCAGACATACTATTCACATAACCAGGGAATCTGCTGGTAGAGATATATTTATTAATCCTTTGTACCAGATGGGATATAACCTGTAAAATTGGCACAGGTAATCTTTTTTGTTCAGATATATCATCTATTGGTAAATAAACTGTAAGGACTTCTATTCCAGTCTGTTTACCATCTAATATGCAATTAGTAGCCTTATTCACCAACCATATCTATATAATTTGATATTTTAAGAACACAGTTTATATTATTGTCATTATGTTTTATGTTACTGTCATTAACTAGTTTTCTCAAATATATGTATGTATATATATATATATACATATATATTATTTATTTCATAATGTACAGAAAACCAGCCATCCTACCTTGAGGTAAAACAGGAAAATGCTCAGCCTTGCTTCTTATAAAAGACTCATTATGCAAGTACTCTGCCTACCACAGATACCTAGTGGCAGAACATGTGGAAAAAAAAAAAAAAAAGGCCAGTTTAACAGCTAACAATTGCAGTAAAAATACATCAGGTCCAAATACCATAATCTTGAAATAGTAATAAAAATTGAGCTAGTGTGGAAATAATTCTTAAGTAACCTTTCCTGATATAAATCTGATTTCAGAGAACTATCTCATAATCCTAAGTCACTCTGAGCTACTTTATTTTGGTCAACTAAACCAAGTAGAAACTTATAATAAAAAAAATCCATACGTATTTTGAAAAGAAACCTCAAAGATGCAGGGTCTTACTATGAGATATATTAGCCAAATAGCATTTTTTTTTTTTGAAAAACAAAAATAAATACAAAATTCCTACTTTAAATGTTAAGTCATATTTTGTTCAGTCTTCTTATATTCTATAAAATATTTATTTAGAATACAGAAAATACTCTGTGAAGGCTTTATGTAGCAGGATCACTAGATAGATTTTCTCAGTTTTGTTGTAAAATGGAAATTAAGCAAAATTAAGAATGGGAACTAGAAGGTTCTATGCTAGTTATGGACAAGTGGCTTCCTTCTTATTGTAGCAGAGGAGATTGGAGATCATTGTACATGAAAGATTTATTGAGATAGAATTTATGCTGGACAACGAAATAAGTCTCAACGAAATTTCAAAGGATCAGAATCGTGAAGAGTATGTTGTCTAACCATAGCAGGATTCAGTTAGACTAAAAATGAGATGCCTAGAAAATCCTTAGATAGTTGAAAATTAGACAATGCACTTCTAAGTAACCCATGGCTCAAAAGGAAATTATAAGGAAATTTAGAAAATATTTTAACCTAAATGATAATGAAAATAAGACATATCAAATTTTGTAGGATGCAGTTAAAACAGTACTTAGAGGAAAATATATACCTTTAAATGAATATATTAGAAAGGTTTTTATGCTTCAGTGACCTAAGCTTCCACCTTAAGAAATAAAGAAGAAGGGGTGCCTGGTGGCTCAGTCGTTAAACGTCTGCCTTTAGCTCAGGTCATGATCCCAGGGTCCTGGAATCGAACCCCTCATCAGGCTCCTTGCTCAGTGGGAAGCCTGCTTCTCCTTCTCCCACTCCCCCTGCTTGTGTTCCCTCTCTCGTTGTCTGTCTCTGTCAAATAAATAAATAAGTAAAAATCTTAAAAAAAAAAATAAAGAAGAAAAGCATATTAAATAATAGCCAAGTAAGTAGATAAAGGAAATAATACAAATTAGAGTGAAAGCAAATGATGAAGATAATGGAAAAGAGAAAGAAAATCAACAAAGGCAAATTTTGCTCTTTAAAAGGATTCCTGAAGTTGACAACTTCTAGCCAAATTGATGAAGAAAAAGAAAGAAAACTGAATTGTCAGCACCGGGAAAACACCACTCATATATTAATGTGTATCATTAATAAATTTTACTAAATTGCATTCACTGTAGTGAGGAGGTGTAGATGATTGCAGAGAGGAGTCTGCTTGGTGCAGCATTTCTCAAGCAAAGTTTGGCAACACAGATCAAGTCCCTTAAAATCCTTCATACCCTTTGAAATGCAACTTTTAGGATTGTATACTGAGGAAAATACCAGCTATGGGCTCAAAGATTGATGGGTGAAGTTGGTCATTACATCATCATTTCTAGTGGACAAAAAAGATAGCAGCTTAATATTCCCATAGTAACTGAATAGTTAAACTATGGTGCATCTATGGGATGAAATATGTGGCCATTAAAAACCATATTATCAGTTTTTATCAAACGAAAGAATGTTCACTTCATATGGAGTAATTTAAAATTAGAATAGAAAACTGCATATGTAGTAGTGTTCACTTTTTTAAATAAAAAATAGAGTAGTGTGTGTCTCCTCTGGAAATTACATTATGGTTTTTTTTCCCACTTTGGTCATAGGTAAAATATAATTTAAAGAGGAGACTCATGTGTTGCACTGAAGGAATAGACGTTTTGGTATAGTGAGGGAAGGAGAATGAATTTAGGAGCTTTACATACCCACTGTTGAGACACAGAAGGAGACTTTGAACAACTGAAGACAGAATAACAGGATAAGGTTCTTAAGAAGTAGAAGGTAGGGGAGGTGCCTGGGTGGCTCAGTCAGTTAAGCGTCTGCCTTTGGCTCAGGTCATGATCCCAGGGTGTTGGGATCGAGCCCCGCATCGGGCTCCCTGCTCAGCGGGGAGCCTGCTTCTCCCTCTGCCTGCCGCTCCCCCTGCTTGTGCATGCGCTCTCTCTCTGACAAATAAATAAATAAAATCTTTAAAAAAAGAAAAAGAAGAAGTATAAGTAGGTGGTGTCAGGAAATGGGAATTGGGTAAACAAAGGAAAATGTGACTCTACCTGACCAATTCAGTTTTGCTCAGATTGATTCTTTTACCTTATGTATTAGTTCCTAGGGCTAGTATAACACATTACTACAAACTGAGTAGCTTTAAACAACAGACATTTATTCTGTCACAAGGTATGAGCAAGGTCAGTTCCTTCTGGAGGCACTGAAGGAGAAGTGTTCCATGCCTGTCTCTTAGCTTCTGGCGGTTGCCAGCAGCCCTGGGTGTTCCTTAGCTTGTAGCTGTATTACAGACGGAATCTCTGCTTCCATCATCATCTGCTTTCTTCCCCCTGTGTCTTTTTGTGTGTCTTTTCCTCTTCTTAGAAGGATACCAGTCAGTGGTCTTAGGACCCACCCTAACCCGTTATGACCTCATCTTAATTTAGCTAATTATATTGGCAAAGACCCTATTTTCAAGTAAAATCACATTCTGAGGTACCAAATGGACAAGAATTTTGGGGGAACACTGTTCAACCCACTACACAATCTCTCTCTCTTTCCCTTTGTATTTTGCTCAACTCGGAATGGAGAGAGGGAGTTGAGATGAAGGTTGAACCATCTACAGTGAACAACTCCAAGCTGCTCTGTGAAGAAACTGGAACAGGACTAAGCCACGTCCACCTTCCCCAACAAATTATAGGAGGTTTATGGAAATGTCATGCTGTGGCGTGTTGGGTACAAATTTAACTTAGTAAGAGTTATGGTTGAAATGTCTGTTTATATTGGACATGAAAGTTATTGTTACTAGATTTTCTCCTTTAGGAAACAAGATTTGCTTTATAATTTTTGGTGAGTGACAGTTTACGTTGCATCTGGGAGAGACATGGTTTTAAATCTGAGAAAATGTTTTTCTATATTGAGCATAGTTTCTGGTTCTTGATTTCTGCCTAACAACACTGTCCTAAACACAAGAGTTGAGGAATGAGGCAGATTGTATAATCTAGTGTAAACACATATTGGGTAACAGTGAGTTTACACCTATGTGTGGCATTTGTAAGAACCAATTTTATAAATGTCTATGTGATGTATTCCCTAACTTTCCACTCTTTTGTTTTAGTAGCTAACATATTCTTTTGCATTTAGATGTTTGGTGGCTAATAAAGTTAGCTAATTATACAGTGCTACTGAGCCTACATAGCTAAAAATCTACTTAGCAATTATTCACTGAAAATATTTTTAATTCTCTTTGATGACATTTTCAAATATAACTTATTTTTTCTAACATTACTTCATAATCCTTTATTAAGAGTGCTTATCTCAGAATGTAATAACTAGGCAGCTTTCTGTTATCATAAGGGCAGCTATTCTAGATTTTTAGACATTTTAAGTCCAGCCCTACCATTGCTTCATTCTTTTTTTTAAAGATTTATTTATTTATTTGAGAGAGTGGGAGAGTGAGGGGGGGGAGGAGCAGAGGGGGAGAATCTTCAAGCAGACCACCCCACTGAGCACAGAGCCTGTCGTGGGGCTCGATCTTACGACCCTGAGATCATGACCTGAGCCGAAACCAAGAGTCCGACGCTTAACTGACTGAGCCACCGAGGCACCCCCATTGCTTCATTCTTTAGGCATTTATTAAGAGTGAGACCTCAACACTTAGGTGCCATGAGGGGCATCTGGTAGCTTTCTTGCTGTTGACAAAGCACCTAGCACAGTTATGACGTCCACTATTAAGTGTTAGTAGTGAATTATTACAAGAAAAAAAAAGAATATCTGGTAAGAAAATGAAATTATTTTTATAATTTCCCAGAAAAATCACGTGGTCACTATCAGCAAGAAATTCCAGTGTTTTCATTCTTCCGAAAAAAATTTGTGAGCAGAATAGGGTATAATCACAATAATATTTTCTGATACTGTATTTAAGAAATAAAAAAGTGTCAAACCAATTTTAATTAATTTATTTAAAAAAAAAGATTTTATTTATTTATTTACCAGAGAGAGAGAGAGCACAAGCAGGGGGAGCAGCAGAGGGAGAGGGAGAAGCGGGCTCTCTGGCCCGAGGTGGGGCTCAATCCCGGGACCCTGGGATCATGACCTGAGCCGAAGGCAGATGCTTAACCGACTGAGCCACCCAGGCGTCCCCAGCTTTAATTAACTTCAATTATCAAATGAAATTAGGAGGAGGGCAAGTCAATGTGTTATTTAAATTTGATGCTGCCAGTTTGCTTTATAGAAACCTTTTGATCAGATCTATTGGCGTATTTTTCAAATTTGGGCTAGACTACTCACTTTCTCTCATCCTTTCCTATAAATAAAGGGTCAGTTTAGGAAAACATCCAAAAGACAATCAATAGTCGGGAGAAGATACTCGTAAGAATCTAGCTAAGACTGCACCAATTTATAATTTAATGTTAGTCCCTTGGAGTTCCTAGAGAATTGAAACAAAATGTGTCAGGAACATTTTGCATCCTTTGCTAAATCTCTGTTGAACACATTGTGCATTGATAGTTTAGTTTCCCTGTATCAAGATTTATATGACATATTCCTTTTAGAATTTAGTGACATAAAGGTGTTTTCCACTTCAAAAGAACAAATATATTTTCTTTTTATCTGAAAATGAAAAGCATGAAGCCTACTGTGTTAACCACTCACCAACCCCATGGAGCTAAACATCTCCCTGGAAACTCCCCTTGCTCTCCTTGTTTTATATTTATATTTTTTCATTGTGTAAGTCACGTACATAATCATAAACATGAGAAGTATAATAAAAAGAATACAAATACTACTATTTTCTGTCATTACTCCTATGCACTATTATCATATTATCATATTTTTAGGTAGATAATCAAGTTATAGAAAGTGGGATTAATTTATGAGTAGCATTTTATAACTTGATATTTTACACAGAAAATATTAATACATTGATTTGGATGAATCCTGAAAAAATTATGCTGAGTAACGAAAGCCCAAAAATCCCAAAAGTTACATATTATATGATTTCATTTATATAATACTTTATTTTGAAATGACAAAATTGTAGAAATGGAAAATGGATTAGTGGTTGCCAGGATTTGGAAGTGGAAGGAGGAACTAGGTGTGGCTTTAAAAGGGCAACAGCAAGAATCCATGTGATGATGAAACTGTTCTGTATCTTGATTATATCAATGCCAATATTCTGAATAATATATAGGACTACAGTTTTGCAGGATGTTACCACTGGTAGAGATTAGTTAAAGGATATGTGGGATCTCTCTATAGTATCTATTACAACTGCATACAGATCTACAATTATTTAAAAAAAAAGTTTCACTGAAAAAATTCTGTGATCATCTCTTCATGTCAATAGTTATATGTCAGTATTTCAATGACTGTTTCATATTTCACAGCTACTTGGAAAAGAGTTTGGCAATTTCTTATGAAGTTAAACTTACAATTATCACTCAACCAGCAGTTCTACTCCTAAGTATTATCCCAACTGAAAAGAATACTTAAGTTCACACAAAAAATTCTATACACAGATGTTTAGAGATACATTATTCATACTTGCCCCAAACTGCAAAGAGTACAGATTTCCTCCAACTGGTAAATGAATAAACAGTTAACATCCACACAGTAAACTGTTGTTTATCAGTTTAAGGAAACAAACTATTGATATATGCAACAAACATGGATCAGTCGTAAATACATTAAGTAAAAGAAGCCAGACTCGGATACTTGCATAATGTATTATTCCATTTACGTGACATTCTGAAATAAGAAAAATTATGAGGACAGATTACCGATTAAACATTACCTGGAGCCTGAGGTGGGGTAGATACTCTGCATAGAAATATAAGGGGAGGGCGCCTGGGTGGCTCAGTTGGTTAAGCGACTGCCTTCGGCTCAGGTCATGATCCTGGAGTCCCGGGATCGAGTCCGGCATCGGGCTCCCTGCTCGGCAGGGAGTCTGCTTCGCCCTCTGACCCTATCCCCTCTCATGTGTTCTTTCTCTCTCATTCTCTCTCTCAAATAAATAAATAAAATCTTTAAAAAAAAAAAAAAGAAAGAAAGAAATATAAGGGGATTTTTAGGGGATGATGAAGCATAACATCTTGAATGTGATGCTGTTATGCAACCACATGTGGTTGAAATTTGCAGAACTAAACACCAAAAGGGGTGAATTTTACTGTATGGTAATATGCATAATATAGAATATATAATTTACCTTAAAAATATAATTTTCCAGGGTGCTTGGGTGGCTCAGTTGGTTAAGCAACCGCTTCTTGATTTCATCTCAGGTCATGATCTCAGGGTCGCGGGATGGTGCCCTGCATGGGGCTCTGCACTCAGCATGGAGTCTGCTTGAGATGCTCCCTCTTCCTCTGCCCCTCCCCCTTTTGTGCTTTCTATAAATCAATCAATCAATCAATCAAATCTTTAAATATATATGTAATTTTCCTTTAAAAAAACACGTAATAGGCAAAATAAGTGCCAATGATTAAAATACCAGTAATAATAAATCAAGCTACCTTATGAATTCTAGGATAGTTTTTCATTTTAAAAACATCAAGGAAAAAACCCACAAAAGCCTATTACTTCACAATATTCTAGTTTTTCCTTACATCTTTAAGAAAAAACCTTCTAGGAATAAATCATTTTACTGATGAATAGTAAATATGACCAAGTTAAGTTGATATGCCTGGGGAATCTCTGGATATCTTGGCTAAATACAAATAGACCAGGTCACTAGATTATTTAATTTGGGTAGTTTAATTCCATTTCCCAGCCACTCCACATGATTCTTAACATATGCATGAGAAGACATTATTAAAACTTCTTGATTTTAGAGTCTCCTCTTAAATCAGTTATAGTTACTTAACCAGTCCTGTCCTGATCTGCATGAACTGCAAGTAACAAGCCATTTTTTTTTCTTTAAGAGTTAAAATCTCAGTGCCTTGCTACATTAGTGTTTGTGTATATGGCATGATTTTGTTTCAGAACCTTTTGAAGGTAGAGTAACGGATGCTAAATTATTCTAATACCAGTGAGTCTTCCATCACATAAATAAAGCTCTACTTTTGAGAAGCTGGAAAAAAAATGTTATAAAATGGGGTATGAGGAAAACAAGAGTGAACTCCATTGTGTGTTTATAAGCCCAAGACATTGCTGAAAACTGGAAATTTTTTTAATTTTGTAAAGAATATATTTATATTATATTTAATAGTAGTTCCTTTTTTTCTCTTTTTTTTAGATTTTATTTATTTATTTGACAGAGAGAGACACAGCGAGAGAGGCAACACAAGCAGGGGGAGTGGGAGAGGGAGAGGCAGGCTTCCCACGGAGCAGGGAGCCCAATGTGGGGCTCGATCCCAGGACCCAGAAATCATGACCCGAGCCAAAGGCAGATGCTTAATGACTGAGCCACCCAGGGCCCCAATAGTAGTTCCTTTAAAACATGAAACTTTTATTTATGTTATATTTAACATAATCATTTTTTTAAAATATGGAAATTTAGCAACTATTGCTAGTGCTTCTAACTGAATAATCAATAAATGTAATAAATGTTAGCAATAAAAAAAAACAAGAAAATTCTACTTACATTCATTGGCTTTATACATACAAACACACTGTTACTGAGAGACAATATAGCATGATAAATTCTAGATCAGTATTATATGAGCAAGGCATTAGATGTAACAAAAATAAAGGTTCATTGTTAACTTTAACTTTGTACTGTTGCTTAACAAATAAATGGGGTCCTGTAAGAGCACATAAAATTCTCTCCTAAGTATGAAACTTAGTTTAAAAAGGGGGAAACAAAACAAAACAAAACCATCTGGCCCAACTTTCAGTATTATACTTCATAATAAGAATCATGTGATTATGTCACTGTGTGGGTGTGTGATCCAATTATCAGTAATTTAAACTATTCACTAATGGAGAAATGGTTATTAAGCATTTACATAAGTCCCTTAGTGTTGATAAACTGCTGTAATTACTTTAAAAATATTGTTTCAAGTAAATGAAGGAAAGGTGTCCATGGGCTCTGTTTGAAACATGAGGACGCTAATAAGTCGAGATGATTATTATTTGTGATTAACTCTAGATAGGATAATTCTGTGTATTTTAAGTAGTTTCAGGAAGAGAAGGGAGAGGAACATGTAAGGACCAAGAATAGTTGGAAAATTTATGGCTTGAGTATATTTAGCATGTAACTTCCATCAATATCATATATCAAATATGTTACAATGAATAATAAATATATAACTTATGAATTAAATAGAATCTAGTTTAGGTAAGCACTGTCAAAATAGGCTGAGTCTTTTCTTGAATGGTTGGCTCAAAGGTGGAAAAACTGAATGGGAGTTGGGCATATCTTCTCATCTCTAAGAATTCAAACTCTTATTCTTTGAAATCCAGTATGGTACTGGGGTTGTTGAAAGAAGCTGAAGACTGAAACCAGCTACTCCCTCCAGGGTGAGGTGCTTTTATTGGCACTATTCTGACAATAACAGTGATCAGACAGAAAGGAAGGAATTCCTTCTTTCTTCCTCCTGCCTTTCAATATCCCTCTGTTGGTGCCATTTATTAGCAAAGCCTATAAGATAATTGACAAAAGAAAAATGTAATTAACAGAATCCCGACCAGTGGTATGCTGATAATATGTTTAACAACTAGATTCTGGTAGAAAAGAGGAAGCTCAAATTTGTAGAGCTTGCTTATATTGATGGTGTAAATACTTCCATCATAGTTAATTTCAAGATATTAACATATGACAGTATGATGATATTATTCAGATATAATACAGATACAGGGGATGTAAATGATCTCAAAGTAGGTAATAGTAAAATGTAGTAAAGTGATATGTTTTGAGTATTTCCTTTATATATAGTATAATTTAATATGAAATTTGCATACTTTAATTATAAATAATGGCTATTTAACAACCAGCTTCAAAAATTCCTGAAAATTTAACATTTGGTTCTTATGTGCTGGTGTGTGTTGTCTCCAGTACAACACTGGTCCCAGCCCAGTGTCCCATAGCAGAGGATAAAAGATTATATTTGGACCATAGACAATAGCTTAAAAACAGAAGCAGCTCAGCTACTCATTTGAACAACTTTATGCTCTAACAAGAATTGGCTATCCTTTGTACAAAGAAGGATGCTCTCACCTTCACCCCCAAAAGGGCATACACAAAATTCCAACAGTCTCTGTCTCCACCTCTGGGCAATGATAACACTCTTATTCAGTTACTGTTGTGCTTGGATATACAAGAAGCAAAGGAATAAATTGTAACATTAATAACTCCCAACAATCCTTATATACAATAATAATAATAAGGGAGTGAAAAGGGAATTAAATATCTACAAATATAAATGTATGTAACAAGCGAAGTAGGTGATGTGTAGAGCTGCTACAATCCTTTTTTCTGTAGATGGCTATGAAGTTGTAGTTGATATTTTAACCTTTCTTATTCTGCTGGCCATTCCATTTTCCCTCAAGGCAGCACCTCACTTTATTGTGATTCCATTCTTGGCGATTAACTGAAGATTTGGAATTTTCTTTTTTTTTTTCTTTTTAAAGATTTTATTTATTTATTTGAGAGAGAGAATGAGAGAGAGAGAGAGAGAGCACATGAGAGGGGGGAGGGTCAGAGGGAGAAGCAGACTCCCTGCTGAGCAGGGAGCCCGATGTGGGACTCGATCCTGGGACTCCAGGATCATGACCTGAGCCGAAGGCAGTCGCTTAACCAACTGAGCCACCCAGGCGCCCAAGATTTGGAATTTTCAGTGACCTTTTTTTCATTGATTTTTCCATTAAGTTTTATCATTTGATATGGACGTAATTAGCATCTCAAAGAATTCCCCGTATTTCAGACAAAGTCACTGTATAAAAAAAATCCATTTTACCTTTAATAATCAGGAACAGTTATCCTCATTATTTCATTCTTTCATTTATTGGTTCAATGACCTAAAGAGCCCAAAATGGCCAAGGGGGCAGTCTCAACTTTGAAATCAATGGAATCATTATTGTATCTCCCAATAAAAGCCTTTCTTGCCTGATTATTAAGACTCAACCTAGGAGCACCCAAAATTCCTCTGTCAGGAAAAAATTCTCTGAATGGATTCTTAGGTCTAATACCAAGCGTCACTTTTCCTTCTCTTTGATTCCTGTACCTGGGTATTATAGCATGGAAGAAATAGCACTATCACTATGTATATAGGTTGCTGATTTCATACATAATCTGTTTTCATTTCGTGGCATTTATTTCACAACCAGCACTGTAACTGAATCTCTAATAGGCTACTTTTTACTGTTCGCTCAGGTCAGCTCCTTCAGGGGCAATGGACTATATGATAAGACCAGTGATTCTATTCATGACCATTGTTACCCCTCTTTTGCAGTAAAATAAGTTCTTCAGTAATGAGAAACATTATATGGAAGATACATAGAATAAGACATTTCATAAGTTCACACATGGTAATGTTGACAGGGAAAACAAATCCTTATCAGAAATGCATGGCTATTCCATTGGCTCAGTGAACAGAAAGCCAACCAGAATGGAAAGTCCCTTCTTCTGTCCTCCTGGCTCCTAATTTTCCTTTATTCTTGCTATTGGCAGGAAACCAGTTTACAAGGGAAAGCTGTAGTTGGCAGATTCTAATCCCAGCAATAAGACAATGCTGATGATGGAAGAGTGGATGTGAATTTGAGAATCCAGATTAACATTCCACTAGAACATTCTACCTATTAGCTACTGTGTCACTTGAGTATAAAACACCCATTCATTTATCAAATAATTACTGAGTACCTACTAGATGTTAGACTTTGTGCTAGATCCTGTGGATAAATTGGTGACCAAAGACAGATGTTTGGACTCTCATTACGCTTACGTTATCTTCCTAGATATTAACCAAATTGTCACCTTGGTTATGTATAATTGCAAACCAAAAGGAACATTAGGTATATGAAAAAATATTACAAATAAACTTGAAGTGATTAAAGAGGGACTTCCCTGAGGAAATGTAATGTAGCTGGGAGCGAAAGGATTAGCAAGAATTAACTAAAGTCTAAGGGTGGCTGTGTTGGAGAAGCATCTGGACAGAGGGTAGAAACAGCCTGGGCAAAGGCCTTGTGGTGGAACTGAAAGAAAGAGTTGAGTGGTCTGTGCTGCAGAGGGTGATAGGCAAATGATGAGAGAGGAAGCTTGCCAGGAAGGCAGGGTTTAGACCCAGGGTCTTACAGGATTTTGGTCCATATGTGCAGGGGAAAAAAAAAAAAAAGTGACCAAAGAATTTTAAAGGAGATATTGCAGTTTTGACAATTTAAAAATAAATGTTTTACTTTTTGTGGAGGTCTGAGTTGATAAATGGAGATCAGTTAATATATTAAGTGCCTTATGAATTACATTCAAATCTTCAGTTATTTATAGGAGGAATATTCACTTAATGGAATATTTTTAGCAACTCTTAAGAGCTTAACGCCTCAAAATTCTCTTGGGTTGACATTCCCCCACTAAGAATTATCACTCCACTCAGGAAATATACTTTTATCTTGTTTTATCTTATTTAAAGATTTATTCATTGGGGTGCCTGGGTGCCTCAGTCGGTTAAGCGTCTGCCTTTGGCTCAGGTCCTGGTCCCAGGGTTCTGGGATCAAGTCCCTCATCAGGCTCCTGCTCAGCAGGGAGCCTGCTTCTCCCTCTCCCTCTGCCTGCCACTCTGCCTACTTATGATCACTCTTTCTCTCTCTGTGTGTGTCAAATAAATGAATAAAATCTTTTTTTTAAAGATTTATTTGAGAGAGCACGCGCATGAGTTGGGGGAAGGGCAGAGGGAGAGGGAGAATTTCAAGGAGGCACATGCTGAGTGCAGAGCCCACCATGGGGCTTGATCCCACCACCCAGAGATCAGACCTGAGTGGAAACCAAGAGTCAGATGCTCAACTGAGGGCACCACCCAGGTGCCCCAGAAAATATACTTTTATTTTAATATTAACCTGTAGAAGAAAAGGATTACAAGATAAAGTATGTATTTTTTTTGCTTCAAAAAAGTTAGCACGTAACTCTCAAGTGTCTTGTTCCATTATACCATGTGGTGTACCATGTCTCCCAGTAAGCTAGTCCTAGTGTGTATTCTTTCTTCCTTTTATGTTCATGGTCACATTCTGCAAATCTAAATAGTGTTATTATTATTTAATGACAAACCACGTAAAACAGGAAAAAATTAATATTACTGAAGAGTCCCCCTATGCCTTCTCCCCACCCCCTTATTCCCGGCTTTAACATGCAGTAGTTTGGAGCAATAACTCATGAATAGAATTCACTCTATGAAACCTGGTAGAAATATTTTAATAAATGTTAATGATTATGGATAAATGCTTAACAACTCACATATAGAACAGAGGGAACTATAAATATCATCTTAAATAAAGCAAGATGAGACAGCTTTTAATATTAAGGAATCGGGAGCATATGGTATGTTTGCGAAATCTGGAAATATCCTGCTTGGGTCTAGAGAAGGAAGTGAAGAACTGAAGAGGCTCAAAAGGCAAGTTTTTCACTCTGCGTCCTTATGTGTCTTTTCTTTGTGTGTATGTTTTTTTCTTTTCTAGTTTTAACTATCGTTACTTGTAAATTGAAAGTTGTTTACAGTGACAAAGGATGAGAATTTTTTTAAGAGTTAAATTATTAAATAGCCATATAAGGTAAGTTTTTTTTTGGAGTTATGCTTTTCACCAAAAGGCCTCTCCACTCCACACTACCCCAGGGAAGAATCCCGGGGAGGAAGATGAAAACGCTGAGTGGAACATCTTAGCAGTAGATATCAGGGAAAATACTACGACTGGGAAGTTCTAGACTCACACCAATATTTTTGCAATGTAGAGATGATAACAATGCATGTTTCTTTATTACCTTTTTCTACAAATTGCTGTGTGGACTGATCCGTGTAATAGCTATGTATACGGTGTGTCACACTTCTGAAGGCTATTACTTTTACCGTGCTAAACCAGTAATGCTTGGCAGGTTATGGGCAGGTGGAAATTAGCAAATTCTATCCACAGGGAAGGTTTTGTTTTGCTCTTCTCCTAAGAAGCATCAGATGGGTTCAGGGGCTGTCTTTGTCAACCATTTCCCTTCGTTGGGATCTAGTTGGTAAATGGTATTTCCAAGAAGGGGCAGCCCCCATCTCAGAATTCCTGTCATTGAGGCAGGACTTTGAGGAGTGGCAGGGTGACAGGTATTTTTTCCTCCTATTGGAAAAGTAGTGGTTAATGTCAGAATTCTTGACTCATGCTTGAGTGTGCTTCAAAATAGGCAGACCCTGCCGATAACTGGTAATTGAGGTTTATGCTGCTGCAAAATTCACTCTTTCTAAGCAGCTCACCTAGAAGAATTTCATTTTTATATTGACTATTTTTGACTGGATGCTTTCACCAAGTTGACAGAGCTATGGTAGTTATTATTTGCTCAAGGAAATCTGTCGATGTCAAAATTTTCCAGAAAGTTGGCCTAGGAGAGATAGAGTTATAATAGATAAGGTTCCCATTGCTATTGAAGTCTGGCAAATCCTTTCATGAGGATGATAATCTGGACCATTATTTATATTCCAACAAGCCTTTTCTATTTCCCAGATGTCTCATTCTCTTTCTTGAAAAATATTCGCATCTTTCTTTCTTTACATTGAGTGTTTCATCCTAATTTCTTTCTTATTACTCTCTTGGGCTTTTCTTCTCATTCACTTGGCTGAATTGGTTTTCTCTGATTTGAGATTTTAGATATTCTCAGGGAAGGGTCATATTTTTTCTCCTTTGATTCTTTACCTTCATTGCCCCCCTACCTCTTATCCCTACATTCTGTGTTGTGTCTCACAATGTTTTTACCTGAAATTGAAAATGCAAATGGCTTCAGTAGTCCCTTGAAATCCTATATGTATATATAGATGTATATAGACTTAAATACAGTATAATTTTTTTCTATAAAGCTTTTATGTATAATCTCATTTGCTCAAAACAGTTATTATTATATATTATTTTCTTTGGAAAAGCTGCTCAAATACACATTTTAAATGTGCTACATTAAAATATTTACCATGTTTTCTTTTTATACTATTTTTTTTTTGTTTTCAACAATAGACCTTACCTTTTAGCCAGTTCTTCTCTAATATAAATATCAAAATTTAGTTCACAGGGACCTTTGAGCTGATTTAGTCTAAACTGATAGACTCAGAAAACTGAGGCCAAAGTGTTCAATGCGTTTTCTCCAAAGTCATATAAATATCCTTGTGCAGTCAGCACTGGAGCTGATACCTTGTTTTCCTTGAACGTGCTTTCTCTACTTAATGCTACTTTTGGTGACTTTTTAATAATTTATACTTATAATTCATAAATAATTTCTGAATTACTTTCAGATTAATTTTTTAAAAATCAGCTATCATTCAAAATAATGACTTTTATTAAAATCAAATGGAATAAATACTTGTTTTAGGCAATTTGGGGAACTTTTGCATTTGTAATAATCAATAGCTCATCAGCATTCATTATTTTTCATAAGAACGCTATATTAAGACATTAGTTAGTTCATTTTTCATTGAAAAGACTTGGGCCACCAGGTCCTTTGTACTCAAAATGATAGTTAAAATTGTTAATTTGATATATAATTCTTTTTTACTCATGTGGTAAATGCAGATCGTCACATTGCCTGAAAAAAAGCCACAGTGAAACTGCAGTGATATAATTATGGTGTGTTAGTTCTCTATTGCTGCATAACAAAGCACCACAAATGTAGTGATTTACAATAACACCCACTTATTAGCTCAGTCTGTAATTCAGAAGCCCAGAAGAGCTTGACTCACTATGTGCTCAGGGAATCACAAGACTGAAATTAAAGGTATAGACTAGCCTAAATTCTTTTCTGGAAGTTCTGGTAAAGAATCCCCTTCCAAGCTCATTCTTCTTGTTGGCAAAATTAATTTATTCGGGGTTGTAGGACCTAGGTTTCCATTTTCTCGTTGGCTGATATAGAGGATGCTCTCAGTTTCTAGAATTGAATCGCTATATTGTACACCTGAAACTAATATAACACTGTATGTTAACTAACTGAATTAAAATAAAAACTTAAAAAAAAAAAAGAAATCTTAGTTCTGACCAGTTCTTCTAGTTCTCCTTTTTTAAGATATTCATTCATAAGAATTTGAAGCTCATGTAGATATTCTTGCTTGCAGAGATTTGGATTACTGTAAATAGGCTCATCTAAATTTATTTCATAATTGAGGCTCTATTTCCTTTATTTTATTTTCTTTTTCACTTTCCTTCTTTGCATCTTCCTTGAAAGACTCATTCCTTTTCTGTTAGAAGGTTATTGTTGGTTTTCACAGAACTCCAGTATAATGTTACTCATATATTTCTGTGTCATGAGACACTACAAATGTGGTTCCTTAGAAAGTGTCTCTTTAACTGTCTATTTATCAATCTGTCATCTACCTGTAATCTTTTTCTTTTTATCTTTACTCCCCACCAGTTTTTCTGCTTTGTAGGTTGCCACTTTAAATATGAAAAATATTGAAATATTTTTGGAAAATATTAGTGTTTTGAAATACCTAGTGTTAATTTTTGTATATATATATTTTTACATACTATGGGTTTTGTTCTTCTATTGCATTTTCATCCACCACTATTTTTTCCCCTGTGATTTAGTTATATTGTGTCTACACATCCAGTTCATTCCTTCTGACTTCTGTACTGTGTTCTTTAGTGTGTGTCCATCACATTTGACTTAACTATTTCCTTAGTAATGGAATCTAGATTTCCCCCAAATCCTCAATACTATAAACACTAGAACCCTGTAACAGTCCTGAACTGCATACTTTAGACTCACTTTACGTAAGAAAGAAATGTAGTTCTGTATTGTTTAAGCCGCTTTTCATTTTATGTGATTATAGCTAAGTCTAAGACATTTATTCACAGATCCTCTTACTTGCAGCCTCTGTTTTTTGTGGTTTTTTTTTTTTTTTTTGTATAATTTTTCATACTCTTGTTCTATGGTACTCTTGGTAAAAAGGATGAGTCTAATTTTTCATGTGTCTTCTGCTAGAAACTAGTTGCTCTGGCTCCATGGGACAAACTCCGTTTTATTCCTGTTGTAGGTAACACTCTTATATATACTAGAGTTCTATACAGTTGCTTTGATAGTAACCTGTATTTTCTTTCTTTCTCTTTTTTCCAGTGTTAAGAAATTCCAAATTTCCCTGTGCAGTCCAAAGTGTATACTCCAGAAATTTAGCCAGTGGCAATTCTGGCAATCTGATAGAACTATGTGAATAGAATTCCCCTTAATATTTTAAAACTACAAATGAAAGGAGAGTAATTCGATTTTGAGGTATAAGTACATGGAAATTGAATTTTGTTCATGGCCCGGTTCTTATATAATTGATTGTAATGAAAATACCTATAAATATTTTATAGTAGCCTTTAGTTTTATTTCATCTGGAGAGTCATATCTAGAACTCAGAAAATACAATAGAGAATGATGTTTAAGTTAAAGGCAATTATTTTTCATTTTTAATCATTATCTAGGCTCTTTCTCCTCTTAGTTCCACATCAAATTGTGGGTTATGACACCTGAAGTAGTCTAATAAGAATATTGTCCACACAATGAATGGCACACAAATGTTTTAGAAAAGAACAAGTGCACGTAGGTGTGAGTTGATGTTATTTACTCAGAGTACCAGCAGGGACAAGAGCATATCTTACTCAAACAGTTGATTAAATACTCTGTATCAGAGAAGGAGGTTTATATTTCTTGTAATTAGTGACCTTCAAGTTGATTGAAATGGCCTGAGAGTCACACTTTTTTTCCTTGTCTTTCTGCTTGCATTTTGATTGGTGATGGCTTTGCCTAAGTGCAACTTATTTTAAAGGTGATTTATCACCAAGCATGGAAAAGTTGCAAATAGCAATCTCCCAAGATGTATAGACAAGTATTCTCTTTCTAAAGAATCTTAATGTGATTTTGTATGAATAACAAATTAACTTTGTCAGTGCATTATTCTGAGAAGCTGGAAACACAGGTTGGAGTTTCAGGTAATTTTTGAATCGCAGACCCTCTCAAAATCTGATGAAAACTTTGGACAGTCCATGATGGAAATGAACATATAACTTAAAAACAAATGTTTGTAACAACATTAGGGGAATCATACACTAGTAAATTCCACTCATGTATTCCTCTTGAATTCCATGAATCTCCCAAGTGGAAAATGAGAGAGAGAGCACTTGCTAGATAAGTGACCTTGAACATTTCATTTCACAAAGAGACTCTTTTTACCAAAACATGTCAGCTAAATAGGTATTAAATATCATTTAAAATATGAATGGACATATAGTTCAGCTAAAATTAAGAAAAAATTTAGTCCAACAGGCAAATCAATTGTCTGTGTAGACTCAGTTTCAAAAGTATGTGGGTCTCTGGTATCAGTGCAAGCTACTATAATATAGTCTTATGTATTTTGAAAGTTTGTTCACACTCCCAGAAATGGTAATAGCTTCCAATTCATAGGCAAAATTTTTGCCATAATTATTTTAATTTACAAACATGCCTGAGGTATGTTAATGATTAATTCAGTCAAAGATAATTTTAAGCATTCCATTAATTTATGCATTCCTTTATTGCTTAATCAGAGACTCTATACTTCAAATGACCACTTTCAAAGTTAAGTGGACCACATTATATTTCTCTATCATGGATGACAAGATGAAGCTGTGAGTAATATGTCTACAGTTCCACAGAGTCACCCCACAGATGGAGCATGTGCATACTAGATGATTGTAAAACATACTGGCAATGGGAAATTTCCATTTGGTTGATTGAAGAGGTCCTTCAGCAAAGGAGGTAATTTTGGGAGATGGTATCTGAGGATTTCATAATGGGTCAGGACATTTTCAGATCAAAAACAAATATGTTGGGGCACCTGATTGTCTCAGTCAGTTAAGTGTCGAATCTTGATTTCAGCTCAGTTCATGATTTCAGAGTCGTGAGATCGAGCCCCATGTTGGGCTCTCTGCTGGGCATGGAGCCTGCTTAAGATTCTCTCTCTCCCTCTCCCTGTGTCCACCCCCATCGCACGCATGTATGCACTCTCTCTCAAAAAAAATATATATCTCAAGATGCTCTAATTTTGTCACCAGAACTGGCATACTTTCAGGGGCGGGGGTGGAGAGTAGTTCTCAAGAAGTGGTAGTTTCTGGTTGGGTGTGAATATAACAAAATAGTATAAAAGTATAAAATAATAATGTTATAAATAAAATGTAACATTACTTATATATCATTATTATATTCTAGTTAAGGTGCTTAGCTAAGCACCTTCATATTTGTCATCATCAAAAATTAACTACCCACTCCAATCAGACTTTTAACTCCATTACTTCATCAAAACTTAAAGGTTGCTAATGTCCTACAGTCTGTTACTTCTGATGGTCAGTTTTTTTCCTCTCTTATCTATCAGTAGCACTTGACCCAGTTGATTGTTTTATCTTCCTTAATTCTTTCTTTATATGGTTTCCAGAAAAAACAAATTGCTAACTTTCCTCCTAACTCATGGATTGCTGCTTCTTACTTTCTGTTACTACTTCATCTTCTTCCTAACATCTTAATGTTGGAGTGCCGTAAGGCATAGTTCACAGCCCCCATCACTTCTTTATCTACCTTCACTCCCTTGTTGATTTTTTCCTAGTTTCATAGCTCTACATACTATCGGCTGTATAGACTGACAACTTCTAATTTTTTAAATCCAATTCTGACTGCTCTCTTAACCACTGGGTATATATATCTACTTAGGGTTTTATCTCAAAATCAGTAAGTCTGACACCAGTCTCCTGATCTACTCCCTTAAAACGACTGTGCCTTAAGCCTTCCCCATCTGTAGTTATTCAAATAAAACAAAACAAAATGAAAAACAAAGTGTTATTCTTTTTTTTTTTTTTTAAAGATTTTATTTATTTATTTGACAGAGAGAGACACAGCGAGAGAGGGAATACAAGCAGGAGGAGTGGGAGAGGGAGAAGCAGGCTTCCCGCGGAGCAGGGAGCCCGATGCGGGGCTCGATCCCAGGACCCTGGGATCATGACCTGAGCCGAAGGCAGACGCTTAACGACTGAGCCACCCAGGCGCCCCACAAAGTGTTATTCTTGAAACTCAGAAAAAGATTGTTCAATAATAGAGGCTACATAAAGACATTTTTAGGTAAACAAAAACTAATGAAGTAGTGCATATTGAAGGGAAATTATACCAGCTGGAAAATGAATCTCAAGAAGAGATATGTAGCAGTGGGAATGAAGATGTATGAATGAATGTAAAAGACAACTTTTTTATTATTTTTAAAATACACATGATTATTTAATACAAAAAGTTATAATAGTGTATTATAAGGTTCCAGTGTATGTGGATGTAGCATATAACAACTATAGCATAAAAGTCTAGAGGGATAAATGGGCATATATGGTTGTAAGCTTTCTATATTTTATGTGAATAATAAACTATTAATACTAAGTAGGCTGAAAAGTTAAGGATATATATTCTGATCTGTTAAGAGATCTCTAATCTCTTGAGTAACCTATAAAAATAATGCAATCAAATATAGCCAAAAAGTCAGTAGATAATTAAAATTGAATTATAAAAATATTCAATTAACTTAAAAAAGGAAGGAAAGAAAGAACAGCAGAATAACAACAACAACAACAAAACAGGACAAACCGTGGTAAATCCAACCAAATTAATTTAATGGAAACACTCCAATTAAAAGGCAGAGACTTTCACCTTGAATAAAAAAAGCAAAATCCAACTATATGCTGCTTCAACAGATGGTGTGTGTACGTGTGTGTGTGTGTGTGTGTACACACATACATACACAGCCAGGATGTTCAAAGTACAGACAGAGAAAAAAATTACCATGCAAACTATAAGCATATAAAGGTTAGAATGAAAATATTCATACTGTATAGAGAGGAACAAAATATATAAGCAGGCAAAGAAAAAAAAGACACATTATGTACAGAGTAACAAAGGTAAGAATGCCTACTGTATTCTCAACAGAACCCTTGCAATATTAAAAGGATGGGGAAAGATATATAATGAAAACACTAAGCCTAAAAAGTTGGGGTGGCTATCTTCAAGTGTTGAAAAAAAAAGCAAAACAAAATGATCAATCTAGAATTCTATATCCAGCAACAAAGTCAGAAAAAAACTTTTTTAGACAAACAGAAGCTGAAAGAATTTGTGGCCAGTAGACCTACACTACAAGTAATGTAAAAAGAGTCCATTAGGAGGAAGAAAAATAATCTGAGAAAGAAGCTTGGATCACTACAAGGGAATGAAGAACTCTTGGTTAATATGCATATGAATACAAAAACCTTGTTTTCTCATCCTCTAATATCTTCAGTTTCTTTAAAAGACTTTCTACTCTTGAAGCAAAAATAATAATCTGTTGAAGTATTTATAACATGTGAAGGGAAATATGAATGAAAACACTAGCACAGAGAATAGGAAGGGAGTATTAAAGTATGTTGTTGTCAGTTCTTACATTAAATGTAAAATGGAATAATATCATGTGAAGGTAGTCTTTTATAATCAAAGTTACATATCATAAAACTATAAAGTGGCAACTAAAAAATAAAACAAAGTATAGGTAATTAATCAAGAGTGTAGATAAAATAGAGTACTAAAAACTACTTGATTAAGGGTCTGCTCCAGTCATGAAGGATTAATTGCCCTCTTTCCACAGCAAACTAGAAAAATAGACAAAACATGCGAAACAACTGTTTTCACACACTGGACAATAGGCAGGACTGTTATTGAGAGAAGGAAACCAACTAAGGAAATCCTGCAATTTCCTGGGCTTCCTGCCCAGGAAGCAGTTTCTAAGCTGCAGTGCAGTGAGTGGGTAAATAAATAGAACACAATTGTTTTGTAAACAAAATTCAGGGAGTCTGAGGTGATTCCAAGCTAGAATTTTCAGGGGAAAATATGGGAAAAGAGGGAGGTGCACAGAGAGAAATTCAGAGATATGTGAAGTGAGGAGGAGCTCTCATAGTTTGACTGAGTTCTGATCTTCATGATCTTCATCAAAGGCCATGAGGTTGGCGAAGGAACAAGAAAGCACTGTTCTCAACAACTCCAAGAGCTCATGTTGTTCTGGAAGTATTTGCATTCCCACCAGCCAAAACAGAGGGAACTTGTAATACATGCGTCTTGGTAGAGACTTGAGAATAATATTGCCTCATTAGTGGGGATAAAGGAACTGTAGGTCAGAGACTACTTTGGATCTCATCTAACAGGGCTTAAAAGCAAGCTTTAAAAGCCTCAAACTGACTCCAGTTAACTTTACTACATGCCATAATAAAGTCCTACCGAATGATGAGAGCCGTAGCATATAGAGGAGAATGCCATTGCCCTAACCAATAGCCAGCACCAACAGCTAGACTGTGAGTGAGACCATCTTGGACTTTCCAGCCCCAGCCAGATTCCCAATTGAATACAGTTACACTAGTGACCCTAGAAAACACTACATGGAGTAGAAGAACCATCAGTTAAAGTCAGGTATCCCATAGGACCATGAGAAATTGTAAGTCATTATTCTTCTAAGCAATTGGATTTTGAGGTAGTTACACAGAAGTAGATGAGTGAAAATAGTATTTGCTCTTAGTGGCCCAGGAAGAGGATGACACAT
This sequence comes from Phoca vitulina, assembly GCF_004348235.1. NCBI lineage: Eukaryota > Metazoa > Chordata > Mammalia > Carnivora > Phocidae > Phoca > Phoca vitulina. The sequence continues at coordinate 7,698,049 of NW_022589715.1, read as the reverse complement.
GAAGTATTTTCCAGAACGTGAAAATGTGAACTATAGAAAACAACGTATTAAGGTACTATTGCCAGGGAGAGCAGAACTAGGGCTTATTCAAGGAACAGTCTGTATTCACAGGATAAGGGTCCTAGTAACATTTTCCCACTGGGATTTCCCTTTTTGTATGGAAGTGTTTCCTGGAGTTATTCTGTCCCTTTTGCACTGCTTAATGTTGCCTATGTAGGGAACAGATAATTTTTCTTTTTAGTTGATCAGTCTCTGGTCATGAGGAGGTACATCTGGACTTGGAGACTTGATGCTATGTTTGGATAAGACTTTGGGGAAGAGAGTGGAGATTTTTGGAATGATAGTGAGCTTTTTTATTGCAAATGGGAGAGAAGTAAATGTTTTTGAATAAGGGAGGAGACTATGGTAGATTTAGAATATTTTTCAGTATACTTTCAACTTTCATGCCTTCCCTTTCCATGACAAGATTATATTTTCCTAACCTATTGATATTATCTTAGACAAAGACATGATTTATCCAGTGGACCATGGGTAACAGGACAGTGTTTACATACTGAGTTTAGGCCTTAAGAGACATCACATGGTTTGGCTTGTCCCTCTAGGAGCTTCAGATCTCTGCAATGAGAAGAAGGTGGCCCATGTACCTACTACACTTTCAGCCTTGGCTCCAGCATGAACCAAGAGCAACAAAGTCCAGAAGCACTCTATAGATGCACAGACCAAAGTAGTGCCATGCTTAACTGACACATAGACAGAGTGGGAAAATATTCTCGTGGTTGGGTGCCACTGAGATTTTGTGGTTGTTTGTCATAGAGCATTATTGCAGCAATATTGGACTAATATGACATATTTCTCTGTGCCTCCTCCCTCACATAGATATAGGAATTCAGCTAAAATTATGTTTCCTATAGAAGTTCATAGTCTAAATTGTATATGGTGAGAAGAAAAAAAGGAAAAAAGACAAAGGATCACCTGTATGTGGAAAAAATTTAGTAACTAAATTTATACATGGTCCCTGGCCCAAGTATTCTTTGCATTCATGATCAAATATATTACCATATAAAATGTGGATATGTCAACTCTCAATCACTTTCATTTGCAGTGAGTTTGGAAAAGTTAATGGTGGGAGTGGGGTTTCAGAAAGGCCTTGAATGATAGCAGAGGCCTGAGCAGCTTACGGGAAATGATGTATGCTAGAATAAATTACATATTCTCCTTTAGTGTTATAACATATTGCGACTTGCTCTTACTTGGGGTCTCTGTTGACATGTTTTTCAAGGTTCATCAGGAGCTTCATCCCAATGCTGTAGCTGCTGTGGTGGTGTATTTTTACAATAATGAGCGATAGCTTCACTTTACAATAGTGCCACCTTGTATTACTTTGGTCCCAAAGTTAATGAGTTTCAAAACAACATCTGAGACTTATTTATCTTTAGAAAAGAGGAATATATAGAAATTAGACACATAGTCTGAGAAGATGGCAGAAAGATGAGGGCTAAGTCTGACAGAGATACTAATTTGAACTTCATAGGCTGGCAGCAAACCTTGAAGATTGCAGTAAAAATATTTGCTGATCTAAATCTTATTAAGTCCAGCTGTTATAACCTTTTGCTTTCTATTTCTGCAGTTTAATGCCTTATTTCCTATGATGTTTCTTCCAAAGTTCATTCAGTAAACATTATGTGCCCAAGACTTTGATGGGGCACAAGAAATAGGGGAAGAAAGAGAAATAAGATGGTAGTGGTTCCCTGCACCAGTATCTGCCCTTAAAAATACATAACCTAGTTTCTGGGACTCAGATGAGAACTGTTATTTTCCTCCTTTACATGCTCTCTGCTAGCTTATCTGAATTTGAATGCAAATAGTTTTTCTTTAAGAAGGCTTCATTAAGCCAGAGGGACTATTACTTTGTATGTAGTTATGTCCCTCGCCTGGATGGACCATGATTGATGCCCTCTATTACGTGTCATTAGTATTCACTGTAGTACTGGTGTAGCTGTTAGGAGTGAAAGCCTGGAAAAAACATCCAAGACTCTTATAAACTTGAATGCGTTAGAGATAGCTAACCCCTTTTCCCTTTCCTCTTGCTGTTCAGAGTTGGCACAAACTTTGATTTTGAAACTGTTTCAAGAGGGGTAAAAAAAAAAAAAAAAATGCACACACACACACACAAAAGAAGTAAAACTCAAATAGAAAAATAGATTCAACACAATAATGTATACCCAGTAATAGCTTTGTAGAGGATTCATAGTCCAAAGGGATGTAAATCGGCCTCAGCCCATTTTTTCATTTCTGTGGCCCAGATCTTTCTACTCATTACTGGAACACATAGTTATGGTACTCAACACCCCTTTCTTTCAAAATGGAAATGAGAAGGAGCTGCAGATTTCTCCTATCGTCTATGAAGAACTGAAGAAGCATTTATTGTCTGAATTTCCTTGATTTCTTTTTTGCTTGTCACATGCTGCTTAATTATGTATTGCTTTGGTCTCATAAGTAATCATTTCAAATAACACAGTGGCCCATGTTAAGGAAATGATTCATCTTCCTAATGTATTTGAAACTATGGTTTGCAGCACTATTTTAGACACTACATTATAATTCTGTGTTATGCAAAACATCTTCGGAGGCTAAAATTAATGTAGATAAGAAGCTTATGCAACAGGAAAAATGAACACAGGGCAAAGCAAAGCAAAAATAAACCCCTCCTTCCTGACTCTTCCACAGTCAATGAGACTGCACATTTAACATCCTCCTATACTCCCAGACACAGCAAAGCCTGTTTTGCATCAAAGAAAGGGGTGGGAAGGGGTTGGGGGACAACCTGAATACAAGAGAAAAGTCTTTTACTTCCTGTTTTTCCTTCCCTGTCTCCTTCTGTAAATCCTCTTTGTGTGATACAGGGATGGTACATCTTTAACAAGATGAAAAGAGAAGAAATTTTTATAACAATTTCTAAGTCAAATCAATTTTGGCTATTTTGTCAATTCATAGTCTCCAGGTCACCAAGAAGAAAACATGAACCATTAATCTTGGAAATTCGTAGACCACTGAGTACAGAGTGATGACATATATTTATGAGTTAATGAGTTAATTCTTTTCACGGAGTCCAAAGGAGATAGAAAGTTGATGGAGGTCCAGAAGCTGAAAAAGCAACAGTGTTAATGAGCACAATATTTTTTATTCTTTATACAAATGAACACAGGTACCATTTTCCCAAGTAGTAGTCTCACATTTAAGTAACAACTATATGTGCAGAGATGATTTATACCATGCATAATACATAAAAAATTGAGTTTCGTCAATTCGATCATCTGACACTGTATTTAATCAAGAGGACAATAACAATTAGAGCATAGCTGAGCAAAATTTTTAGTCCTATGATTTTTAGATGCAAATGAGGACCTGGAAGATAACTGACAAGGATTAAAAGGGAAGAGCCTATAGAAACAGGAGAGACGAAATTCATACAAATTGTAGAACCTCAGGCATGGTTTAGAGAAAGAAAGAAAAACATGGTAAGGCCTCAAATACTTCTCTGAGTAAGAGGAATCACAAAATGATTCTTCACTTTAAAAAAACAACTCACAGTTTTATTATTTATTTATTATTTTATTATAAGGTTTTATATCTAGGTGATAAGTGCAGAAACATTTAACTATAAAGGAATTCCTGTGAAAAGTGACTTTCTTCCTTCATGCAGAGGAAGAAAGAGGAAATAAGTAGCAGAAAACAGGAAGTAAGAACCTGGATAAATGGAAATGTGGCAACAGAACGAATATGAAGCCAATTTTATAGCTCCCAGAATCTTCAAAGTATTGGAGGAAGATAGATCATTTCCCCATGTTTATTCTCTCACAGTTTTTCAAACTCTATCTCTTATAGTAACAGGGTGTGTTGTTTGTTCTTTGTTGCTTGGTCCCCATCAACCCTGTAACATTACACCTGACACACATGTATGAAGTTGCCTTACCCAAGAGTTGCTCTGTTAACCATCTTTCCTCTATGGAGTTTAGAGCACTTCATAGACAATGCTTCCCTACTCAAATTAGGAGATAGAAGAATTAACAGAAAATGTTGAATTCCTGTATAAAGAAAGGCAGTAGTGATAATCATGACATCCTAAGTTTTACAAAATTCTTTTTTTTCAAAATACTTATATTTATCACAGTGACATAATAAGATATTCACAGTTGGATACACTTCTGTTTCGCATTTGAGTAAAATAAGGCTTAGACAAGGTTAAGTGACTTGACCATGCTCACAGATAATAGAGCCAACTTTTGGTTCCAAACTATGTCTAACTTCATTAAGCATCTATTGCAATATAACTAATTATCCTCAAGTGGCTTAAAATAGCACTAAATATTTATTATGTTCACCAGGTTCTGTGGTTTAGGAATTTGAGAGTGGCTTAGTTGGGTGGTTCTGGTTCAGGGTCTTCTATCAGTTTGTACTTTTGATACTGCTTGTAACTGAACCTGAACCTGTAACTGTAACCTGAAGGCTTACCTGGTGCTGGAGAATCTATTTCCAAGATGGCTCACTCAGGTGACTGTCAAGCTGGTGCTGGCTTTTGGTAGGAGACCTTAATTACTCACCACGTGGACCACTGTATAAGGCTACTTAAGTGTATTCACAACATGGCAGCTAGCATCCTGCAGGTAGGTGTTCCAAGGACAGGAGCCATGTGCTTTTTCTGCCCAGTCTCAGAAGTCATCCCCCCATCATTTTTGCAATATCCTATTCATTACATAGATCAGCCTTATTTAATGTGGGGGGTTGGGGAGGATTATTGGAAGCCATCTTCAAGGCTGGCTATCACAGGTAACTATACCGTAAATTTACTTTATGATTCTTTTCCATTCTTTTTTACTTCCATTTCTAGGTTTTTGTTTTTGTTTTTTAAAACTGTATAATCATTTGGGTAGCAATTTCACATACTTGCTTTTGCTTCTTTACCATTTGTCTTATATACACAAACCAGACCTGAAGCTCCCTGAGGGCAAGCACTAGAACTTTCACCTTTTAACTGTTTATGGATTCTGTTACAATATTTTGGGCAAAGTGGGTTCTCTGTTGACCCTGAGTAAAAGAAGTGAGTATATGAGTGAGTAAATTGATGAAACTAAGATATTTAATTTGTAAACAGGTATGTTAGAATCAGGTTTAAAATTATAGAATTTCAGATTTTGACTCAAGGGTGCCAGAATTTGTTGGCAGGAAGAAGGTCCCAGAGCAGATCAGATTTGCCTACCATTTCAAAACCCCAGCCCAAGCAGCTGTTTCAATCTCTTTTAGGTTTATTAGTCTTCCTATTTCAGATCATTTTAGGACTTTTTGCATGAAAATCATGTAAAAAAGTGGTGACACAATAACATAATAAAACTAAAATATTCCAGAGGAAAATGACCAGAAAATTGTTCATTTTTCTATGAATTAGAAACTTCCTGAAATAATAAGAGGAACATATTGACTCACTCATTCTCATAGAAAAATTAAACTGATTTCAGGTAGTTTAATATGCTTTGGAAGATTGTGCATTATAATGAGAACCACCTGCTAGAAAGAAGTTAGGAGACTTTTTTTTCTCTTCCTTAGAAATAAACAAAATGATCCTTTCCACTAATTCCATATGTTCATGTTTCAAAACAGGGAAGAACATGTTTCAATACTGGGAAGAACAGAGAAACAAAAAAATAGAAATTTTGAAAATTAAGAAAATTAAAAATATAAAAGATCTCCAGTAATGTCTCTTAGTAGACTATGCACAAAAGTCTTCATTGTCCCTCTCCAAGTGACAGTCCTGTGGTAGATCACTGTTCTAAACACAGGCTTAAAATTTGGAGATCATCAAGACTACCATATACCAATTCTGTTAATCTCCCACCCAGCTCCATATTTTGTTTTGTTTTAAAACGGCTTTTTTGAGGTATAGTTGACTTATAATTAATGCACATATTTAAAATGTATTTTTTTAAAAGATTTTATTTATTTGACAGAGAGAGACACAGCGAGAGAGGGAACACAAGCAGGGGGAGTGGGAGAGGGAGAAGCAGACTTCCCGCCGAGCAGGGAGCCCGACGCGGGGTTCGATCCCAGGACCCCGGGATCATGACCTGAGCCGAAGGCAGATGCTTAATGACTGAGCCACCCAGGCACCCCAAAGTGTATTTTGATATATGTATACACCTGTGAAACTATCAACAGAATGAAGATAATGAGCATATCCATAACTCCCCAAAGTGCCAGTGTGCTACTTGTTAATTTCTGCTTCATGTCCTCATCTGCCTGAACCTCTGGCAACCACACTGCTCTGCTTTCTGTTACTATAAATTCATTTTTGTTTTCTAGAATTTTACATAACTGGAAGGAATCAAATATTTTTTGGCCTGGTTTTATAATATATAATAGTTGTCATATACAATACTAACATATAATTATTTTGAGATTCATTCATGTTGTCACGTGTCAAAGAATTATTCACTTTTATTGCCAAGGAGTACTTCATTGTATGGATGTACCATAATTCATTTATCATTCACCTGTTGATGGATATTTGGCTTGTTTTCCGTTGTTGGTTATTACAAATAAATCTGCTGTGTACATTTGTATTCAAGTCTTTGTATGAACAGATGCTTTCATTTGTCTTGGATAAATACATAGGAGTGAAATGGCTCAGTCTGTTGGCAGATACATGTTTAATATTTTAAGAACTGCTACATTGTTTTCCAATGTGATTGTGTCTTCATTCCAACTAGTAATGTATCAGAGTTCTGGTTTCTCCACATCCTCAACAACAGTTGGTAGTGTCTATCTTTTTAAATTTTAGCCATTCTGTGAGGTGGGTAGCAGTGTGTCATTATACACTTAATTTGCATCGTCCTAGTGACTAATGACATAGAATATCTTTTTTTTTTTCTTTTTTTATTAGAGAGAGAGAGAGACAGTGAGCACAAGCAGGGGGAGTGGCAGGCAGAGGGAGAAGCAGGCTCCCTGCTGAGCAAGGAGCCGGATGCGGGACTCTATCCCAGGACCTTAGGATATCATGACCTGAGCTGAAGGCAGCCTCTTAACGGGCTGAGCCACCCAGGCGTCCCATAGAACATTTTTCTGTGTGCTTGTTATCCATGTAAGTTCCTGAAGAAGTATCACTTCAGATCCTTTGGCCCTATCTTATTACTTTTTATTATTGAATTTTGAATGATTTTTTTAAAAAAATATTTTGGATATGAGTTCTTTATCAGACATGTGATTTGTAAGTATTTTCTCCCAGTATGTGGCTTGTCTTTTCATTCTCTTAACACTGTCTTTAAAAGAGCACGAGTTTTAAATTCTGATGAAGTCCAGTCTATAATTTTGTTCTTTTATGGATCATGCTTTTGATATTATCCCTAATTCAATGTCTCCCTTACACAAGGTCAGAAGGAAAGATATTTCTGCTTATTATAGAATTCCAGACGGACAAGTATTTGTACTGTTAGCACCTTAAAGCATGTCTCATCCCTCACTTCTTTGGGTGATTTTAAGGTTTTCTCTTTACCGTTGACTTTGGTTATAATGTTGCCCTATTGTAGTTGTCCTCATGTTTGTAAGTCTTGACCTTTTTAGATCTGTGGGTTTATAGTTTCATTATATTTGGAAAGATTTTGGCTATTAAATCTTTAAATATTTTTCTGTCTCTACTCCGTTCATTCCTCTCCTTCAGGGCTTCCAAGTCTATCTGCATTAGGCTGCTTCAGTTTTAACATTTTAATAATTCTTATCTATATATAATTTTTCCATGTGGAATCGAAGAATACTGCTTCTATTACATGCATGTGTAGTGGCTCACTGTCCACAGCTCACTGACGATATGTTCTATTCCTTGTTTTTCATCTTTTTTTCTCTCTTTCATTTAGCTCATTCATTTAGTAGCATCCCTGGACTCTACCCACCTAATGCAAGAGTGCCCTCCACCTCCAGTTTGACAACCAAAAATATCTGTGCATATTTCCAAATGTCTCCCTGGGGATCAAAATCATCTCTGTTTGAGAAGCACTGTTCTAGAGCTAATTACTACACACCCCTGAAGCAAGTCCTTTCTTTTTTTTTTTTTTTTCTTTCTGATTAATATAGTTTCTCACATTTCACACATATGTCTATTAAGAATTATTCTGTAATAAAATAATCTTCATCTACTCTTTTTTCAAATTAATATTTTTATTTAGTTGACACAAAATTTACATTAGTTTCAGGTGTACAACATAGTGATTTGACAAGTTTATACATTATGCTGTGCTCACCCCAAGGGTAACCACCATCTGTCACCACCATACAACACTATTACAGGGCCATTGGCTATATTTTTTACGCTGTGCCTTTTATTCCCATGACTTATTCATCCCTTTCTGAGTACTCTACCTGAACTCCGTGAATTGCAAGGTTTCTTTTCTGGTTGGCAGGAGCAGGCTCTGTTTTCAGCTTTATGGAATAGCAGACACTCTTCCCCCTAATCTTTTCAAGTGGCTCTTTCCTTGACCTCAGGTAGTTTCTTCATTTCCACGTGCAGGTCAGCACTCTGCTGAATACCTGATGGAAACTTGTGCGGATCTCCAGCATTCCTTCTTTGTGCAGCTCTCTCTTCTCTGATTTCCTGCCCTGCAAATTCTAGCTGCATTTGTCTCCTTTTATTCTTTTCAACTCATAATGTCTGATAGGTACCTTGTACTGTAACCCAGAAACTCTCTCAAAGCAGAAAGCTTGCGTCCTTGAAAGCCTCAACTTGTTTCCCACCATCTATCTGGGATCACTGTACTTCATTTTCTAATGTCCAGTGTGTGTCATTTTATATATTTTGTCATGATTTTTGGTTATTTCAGGCAAGAAAGTAAATCTGGTCCTTATTGCTCCATCTTGTCTGAAATGGTTGCCTCATGCATATTCTTTAAACATATCTATTTTACCTCTTTTTCCCATTCTGATATCTCTCTTTTGATTCAGTCACTTTGTTTTTCCTCTGTTCTTCCTATCAACTACTATTTTCATGATAAACAATGAGATAATATCTGGAGTTTTGGAAATATCTATTTGAGTTATTAGCATATAGTTTTTATTAAAGTTATGGAATTGGGTAAAATTGCCTATATAAAAAGTAAAGATAGAGAAGATGACTTAGAATTTATTCCTGTCTATGTGATATTTAAATTAATGTTTTTATATAAATGATTTCACATATATTTGCATGCAGGATGACCTGAGTTGTATGCTTATCCCCTTTTTAATTGTGAATATACTTTGAGTACCAGGACTATGGCTTCTCCTCCATCTGTCGTCTCAGTAGAAAGTATGTAGCTAATGAGGAAATTGATGAGTAGTGAATTTAGCATAGAAGATACAGGGTAGGGGTGAGAAGAGAATCTGAAAAGATACTGCCCACCTTGTCATTATTTTATTTCTGCAATCAAGTTGAATTATTGCAGTCCTCATCAGAATAGATATTTATATTAACTAAGAAATAAAATTTAGTTACCAATCATCAAAATAAATATGTAGATGAACCTTTTAGTTGGTTGTATGTCTCCAAAACCTTAAGGCTTCCATGTGTATAAGTTTACTGTAACCAAGACACATGCTTATTTGTATGTAGTGCTATGTAACAATTCACTTGAACTTTATGGAATGTGGTTATCTGGATGGTTTATGGTTATTTGGGTTATATACTAAAACTGAAAAAAACAACAACAACACTACTTGATCTTCTTATGGACACCCTGTAATGGTGAAATCAAATGTACATATAAATATGGAAGGTCATTTTTAAAAATCTAATTGTTATAAGAATTTCAGGCTTTTTTTTTTTTTTTTTTAATGAATTCCGGTCTTGCCTAGACAGAGGTCCTAATTTGTTTGGTGAATGCTTTGATAATTCTAGCAAGAGGCTAAGAAGCATGGAGTCTTCTGAAACCTTGGATTATGAGAACCTGGTGGAATTGCTCTGTGTTAAAAAAGTTTAGGGATACTTTTCTGTCAGAAAAGAGAAGGGAGAGACTAACAGAGGACAAGAACTATTGGGATGGGGTCAAGGAGATGGGAAATATAAAGAAAGAGTTTCTGAGAGAAGAGAAATAGTTGACGAGTCTCCATTAGAGTGTTTGCTATGTAGTGTGCAAAATAACCATCCCTTTTTGTTTTATGAAACATTTAGTGAAGTCAACATGGCTCCTAGAGATTTAGGGAGCAGCTTTTCTTTCCTCAGGATATGATGAAGTTCAGGGTCTAGGTTAAGGATTGGGATGAGACAAACCCAGAACTTTCCAAAGGGACATAGCTTTTACAGGACAAGTATAGTGTTACAGAAACACTGAAGACTTAGGTACTCTGGATACCATTAGGGATAGTTGGGTAAGTTACTAATTAACCAAAATTGTATGGGGCTTTTTTCATATTGGTATAGAAAGCCACCTATACTTTGTTCTCTAGAGCATTACAAATAACACCTTGCTAGTCTGTATTATTATTTCAACAAGCAACGCAGATTTAGGTAAAAACCTTTTCCTTACTTTACCTCCTAGGATTATTTTGAAGATTATTTATAAATTTATTTCAAAGTGTTTCTAGAAAAATACCCATGGAATTCATATAGCTCTGGGCCAAAGGACTTATTAATATCTGGCAGTTGCACTTAGGTTTTTTAGATAATTCTAATTTTCAGTGAAGTTGGTGGCATCTAATGTTTATATAAGTTGATAGAGTTTTCTTTTTTTGTTGTATTTGTTGTTTTTTAAAGGTAGAGGTTTTTCTCCAAAGAATAGAGGAAGATTGGGTAATAGAAAAGCAGCATTGTTTTTTTAGGGGTGGATTCCCTGTTGATAAACTGGAATGGACTTTGAAGTTGTCATAGTCTTTTTAGATGAGTGGAAAAACATTGCAGTGCTTTCAAAAAAGGGGCATGAAAGGCAACTTCCTGTAAGAATTTTTTATTTTTTTATTTTATTTTATTTTTAAAGATTTTATTTATTTATTTGACAGAGAGAGAGACAGCGAGAGAGGGAACACAAGCAGGGGGAGTGGGAGAGGGAGAAGCAGGCTTCCCATGGAGCAGGGAGTCTGATGCGGGGCTTGATCCCAGGACCCTGGGATCATGACCTGAGCTGAAGGCAGACGCTTAACGACTGAGCCACCCAGGCACCCCAAGAATTTTTTAAACAAGAGTAAAATGACATGAAGCATTTAATTCCTCATTGTTACTGCAGTTAGTTCAGGTTTGAGAAATATATGATAATTATCTATGCTGTTTGATGACTCACTGATAAATATACTGATAAGCAAGGTGGAAAGTTGTTTTAAAGAGTGGCTTAAAGAAACTCTTTCAACATTTGTATTTATATTAGGATCAACACAACAGCAGTATTATGCCAAAAACAGAAACGATTTTAACTGGATTTCCACTTAATTTTATTTTAAAAAACTGTTAATAACCAGATAGTGTGTGCTCCCTCCCCACCCATCATTTTACCTGAATATGTTTGCTTTTTTTTTTTTTTAAAGATTTTATTTATTTATTTGACAGAGAGAAACACAGCGAGAGAGGGAACACAAGCAAGGGGAGTGAGAGAGGGAGAAGCAGGCTTCCCGCGGAGCAGGGAGCCTGATGCGGGGCTGGATCCCAGGACCCTGGGATCACGACCTGAGCCAAAGGCAGACGCCTAATGACTGAGCCACCCAGGTGCCCCGGCATTCTTTTTCTTTCAACTGTATATGATAGATTCACATTTTATTTTAGGCCAAAGGCTGGACTAACCAGCTGATGTCTTGATGACCAGGGTACAAATTTTTCAGGAGGAAATCTGTTGAGTGCAGGGGCTGCCCAGGTGATATTAGCAGTGCTGGTAGGTGGAAGCATTCCTTAATTTTGAGTTAAACATAACTTTTTAACTTGAGATATCACCAGATAGCACTGCATGTAGTTCATGAAATTATTTCTGTTGTATAGTTGTTATTAATCTCTTTCAATTGTACCTTATCCCCATTTTGCTGAGGAGGCCCAGAAATTTTTATTAGTTTTCTTGGAAAAATCAAATGATAGGCTTAAAGTAACAAGATTACTTTTATTCTAGTAATGTCTAATCTGATTCAGTTTTTCAGTTATTTCCTATAAGTTATCTCATGTTTGTTTTTTCTTTTTTTGTAACAAGAAATGAAGAAACTAAAGATCAGAAAGGCCAAGTGACCTGTCTTAGATAACAAAACTACCAAATAGATGAGTCAGCCATTTAAGAAGGCATAATTCTAATTTCTGTGTTCCTTTCATCGTATCAAAATGGACATATTGAACAAGGTAATGGGGTGGAATATGGGGCACTGGGCATCATATAGTTAATCAGATTAACTCATCTACATTATTGAGGGACCTGTCCAAATGGACAATCTCTAACCTCAAGGTGTTGAGAGATTATTATAGGAATGGGATCATACAATTAGGCCTACTACAGGCTCATCTGGATAAGTGCCATACCTGTCATGATATGATATGAAAATTATTAAAAAGTTCTGAGACCCAAGATGAGGAACTTACTATAATTACCCAAGAACACTGTAAGATGAGAAGATATTTTGGGGTGCCTGGGTGGCTCAGTCATTAAGCGTCTGCCTTCGGCTCAGGTCATGATCCCAGGGTCCTGGGATCGAGCCCCGCATCGGGCTCCCTGCTCCGCGGGAAGCCTGCTTCTCTCTCTCCACTCCCCCTGCTTGTGTTCCCTCTCTCACTGTGTCTCTCTCTGTCAAATAAATAAATAAAATCTTTAAAAAAAAAAAAAAAGATGAGAAAATATTTTAATAGAAAGGCCATTGTAGGTTTTTAGTCATTGCATGAGAGATGATAAGTTCTTGAATGATAATTTGTGACAATGATAATGGAAAAAAACGGAAGATTCACATGTTCTGGAAACACATTGTAGAGCTAGTTATAGGAGAATTAACACCCATCTCAAAAAGAGCCTATGTTAGTTTTCTATTGCTGCCCGACAAATTAATTACCACAAAATTCACAGCTTAAAACAATACCCATTTATTAGCTCATAGTTCTGTAGGTCAGAAGTACAGGTAGATTTATCTGGGTCCTCTGCTCAGAATCTACAAGGCTAATAATGTCAAGGTCATAGCCAGGCCATTTTCTCATCTGAATCTTAGGTTTCTCTTTCAAATTCAGGTGCTTGTAGAAAAAATTAGTTTCTTGTGGTTGTAGGACTGAGGTTCCTATTTCCTTGCCCCAGTCAACCAAAGGTTGCTCTCAGCTCCTAGAGGTTGCCAGTCTTCTTTGCCATGTGGCCCCTTCCATCTCCAAACCCAGCAATGGAGAATCTCCCTCACATCAGATCTCTTCTTACTTTTTTCAGTCTTTCCATCAGAAAGAAATTAATTCCTTTTATGGACTTACTTGATTAGGATAATCTCCCTATTTTAAGATCAACTGCTTTGCTACCTTATTAAACTATAAAATCCCTTCATAAAAGCATCTAGATTGATGTTTGACTGAGTAACTGAGAGAATGTGTATACACCCGGTGTAGCAGTCTTGGGTTTCATCTTAGAATTCTACCTACCACTAGCCTAAGGAAATAGAGGGAAGAAGAAGAAAGTTTAATATAACTTCAAGGTTTTTAGAAGCTTTGCCTTCCAGAAAAGGTAATGGTCACTTTGAGTTAGTAAGTACAGAATTTGGAGTGGATTGAGATCAAGGTACTGAGCTTAATTTAGGTCACTTTGAATTTGAGGTTCCAGTGAAATAGGATATCCATCAGTCAGCTGTAACTCATTCTGGAGCTTGGGGGTAGGTGATGGATATTTGTGAATTATTAATGTTTTAAGATTTAAAATTTTTGTGAACAAATTCATCTTAGGAAAGATGATTTAGTGAGAAAAATTTCAAATTGATTGGAATTTAGAAGAATTGTTTCATTTGCAATGTAAATAGAGAAAAAGTCAAAAGAAACAGAGAAAAAAGATGATAATAGAGAGCTATGTTAATAATCTTAGTTTCTTTATAGCCTATAAGCCTTCTGAAAGCAAGAAGGCTATCTTGCTTACTGTTATATCTTTATTTTTTTAATTTAAATTCAATTGGCCAACAATTTTATTAGTTTCAGATGTAGAGTTCAGTAATTCAGCAGTTGCATGTAACACCCAGTGCTCATCACATCATGTGCCCTCCTTATTGCCCATCATCCAGTTACCTCATCCCCCCACCCACCTCCCCTCCAGCAACCCTCAGTTTGTTTCCTATAGTTAAGAGTCTCTCATGGTTTGACTCCCTCTATGATAACTTTCCATTCAGTTTTCCCTCCCTTCCCCTATGTTCCTCTGCACTGTTTCTTATATTCCACATATTGAGTGAAACCATATGATAATTGTCTTTCTCTGATTAACTTACTTATCTCAGCATAATACCCTCCAGTTCCATCCACATTGTTGTAAATGCTAAGTATTCATCCTTTCTGATGGCTGAGTGTTATATCTTTAGTACTCAGTGATGTGCTTAGCACAGAGTAAGTAATAAATATTTATTGAATGACTTGATGAATGAGGGAGTGAATACATTCTCATGAAGTCATGGGTGGGAGGTGCCCGATATTGCAGAGAAGGTAAGTGAAATGAGAACAAAGAAAGCCAGTGGATTTGGCAATTAGGAAATAATTCGTGCATTCTTAAAATCACTTTCAGCACAATGGTGAAAATGGATATTGGGTTATAAAGAATAATAATTTGTAAATAATTATTCTGAGAAGTAAGAAGTAGGAACTAAGTTTGTCATTAAATGTAAGAGGAACTTAAAAAGGTAGTTTAAATGGGGAAGTCAGTCATACATCAGGAAGAAATGTCTGTGTCTGTGTGTATGTATTTGCATGTGCTAGGGTTAGAATATATTTGAGTATGTAATTTGGTCAGGAGGACAGAATTAAAAGGAATAGAAGAGACTAAAGAAATTAGTAAGAGGAAGAAAGTAATGGCAACCAAATTGTTTATTGATTTATTTATTTATTGATAAATATTTATTAAATACCTCTTATATAGTGGGCAGTAGTTGAAATGACTGGAACATGTGCATTCTTGGGGAGCTTGTATTGTAATGGGAAAATAGAATATAAAATACAATGTAAAAATGAGTATAATGAAGATCTGTGTGAATAAAGGGCATGTGAGGCTGACTAAGAGAATGAAGGAAAGTGAAGGATAATGATGCTTGGAAACACAGGATTGAGAGACTATTACTGCAGAGAGTTGATGCCTACAAAGGCAGGTAAATATGAAACTGGTGCTTCTGAGTAATTTTTTATGGTTAAAACATGGTGAGCAAGGGAAGGGTATTAGATGAGAAATGCAGGAAAGGATTAAATCATGAAGTTTTTATTTTTCTTCTGAAGGTAATGGACATGTACGCAAGAGTGTCAAGCAGTGGCGCGCGCACGCACACACACACACAGAGGTACACACACTTTGGTGAGAATGTGGAGGCTAAATGTCATTGGGAATGAGTTGTGAAAGACTGCTGAGGTCAGAACAAGGTCTAAAAGCAGTAAAGGGAGGAAACAGATGGACATGTTAAATAGAAGTAGATTCAGGTCTACTGACTGGTTGGATGTAAGGAATGTGGGCAAGAGATGTCATTAGGATGAACCCAGGTTGTGGCTTGATAGCAATGATCAGGAGAGACAACTCTGGCACATGAGTGAATTTTAGGGCAATTCTGATATACTTATGGAACATAAGGGAAGATATAATCAGTTGAAAATACTGTGTCTATATAGCTCAAAATGAGGACAGAACTTTTGAAATCCTCAGCACGGAATAAAATCTTAGAAGACATTCAAACGAATAAGATCAAGGTAGAAAATTAGCCTCAGAAAAAAAACTTGAGATGAATTAAGCTCTTATACAATAAGGAAATAGATGGATAAAGGAATATGACCATTTCAAGACAAAGTCTAATGAGACTGTGAGACAGTCCATAACAGACATTATCTGTGACGTATTAGGCAAGAATGTCTGGTAAGACTGAGGGAAGAAAATCAGGTGGGTGAGGAATGTGAAGAATGTTTGCAAAAGTTGTTGGAGCAAGTTTAGAAGTTGAGGTGGCGACCCATCTGAAGAGGATAGGACAGAGGAGCAGGAAGACAAACTCTGGTTTGGTTGTATTACTCAATATTCATCTCAGAAAGGAGACAAAGGTAAACTGGGTTAATCCTGGCTAGGGACTTGACAAGATGGGCGCTAGAGAAAGTAAATGTGTCTTTCTTTTCTCTTTTTGAGGGTGCTAGTTGAAGTAGTTGACTATAGGATCTAATAGGCTGATAAACAAAAAATTCAAAATATTGAAAATCACAGAAAAGCCTAAGGACAGAATTGGTAGATTTAAGGAAATCTGAGAACTTGAAGCATAGGAAATGGTAATCAGAGAAGAGTACTTGAGATTTTATGTTTTGAGTTGGAGTACTTCAGAGTAATTTGAGTTGATAAAGTAGAGAAAATATGAAATTCAGAGATGATTCAGGAGATCCATGGCCTGTAAAGACTGAAGGTCTAAGGCTTATCAACATACACTTAATACAGTCATTCTCAACTAAGAGTGATTTCATCCTCCCAGGTAGGGTTGCCAGATAAAATACAGAACACTCTTCTTCGTACAAACCTTCATTATACCCATGTTAATGTTATATTTTAATCAGCATTTTTGGATAGGTTCTCCATATATATATATATATATATATATATATATATATATATATATACACACACATATATATATATACATACACACATATATATACATACATATATATGAAAATGTATATATAACAAAATTTTGTTCTCCTGGGTAGTATGTACTTATGAGAGTTGCAATAAAATATTTACTTGTTCAAGGACAATTTCTCACATGACATTAGAAGCCCCATCAATGATGTGATCTTAGTTCTTAATCCTGTGCTACGGCACAAAATAAAAGTGCAATAAATATTTATTGAATGTGTGAATGACAAAGGGGCTTTGAACTCACCTGGGATGGTGAGAGTGAATGAGAATGAGAGATACACAGTTAGCTGGGTGCCAAAGTTCCTATGGAGTATAGAGCAAGATTTTGGAAGAGGTCAGGAAATGAATGATATTGACAAGAAGAAAGTATAATAATTGGATCTAATGTTTCCAAGGAGAGGCTCCAGCATCCTGACAGGAAAATTACTATTAGAAATTTTATATAATCATGAATATAATTAATAAAAAAAATTAGTGAGAACTCGCTAGTTCTAGTTAATGCAAAAGAGTTTTAATTCTTCAGAGTGACTTTTTATCTTCAAAGTACATTACAGAATTTTCAAATGTAATAGAACCCCTGGGGCTGCTTTGAAAATATTAATTTGTTGGGTCAATGGTTAAAAGATCAGAAATTCCCCAAAATATTACTATAAATACCACTTTCACAATGCCACTGTGAAATTCTGAAAAAGTGCTATATGATCTCTTTAAAAGACAATGACATGTTTATTGGGTTTCTTTATTATGAAACTAGGAATTTAGAATTTATGATACCTTGCACTTCATCATGACAACTACTTATTCCTTAAATGCTTTTGTTACTCTTAAGTATAAATCTTTCTCAAAACTCTGAGTTGGTTTTGTTGCTTTTTCTGTTTATTGCTGGAAGTATCAGTTCTCAGATATTTATAGGAGTATATTGGTTTATCTCATTACCAGAAGGCACTGTTAAAAGAGAAGTTGTAATCATTCTGCCATAAGGATATCTATTTTTCTAGTTTTGCATAATGAATAAATCAGTCACTTAAATAGCACTCATTAAATAACCAGAAGGATCTATATCTCTCTGTAGCATTAGCATACATATTAATTCATATATATTAATCCAGTTAAATATTTAATATTAGAGTATCATGTTTTCATAGGCTCTGTCTTGGCTAGGAGTGAAGAGGGATAAAATGATAGCTCCTACCTGCATGAAGTTTACTATCAAGCAGGGGAGCCATTTATTAAATAAATTATTACAAAATAATAATTTAGTTATAATTATAAAATGTATTATGAATACATAATGAATATGCCTAATAAAATATATCCTAGGAACACTGAGATAGTTATGGATGCAGCATAACAAATTACTCCAAAATATAACAGCTTAAAGCAACAATTATTTATTATTTCACCATGACATTTGACAGTCACCCAGCTGGCTTGTCCTGGTTCAGGGTATCTCATGAGACTGCAGTTAAGAAGTTAACTAGGGATATTGTTATGGGAGGCTTGCCTGAAGGATCCACTTTAAAGGTGGCTTATTCACGTGACTACTGGCAAGAGCCCTCAGTTCCTCATCACGTTGGCTTCTCCATAGGACTGCTTGAGAGTTGTCATCATAAGGCAGCTGGCTTCTCGAGAGTGAATGATCTAATAAGAGAGATAGCAATAAGGAAGACACAATAGCTTCTGCGATCTAGTCTCATAAGTTACTCCATGTCATTTCCACCATATTCTGTTTGTGAAACGGGTCACTAAGGACAGCCCACATTCAGGAGGAGAAGGAGTGTAATTAGGCTTTACCTTTTGAAAAGAGGAGTATCAAGTAATTTGTGGATATAGTTTAATATCATTATATCTCTTCTAGTCTGAGGCATGAAAAAATGCTTTCCTGGGAACATGGCATTATGCCAAGAATGGAAGAATGAAAAGATTTATCACTGCACAATAAATGAAGGGTGAAAGATCAAAATAGTTCCAGACACAGAGAACATGCATAGGTGTCCAGAGGCAGGAGAGAACACATAAAGAAAAATGAAAACAAAACAAAACAAAATAAAAATGGTGTGGCTATGGGGTAATAGTGGGAGGCGAGTTGTAAATTGAGGCTGGGAAGCTAGAGAGAGAAACTAGGATGAATAGACAGAGCCTGGAGATCAGGTTAAGAATTTTATACACCATCCTAAGGCAATGGGAAGCCTTTGAAAGGTTTCACGGAGAAAGGGGACTTGATTTGGGCAACATTTTACTGACAGAATACAGTACTCTGCTTTGTGGTGAGTGGACTGTAGGGGGTAAGAGTGGATGCAGGGAAAGAGGTTAAAAGGTGGTTGCCTTGGTATTGAGACTTGAATCAGGTGGTGACAGTTGATGAAGGAAGAAGAGGACATGTTCTAAATATATTTAGAAGGTAGGCTGTGTAGGAATTACTAACTAATTGGTGGTGGTAGAAAAGCGAGAGGAGGTGGCAAAGATTCATAGGTTTCTGGCTTAGGCAGTGGGTGGGTGGTAGTGATACCATTTACTAAAAGCAGGAACACTTGAAGAAGAATAGACTTGGGGGCTAGGAAAAAAAATCACAAGTAAGATAGTGATGGCCCAGTGAAATTGCTATGTGGTATGGAAAAATGATAGATGTAACTTTCCCAGATCACAGAGTTAGTTTTGGCAGAACTCCTATCCTTTGACAACTAGCCTCATGTAATATCTACCACATTATGATTCTCTCTTTATGATTATTTTCCTGTTTTATTTCTATAGAGGGAGAGAGAGAATGAGTATAGCTTTCCTGAGTAAACTCTTTATAAGTTTGTTGACCTATATTTGTATTTAAAGAGAGATTTTTTTATATGTATGACTGATAAAGGTAAAAGAGAAAAAAAAAAAACCAAAAACAAGACATAAGTGTAAGCGCTTTCTTAGTGATGTAGGGCTGATGTTTGATTATCATTTAATTGGATTTTACCATGCAGGGAAAGTAGGTCAAAAAGATAGACTTTTTGGTGGGCTCCTGGACGTAATCAAGTGGCAATAAATTACGATCTGTCCGTATTGTTGAAGAAAGGATACTACCTGTGGGGCATAGGGTTGGATGGCATTTGCAATTTAAACCACCTTCAATGTTATCAGTTTAGGGCAAATGTAGTCAGCTAGTGAAGGGTCGGAGGAAGAATTTTGATTTGTTAACATGTGGTATAAGTAATTAACTAGGGAGATTTATAGGGGAGAGTGTTCAGGGTGCTTTGCTGTAGGAAGAAGATGGACTCAGGGAGGTCCTCGGTCAACCTCATCCAGAATGTAGGAATTTTGTTAGATTTGAGGCTTGTTAGAGCCAGATTGGATTACGGCTTTATATGGAAGGCAATCCAGAGAAGTAGATGAGATCATTTTAGGAATCATATAAACCCTGGTCTGAGACTTGATTATCTTAGCAACCTTGGATGAACTAACCAACTTTTCTAATCTCATTTTTCCTTTCTAGTGTAGGAAAAAATTACCTCCCTCACGCCTCTGCTATTCTGTGGTCTGTACTTTCTGCCTACTTTAGGATCTTTCTGTTCTCTTACCCCATCATTCTGTTACTGTGGATATGTTGATATTTCTAGGAGATCTGAGAAATACCTGATTGAGTTGCATATGCTAACTCACGTAAGTGATATTTATGGAACATCATCACTGACTATGAGATCAGGCAGATTATTAGCTGACACAAAAATTTAAAGATTAGCCAGGTGGCAGATGATCTGAACAAAGATTGGAGGAAGTCTAAATGGAAGGAAGCCCAAAAGGTCCAATTAAAGAGAATGCAGTGGTTTTCCTGAACACTAGAAGTCCTGTGAGTCCAAATGTTCTATACTTGTCTACAACCAAACAGACGTATCAGGTAATAAAGACAAACATTTCATATATTCAGAAAGTACGATTGCCGAGTCTGGTTGTGGGAATGACTAAATCATCATAATGTTGTTATCATGTGGTTTGCATGCCATGTTCAAGAGTGAGACCAGCTGGGTGCAAATACTATTTCAGACGCTTAGAACCTGCGTGTAGTTGGGAAATGACTTCTAGCCCCCTAATCTCAGTTTTCTCGTCTGTAAAATGTGGATAATTATAGTACTTTCTCAAAGGGGTCTTTTGTGGATCAAATTAAGTGTCACCTGTCTTACTTAGCCCAGTGCTTGGCACCGACAAATGATCAGTAAATGCTTTATGTTATCTATTGTGGTTGTTATCTTCAACAACACGAATGTGGGTGCCTATTGTAATATATTAGAGTATTGGGCAGCAAATATTCTCTCCCTTTAAGCTCGTCTTTGGGGTAGAGTACACTTCCTTACTCTGTTGACTTTGGCTTGACCATGTTATTTGCTTTGAGTGGCTTGATGTGAACAGAGTTTAAATGTGCCTGAATGCCTAGTGTGGCTCTTTTTCTAGATTTGCCTTAGGAAGAACATGCCTAGATAGTGCTCATTTGAAGAGAGTCTGGAGACATGTAAAATGATTCTGAACCCAACCTGAAGACTTAAACTAAGTCCAGCCATTTCATAGCCTAAAAGCTGACCCACAAACACTAGGTGAGGAGGAGAAAACGACTTCTATTTTAAGCCACTGAGTTTTCATGTGTTCTATTATATAATATTATTCTAGCAATAGCTGACTTGCCTTTCATGCAACAATGGTTCATCATTAGTGAAGAAAGCATCAGGTATCCACTGCTTATTTACTCGAACATCCTGAAGCAGAGCCACCAGCCAAGCCCCGATTAGATGAGCCAAACTAATTGTTATCTGAGTTTGTGAGTATTTTTTATTGTGACAGTAGAGGGTTGATATACCTACTTTGTCCCAAGTATAGAAAAGAAAACAATGTCAGTTGTGCTGTGGTGTTTACATTCTAGTGAGTAAATAATGATAAATAAACTAGTGATAAGCAATCCTATATGAGGCCAAATGCCCTCATTCCTGACCAGAATGTTTTATAAAAAGTGATACAGTTCACTTTTTTTTATCTTCCACCAAAATATGAAGCTAAAGTATACACTCCTAAATTAACCCCCAGCATGTATTACAAAGGAAAGCTATAGAATATCTCCCTTAAAGAATTTGAAATATAACATAGCCAGCCTTTTGGTTGGAGTGTTTGGATATCTGCTTGCCTAAGGACAGGGGCAGGGACTAGAAAACTGAGATTACTCTGGTTTTATGATTTTATGATTTTATTTTATTTTTAAGATTTTATTTATTTATTTGACAGAGAGAGAGACACAGCAAGAGAGGGAACACAGGCAGGGGGAGTGGGAGAGGGAGAAGCAGGCTTCCCGCGGAGCAGGGAGCTGACGTGGGGCTCGATCCCAGGACCCTGGGACCATGACCTGAGCTGAAGGCAGACGCTTAACGACTGAGCCACCCAGGCGCCCCTATGATTTTATTATTTTAAATGCCAGTTTGAATTGCAAGGTAGCTAGTCATTTTCTAAATAGTTTATAATAGTTTATGAAGGTAAAGGTGATAGATAGATAGATAGATAGATAGATGATAGAAAGTTAGTATTTTTGTTTATCCTGGTCCAGGTAAATGAGGTCACCAGCTTGGAAGTCTTTGTTCTTAAGAATTTGAAAATGTAGTGAACAGTTTGATGAAGCAGCTAGTGCCGGGCACATAGTTTTATAGCAGCTGGACACTTTCAGGTTCTAATCAATCAGTTATACCTGAATGATAAGTTGATACACAGACACATTAATCCTTGTTTGGCTGTTTAGTTCCACTGTATTGCAACTTTTTTTTAAAAAGAATTTTGAAATATGAATATTCAAGCAGGAAGTCAATGTTACGATTTTCATTTTTGTACTCATAGTTTGCAATCTAGAACTTCTTTTCCTATGTATATATATTGAAACATAGTGAGGAAGTACTAACCTTTTCCCCCACTGTGTTTGAATATACACAAGATAACATATATGCAGGGGAAAAGTTTTTTAACATAGATGTCCACTCTAGAAAATTTTAATGATTATTTTTAACAGGCGAAAATTATATATTATATTCACCATTTCAAATGAATTGAATAATTATCTTTAAATTCCCTAAATTTTAAGTAACTTGAGGCTATGAAAAACTTAGATTTCCTAAAACATTGGATTAGAAGAGAGTTTGCAAATTCAAGTGTCTCCAGTTGCCAAGAACCAAGGGAAAAATCCTAAGGTTAATTTGTGAATCTGAGTAAAAGTAAATTGAGAAGGCAGGTTTGGGGTGGGTAATACAGCATGTCCCAACTAAAAGAATTCACATTCAAAGTTTTAAAAAATAGTGTGCAAGGGATTTCTGTTTCATGAAAGATTTAGACAGCCACAAAGAATGTTGCTTCCATCTTAGCAATGAGAAAAAGCCTAGTAAATTATCAAGTCATTGCTTTGAAACCATCCAAGAACTGAGGTTGCAAAGCCACCTCAACATGAATTCCAAAGTGGGCAAGCCCCTCCGAAGAGCTGGAACACACATACTGTGGCACAGACCTGAAGCAGAGCACAGGGGGAGTAAAGGCTCTGTCCAAAATCAGTTACATTTTAACAAAGTTCCAAAGGCCAAGTATGGACTGGCAGGTCAGTTAAAAGTAACTGGGGACCACAGACTCAAGTGGAGATCACACTCACTTGTAAGCTTTTTCCCATAAGCCTTTATCAGGAGCTGAAGAGGAAGACTGAGGGCGGGGCAGGAGACCCGTGAGAACCTCTGTTCAGTGGTGCAGGTGTGAAGAAGGGCATTGGTGGTTGCTGGAGGGTAGGCACGAAGACCGGCTTGCTTTTTCAAACTCTTTTCTCCTGGGAAGCAAAAGCTGCTGTAATAGTAGGAATGAATCCTCTTTTTCACAGGGCTCAAAATTGGTGATGAGCCGCACAAGTTCGGCACAAGCTCTGCCTACTTCCCAGACACTTTTTTCCTATTAACATATCTGGGAGAGGATAGAAGAAGAACTTTTTACCACTGGGGGAGGGGCAAGAAACTGCCTGGGGCTTAAAATCCTATAATGACACCAAGGAAGCTCAGATACCACTGTGGTGTGGGCTGGAAACTTCTAGCCAAGGCCAATGTCACATACAAGGCAGGATTGTCTGCCGTGGGTAAGAGAGGCAGGAAGATGGAGGAAGGCTCACCCCTAAGACCTGGGCACACGTGCATCCCTTAGACTGAGGTGGAAATGAACAACAGAAAACACCATACATACAGCATGAGCCCAGCGCCAGGGCCAGGCAACAGTAGACCACCTCCGGGGAAGGGACAGGTGCATGGAGAGGGCTTCTTCTGTGGAGCGGGAATGAAGGGACAGCTGGACAAGGAGAAAAGCCCTCTAACCCCTGAACCTCAACTCTAACCACAGGGCAATCGCAGGCAGCTGCTAGAAGAATAGAAGAACTGCTAGAAGGCCTGAAGTTCACTGCTGGTAATCTTTGCAACAATGAACCCAAATGTAATTCCTAACTAGACCGACTCAGTCTCATACACTCATGGCCTGACAATACAAGAGGCAGGCCCATTTCCAGGTCTAAATGCAATGACCTCAGTCCTAACTGTTTTACCCAAGACATCTGACATTCCAGAAATTATAAAATATACAAAAAAGGAAGGAAAAGCAACCCACTGTCAAGTGAAAAGGCAGTCAACAGAACCAGACTGGAGATGACACAGCTGTTGCATTACAAACAGGAACTTTGAAATAATTGTGATGACTTTGTTCAAAGAGCTAGCAGGAAAGTACATGAGCAAACGGGGGATTTCAGGAGAGAGATGGGACTCTACTAAAAGGAAATGCTAGCCTTCTAAACGTGAAAAATGTGATTTCAGACACAAAGGTTCCCTTGATAGGTTCATCTGTAGAGTTGACACAGCCAAGGAAAAAAGTGGTGAGAGTGAAGGGAAGTAAATAGACACCGAAAGAGTAAGATAATAATAATAATTTTGACAAGAGTGAGCTTAGAGGTCAAATTTTTCTAGACCAGGACTTGTTTTGTTCAACATCTTGATTTCTGCCTTGTACTATCTGAGCAGA
The DNA here is from genome assembly GCF_004348235.1 of Phoca vitulina. NCBI lineage: Eukaryota > Metazoa > Chordata > Mammalia > Carnivora > Phocidae > Phoca > Phoca vitulina. The sequence continues at coordinate 7,673,228 of NW_022589715.1, read as the reverse complement.
GACCCCACTTATCTTCCTTTTTCATAGCCTTCTTTACTAAAGCACTTGTTACCTTCATTAGGCCCAAGATCTCCCAGTTAATACCCTAGTCAGACGAGCCTCCTTCGATATATAATATGTATTTTACATCTTTCCCCTCTGCCTTCTTCAGAAATGACATGGGAACAATACATAATAAAAATGACTTACACCATTACGTTACTGAGAAATGTAAAAGAAATAGTTTTGTTAGGTCTGTTAAATTTTTAAATGACAGTGATCACAGGGGAAGGATCGTTTTTTGAGGAAGGATGTTCAGAGAAGAGTGCCTTCTTGAACCCTTAGTAACATGTCGTGTTAGGAAACACATGTGTGTCAAATGACATTACTTCTCATGGGCACACGCATGCACATGTAGGAAGGTGATAAGGCAAGGTACCACACTGCACACAAGCCTTCCTGGTTCTCTGATCTGAATTGTACCTTTCCATCAAGGACTGTGGTTGATCTTAATGAGGGTGCATTCTTTATTTGGGGTGAAAATGTTCTTTGCAATTATTGAAGGTTTACAAAAGGTATACTCTTAGCTCTTGGTATTTGTTTTTCTTTTCGTTCAGCCAGTAATACAATTATTTCATATTAGAAAACATTGACCTGGTCAAATCAAGCATCTTTAAGCAAGACTGTTCTTTAGCAGAAACAGAAGTCTAAGAGATAGAGGAAATGATCGTATCAGCAGGGAACAGTTGAACTATTTAATGAAAATGACAGGTTGGTGTTTTCAGAAGGCTGGAAGGAACCCCCGTCAGTTTTCTCTCTAGTTAGGCTCTTGTTACTGCTATGCTGTTACCATTGTCACAGAGAGCAAGCAATCCTCAGTGATTATTTACCACATTTCTGAGCTGTCAGAAGAGAAGTAGAAACCTTTAAATATTTTGAAAATAGATTAAAGCTTTAGTGATAGAACAAGAAAAGAATCTAGTATCTTTTTTTGAATCTTTGAAGAAGTATCACTTGGCAACAATTTAAGATCTCTTTTTGTTCTTAAAATGTTTAAAAGATTTTTTTTGTCTCAAATATTGTGTATGTTGCATGTCTTGCCTTTTCCCCCTTAGCTGTGATGATACTTTAACCAGAATATTAATTTTTAAAAAGAAACATAAATGGTTTAACTTGATGAGATATTTTAATTTGTATATATTCCTTTCTAATTTTTTCCATATGCTTATATATATATATACTTAATTTTAATTATTGTAGGTGTATGATTATGAACTTTTTTTATTGCTTAATATTTTGTTAATCCATTTTTCATGCCACCGTGGCATTTATAAATTTCTACTCAATTGGCTTTTGTGTTTACATTTTTCACTATTATAGATAATTGAACCATAAAACTCATGGGATTTTTTAAGCCATTGAATTATTGGATGAGGAGATGGGAAGAACAAGAAAGGAACTAGGTTGGAGAGAGGGAATAAGTAGCTGTTTGGGTCATGTTGATTTTGAATGAGATGTCCAGTGGGAAGGTCAAGTAGGCTATTAAATATTTGGGTCTGAACTTAAGGGAGAAGTTAGGGCTGGGGCATAAAAAGGAATGACTTCTTTAGATGCAGGAAAGGCATTGAAGTTGCTGTGCACAGAATGAAATAGAGTGCCTGAGGCCCTGTGGGATAGTGGTTAAGAACCTAGGCCCTTAGCTACTGCATTCAAATTCTGACCTCAGGAAAAAAAAAAAAAAAACTTGTTGAAAGTTGTGACTACCTTATAGGATTGTTGTGACAAATAAATGAAATAATTCTTTAAAGCATGTTCTGTGAAGTCGGGTTCATTATAACCCTTTTTTTTTTTAGAGAGATTTCATTTATTTATTTGACAGAGAGAGACACAGCGAGAGAGGGAACACAAGCAGGGGGAGTGGGAGAGGGAGAAGCAGGCTTCCCGTTGAGCAGGGAGCCCGACGCGGGGCTCGACCCCAGGACCCTGGGATCATGACCTGAGCCGAAGGCAGACGCTTAACCATCTGAGCCACCCAGGCGCCCCTCATTATAACCCTTTAATAGATTTCTCTCCTTACTGTTGCCGCTACTCGATGTATATGGGCAGCTTAACGTGGCTGAGGAGTAAAAGCCAAATGTACCGACTCACCTTCCTTTAATTTCACGATCACTAGCCTCAAGTGGGCCCAGGCTGCTGTCCATTATATTTATCTAGTCCATTTGCTCTGTCACTCTCCTAGATCACTATTTTATAACTTACAAAATGCATTTCATTTGCCTTTTCCACTGTGAGATTAGTGGATCCAGGATGATGGCCCTCTTGGCTTATTGATGGTTCCCATGTCTCTAGATGACTGTGTCTCAGTCGGCTTCTCAAATCTCAAATTTCCAACCCTTCCTGTCCCATCTTTGCTCCTAGACGCCTATACTTGCTGTCTCCAGTTCTTCTCTTGACCCCATTTCAGGCAGGCTTTTTACTTCACCTTGCCACTAACTTGCTCTGATGGAATGGACCAATAACTTCCTCTCTGCTCAACTCAGTGATCAATTACTAGACTTTGTTTTACTCTAACTTTCCGCAGGGTTTGACATCATTGTTCCTATCTTCATTTCTAGACACCAGTCTCTTCAGGTCTCCTTCTATATAACTGGTACTTGTCAGTCTCTTTCCCTGTTTTTTTTTTCCCGTCATCTTACTGACTTTTAAATATTGCTGTGCACTTGGCTTAGCCCTCACACTTTTTATATTCTCTAGATATATTTGTAACCTTGGTGATTTTATCAAGTTCCACGGCATTAAATATTATATATACTCTGCAGATTTCTAAATTTATATCTCTATTTACATCTCTACTCTGTAATTATAATAAAAATCCATCAAATCACCATATACAGAGTTTTATGCAATAGCTGACATTTGGCCAAATTTGCAGAGTCTGCCCATTCTCTGGTGACATAAGCACTTCTGTATATGATCAATCATGGAAGTTTATTCTCTGCTGTAAAAAAGATTTGGCCTATAATTAGGGCAGAAAACTTATCATTAGAATGTTTTGTTTTGTTTTGTTTTACCAAACAAAATTCTCAGTGCATAATTAGAAATATTTATGCCTGGGAGTAAAACTGGCAAAATGGCTATGTACTTCATTGTTATAAAGGTAGATTGCTCTGCTATTTATCCTCTTCCTTCCCCACCACAGTAATATTGTGCACCTTTAACACACACACACACACACACACACACACACACACACACGTGCACACACACATATCTCTTGGGCTTGTGGAACTGTAGAGCTTAGGCAGACTAACGGATCGCGTTCCTTTCTACTAATCCCAATTATGGTGGGTGGTGGAACTGGGACACTCTTCTGGATGTGACATAGTTTGAGGGGGGTATGGTTCGGTCTTCAGAAAACCAATGTAAACTTATCTCATCAGTTGATCGTGGGCCATCTGTGCCAGGCATACCGATTTTCTCCTTTATTTCACAGTATCAAAACCATCCCTGTCTTCTTCTGTGTCTTTACCATTTAATTAGTGTTGATACCCTGTCATCCCTTCCCCAAGACACCCTTCTCTTTTTATTTTTTTTTAAGATGTGGGTTTTGATCAGCCTGACTTGTAATTTCCTAGCCTTGGACAATCGAAGAATTTATCTCTTCTCTCAAAAAAGACTGTTGCCCCTAAGTGCCCATAACTCCGAATATATTTCAGGTGCAATGACAAACTCCCCCAGGTGATGATGACCAAGATCACATTTTGTCTTCTGAATTCTCCACAGTAAATATTTGACTGAATGATTGATTTACTAACTGAAGATGGAACTGATATTTACAATTTTACAGTTTTTTTTTTTTTTTTTTTAAGATTTTATTTATTTGCGAGAGAGAGAATGAGAGACAGAGAGCATGAGAGGGAGGAAGGTCAGAGGGAGAAGCAGACTCCCCGCTGAGCAGGGAGCCCGATGCGGGACTCGACCCCAGGACTCCAGGATCATGACCTGAGCCGAAGGCAGTCGCTTAACCAACTGAGCCACCCAGGCGCCCACAATTTTACATAGTTTTAATGTGCTGAAACTACTGACTTTGCTAGGCATTTTATAACTAGCTTTTCAAAAAGGTATTTCCCTATCTTATTTTTGAGTTTGTCAGTTTCTTTTCATAAAGAATCGCTTCTTTTTACACTTGGTATCACAACTCTAGAGTTAATAAAGGAAAATTTGATTTTTAAAGTATGCCTATAGTTTGGGTTTTATGATTGAGTCTGAACATTTATAAATAGAACCACTATTGTTTAAGTGGGCTGGTTAATATAAAGCTAATTCAGTACTCACATAGAATTTCATGCTATGGCAGAAAACTACTTGGATAGACTATAACAGACTATGGTCCTAAAAGTGTCATCTCTGCCTAATGCCAACATTTTGAAATGATCTACAGTTGTGACTTCTACAAGGATTTTCCAGAGACATACTCTCAGATTTGCATATAATTTATGTTTTTAGTGACATTGAAATCCAGTCTAAGGCATTGTCCTCATTAAAGTTTTATCACTGCTCTTCTCAAGGTCATTTTTTGATTTGTCGTCTTCTCCTTTTTCAAATCTATTCAAAATAATTGGTCTAAATACACTCAGCAGTGATTCTTAAGCTTACGATCATCACCAGTTGAGACACCTTCAAGAGCAGTGGCTCATTATCACATTGTTTGAGATAGAAAGAGAGGGAAAGGAAGGTTTTATTGTTTCTATTCCCTTTCCCAACTCCTACGTAGTGCCTGGATTACACTTGATAACTACTTGTTGATTGAATGAATGAATGAGAGTCTCATTTGGAGGATGACTGGTTTTGCAAATGAAGCAATATGGTATATCAGGAGTTTGAATTTTAGACTCAGGTATCCTAGGTTAGAATACCAACCCTGCCGCTTAATTGCTATTGTGGTAAACAAATTATGTTAGTTTGAGGCTCAAGCAAATTTTAACAAGGGGAAAAAGGTAGTTATATATTGCCATCTATTTCTTCTTTCGTTACATTCATTCTTCTGCTAACTGGTGTCCTGTTCTTCTGTGAGATAATGTATTATCTCCTGGAAAATTGGTATGCTTTGTGGTTTCATGCTCTTAGGAAACATGAAGCTTCCATTTCACACTAAACACCTTTCCCTTGGAAAATTATCATTACTATTCCTATTCCATCCCCACCACCAGATTGTCAATGAAAAGGAAAGCTATTGAAGTAAAAATTGCACACACACACACACAAAGTTTTGCATTGTTACTCAAACAGTATTGGTTCTAGGAAGGGAAACAAACTGTGGCTGGTATACTATACCCATCAAATCATTTTCTTTTCTTTCTTTTTTTAAAGATTTATTTATTTATTTTAAAGAGAAAGAGAGAAAGCAGGGAGGAGGGGCAGAGGGAGAGAGAGAAACTCAAGCAGACTCCCTGCTAAGCAGGAAGCCCAATACGGGGCTCAATCTCATGACCCTGACATCATGACCTGAGCTGAAATCAAGAGTCAGACGCTTAACCAACTGAGCCACCCAGGCAACCCCCCGCCAAATCATTTTCTGGCTAAAATTAATGGCTTTCCAAATAGGAGTCTGCTCTTATAAAGGAAAAAGTCTATTCTAATGATATTCTTTTAATTGTTCATTTGGCAAACTGCAGGATTTCGGGTCCATTTAAAAATATAATGATCCAGAGAGTTTGAGGCAATGATTAAAACCAGGAAGGCACTGCTGAAAACAGGGCTGGAGGATTAAGAATGGGTGGGAGTTAGTGAGGAAAGGTTAGGAGAAGCCAAAATTGCTATTCTCTTCCCACATGGGATTTTTCTTTACTGGTCTTCTTTGCTTATACATTATATTTTGCAAGACTCTGTTTATCTAGAAAATGGAAACTTTGAGGGTGTTCGAGGCCCTGAAAGGCAAGATGTCTGATGGAGAGGTCACTTTGGGTCACAGCATTGCAATAGGGTGGGAGATGTCTGGTAGAGATAGAAAGGCAAGAGTCAGCTACTTGCAACATTTTCTTGGGCTCTACTCAGTGTGCCTGACTACTATTTCCTAGGCGGCTTAAACTCAGTGACTGAACTAAGAGGAAACCTGACCTGCTCTTCCTCAAGTCGGCTAACCCCTCTGGACTGTAAATGAAAAATGACAACCATCCCACTGTGGGGATTAGTGACATGGAGTTAACAAAGCCTTTTTTTGAACCCTTTGAAATTAACATGCTGATATGAGGTATTTGAAACTGACACAAGTGCTATATTTTGCTGTAAGAATTTAAAGTTCTTCCTGAAGCCAGTGATGCGACACATTTCTTGTAGCAATCTGCTTGTGACTCAAATTCAGAGGTGTGAATTTCTTTCTGATTCCTAATACATAATGTGCAGATGGGGGAGTATGAAGAGATACTTAAGGAGTTTTTTCCTTCCTCTGTAAGTTACATTTGTTTACTATTGATGCTTATATCATGTATTTAGTAAGATACTGCTTTATTGGAGGAGTATAAAAAATCCTTGTGTGGTAATTAACTTTGTCATTTCAGATGTAATGTAACTGAGCACAGCTCAATTGACCATATTGATCTAAAACTGTGGCTCAAGTCAAATAAAAAATGCTAGTCACAGGCATTTATCCTTAGGCTTATGTTTTGGAAGAGGAAAGTCTTCCAAGATTTCACATGCTCCTCTTTCTCCTGAAAGCACTAAATGGGTTAGGCTTCAGAACTCATTTTATCTCCTTTAGTTCTCCTTCTCTCTGATCCTCCCTCATTTTTTGTATTTTGTCTCAGCTGACTAGCTTCTAGGCCAGTAATGAACCAGGGCTGGCAATTCCTAACTTGGTGCAAAGCTGCAGAGGTTGACAACGTGATTAAAGCCTGTGACTGTTGGCAGATATATCTTAAAAATGTATAATATATGCTGTGTACATGGTACTTGATAGCCTTCACTGAGTATGAGTAACACTAGCATTAGTTTTTCGTGTGTGCATCGTTTAGTGAAGACAACGGTCGACCTCCATAGGAGTGTGACATTTTCATGAAGCAGCATGGCATCAGCTGCACATTTATCATGTCAGACAAATCACCATTTGCCTTTTATCTTCTTTACTTTGCTCCTTTTCATTTAAGGTGACTCCTTTAGGTAGCCTTGCCAAAAAAGAGAAAATGCTTTACCCTTATTTAATTCAGTGTTTTATATGACAGTTCCCAGTAGACAGAAACCCCAGTGTGGTTGAGTCTTAGTCTTACTTGAATCTTGAAATTCCTCATGGCCAAGAACTGAAAATTTGGCCATATTTCTTTCCTTATTTTCAATAAATAAAATATTTTACATCAAATTTAACTTGAATAATAAAAATATAAAAGGGGGCGCCTGGGTGGCTCAGTTGGTTGGGCAACTGCCTTCGGCTCAGGTCATGATCCTGGAGTCCCCGGATCGAGTCCCGCGTTGGGCTCCCTGCTCGGCAGGGAGTCTGCTTCTCCCTCTGACCCTCCCCCCTCTCATGTGCTCTCTCTCATTCCCTCTCTCTCAAATAAATAAATAAAATCTTTAAAAATATATATATAAAAGAATATTCTTTGTCATCTTTCTGGAGGGTTAGATTTTTTGCTAGGTTAAATGGAAATTTCTAGCATCACAGAAACGAATCAGTATAATGGGCATATCATCCCATATGATGTTGAATGCCATAGAATAAAGATGGCATTTTAGGGAAATTTCTTCTACAAATTTTGGTGGTGGTTCTGGTGGTAGAGGTTAGGAGGTAGAATCCATTGGCATTTGTAAGTTGCATTTTAGTACAGGATAGAAAGTTTTGAAATGCTTCGTACCTCAATATGAGATAGAAGGTTTTTGAAATGCCATTGTTATTAGCCAATATAATCAAACAAAATCTAAGCTTTAGTCTCTACATTAATTTAAGGATTTAAGCAGTTGTCACAATAAGTTTTGTATGAAACAAAGTGTAGAAACATGTGTGGCTGGTAATTGGCGTTGCTTAGTCCGGGATTGCAGATTTCATTTGGATGGGAAGCTATGCCCCATGTGGCAACAATGGGAGCAGTGTGAATCAGTATGAGAGAGTAGATACATTTGTCCAGAAAAATTGAGGGAAAATAATTGATAGTTTCTATTTATAAATAAAATATTCATTTTAAGAAAAATATAAGCCATTTAAAAATTTGGCAGTGTTTTTAGAAGGTAAATGACTGTGCTATTTGTTGCTGGGATTCCAGAATCTTCCAGAGTCAATGAGGAGAAAAGAAGCCCTAGGATACTAGTCTTAGTGCTTTAGCAAAGAAGCTTATTGATGTTACAGAAGTTGTATAGGTGAGAGATGTAGGCAAGTTTTGATGCTAATTAAAAAAATTTCACCACAAGATTGATTTCTATCGTGATTTTAAAATTCATAACTACAGTAATTTTTGGCAGGCTTGAATAGGATATTTTTTCTTTCGTTTGCCTTAAGAATTCTCATAAACTAATCAAAATATGTAAAACAGTTATTCAGGAATATAACCCAATACATAAAGCTTTGTTTTAATAAAGATCTTTACAAATTTGAATGTCTTAGTCTTAAATACCGCAAGATAAGCATCAGGCCTGCACATCCTATAATCCTGTTAGCGGCATGCAATGTAAGAGAAACAAACAAGGGCATCTTTCTACTTGGTATAGAAATGTGTTTGTTGCCGTCTCACACACTCCCATGCATGCTGGTAATGGCATCAAGCTCTTGCCATTTTCTGCCAAGGAAATATCACTAATTGTGTGATCTTGGTAGGCTTTCAGTGATACAGTCATTTCTTTCATTTAAATATGAAATATATGCATATTAGAAAATGCATTAAAGCTGTTGTTGCGGAAGGTACTTTGAAATCTAAGTATATCTTGCCATAAAGAGTTGAGTTTTTTTACACATCTCTATTGACTTTTACTTGGTGCTGGAAATGGTGCCTCATGGTGCTTCTGTGAGGTTTTCCTGCATGTAAAATGAAGACAACAGCTGTCACCCACTCATTCCAAATGGGAGTGGTTCATAAGAATCACACGTGTGAAGACCTCGTACAGTGGCGAAAAATGCTAGCTCAGCCAAAGCGATTATGGGAATGAAGGTTAGCGTTCTTGTCTATCTCGGTCAGAGCCACCTGCTCTGTTTGTGTGTATGTTAAAATCACTATCACTTTGTATCGTCTCCTATCCTTGCTAGAGAAACCACATATGTTTCCCGAAAAATCTCAAAGTAAAAATAATATGTTGTGAGTTAGATGATTTTTCAACAGAAACAGATAAGCATGTGGCTATAAAACCTGATTTTTAAATAAAGATTGTTCAGAGGAAATAGTAATGACAGGTTTACTTACTAACAACTGTGATGTCATTGAAGAATGAGACTCCTAAACTTCCTAAGTACATGTTTGTTGTTGTTGTTGTTGTTTTAAGGAGCCACTGTTGGCATGTCTTATTTGGGGGCGGGGGGGCATAATTTGATTTTAGTAACAATTTGGAGCCAGAAGGAAATTACTGTATCCTGGGAAATGGTTTGCAAATATATTAACCCTAATAGTCTTTCTTGATGTAGAAACACAAGGATCCTTAAGTTATATGTAACATAATGGAGTACCCCTCAAAAGGAATTGTGTTTCCTTTATTTTTAAATCCAGACCACCTAAAATAATGTTTCCCACTTGGCAGACATTAATAAACATATGGTAAATAAAATGAATACAAAATACATAAAAAGATATATACATATGTATCCAGGGCTTTGCAACATGTGGAAAATTTTGCCTAAACTAGATATAAACAATGTGAAGGCAGGGATTTTATCTATTTTATTCACCAGTCTTCTCTGAGCTGCTGTCATAATATTTAACTATAGCTGGTCCTCATTATTTTAAGAAAGTAAGTAATTGAGTAAGTAATTAATAAAACATGAATTCATTTGGCTACTGCAATAACCCTACAAAGCATATTTAGTGAGTATTAACACTGACTACTCACGGATGAAGAAACTGATGCCCAAAATGTCTAAATCATTCACTCAAGATCACATTGCTGATAAATGTTGGAGCTGAAGCCCAAATCTTCTCACACCATGGCTAACATACGATTTATATACTGCCATAGTATCATCTTGTTTATTTAAAAATATGATTGAGTATATAAGAATTGATTTGTATTCAAGTAGTTTTTGGCCAAAGAGTTTCTATATAAAAGGTATACCAACAAGGTGTCTTAACTTCAGCAGTTTCAGATAGCACTTTAAGGCTTGGCAACTACCAGAAAAAGAAATAGAGCAGTCTCTCCTCTTTGTTTTCTTTTTGGGAGTGAGGAAACCCTACCCTGAATTCCCCAGTAAGCTCCCCCTCAAGTCTTATTGGCCAGGTTATCATCAAGTGCCTGTTGCTAAACTAATCCCTGACCCTGAGAGTGAGGTTGCTATTGTTTAGAGTGAGACAATGTTGGAGAATTGATTTTAATGCTAAGACTTAGGGGCAATGTCCTATTTTATTTGATACCACGTGCTGGGTGCCTGGGTGGCTCAGTGGGTTAAGCGTCTGCCTTCAGCTCAGGTCATGATCCCGGAGTCGTGGGGTCGAGCCCCATGTCGGGCTCCCTGCTCAGCAGGGAGCCTGCTTCTCCCTCTCCTGCTCCCCCTGCTTGGGTTCCCTCTCTAGCTATCTCTCTCTCTGTCAAAAAATAGATAAAATCTTTTAAAAAATAAAAAAAAGAAAGTAAAATAAAGAGTCTGACTTCATTTTTTGAAGTTTAACTTCTGCTCGTTTTAAACATCACCCCTCTCTTTTTTTATTTTTTTAAAGATTTTATTTATTTATTTGAGAGAGAGAGTACAAGCATGGGGAGCAGCAGAGGGAGAGGGAGAACCAGGCTCCCCGCTGAGCAGGGAGCCCGATGCGGGGCTCGATCCCAGGACCCTGAGATCATGACCTGAGCCGAAAGCAAACACGTAACCAACTGAGCCACCCAGGTGCCCCGTCACCCCTCTCTTTTCCTTTTCTGCCCTATTCCCTGAATCTGGGCACGCTCATCAGAAAACCTGTGTGTTTCCTCCTTTGGTGCCAGTGGGTAGTTCACACCATGCAAACCCCTGCCCACCAGCAGAAACCCTCATCTCAGCCCCAACCCTTTCCAGTCTTAAAAACTTAAAGCCAGGCACCTTTCCCTGATATCTCAAGCCATTGTAGACCAGCTAGGGAGATATGCCCTGGTTTCCCCAGAAAGCCTGATTATGTTAGTGAAGAAGTTTTCATACCCTTTTGGTGTGTGTGTGTAGCATCACTGATAACATCTGGTCTGAATTTTGAATGGGGATCTTTTCTGTCTTTACAGGATGATCACAACAGGAAGGATGACAGCTATCAGAGATTTATGCCATATAAACATTAAAGGCTCAATTTTCCCTTTGCTCTCAAGTAGATCAACCTTACTAATAAGCTGTTAACCTACTAGTTATTATATGTAGTTTGAGGTGTACTCTGAAGGTTAAATTAACCTGCTTCTCCACTCCACAACATTCTAACCCTACTGCGATTATTGAAATTGCTGCTGTAGTAATTTCCAAGGGTTATACCATCATCTCTGCTTCTAATGTTTTGGCACATCACTCCAGGAGAGCCTGTATTTTAAGACCCTCGTGCCTCTTTTTAAGTGAGCTTTTCAAATATTTTCCACCTGATAGAATAGGCCTAAGATACATTGTTGGGGTTAATGTAGAGCATGAAATCAGCCATAATACCTGGCTTGCTAAAATGTAACACAGAGGCCGCTGGGGGCGAGGGAAGGTTTCAGAGAAGGGCGTGGGTCTTTGGAATGCTGAGGCCTGCGTGACCACTTCCCCGTTGGAATCCCCCTGGGGAGTTGCCTTCCATGGAGGCTTTCTTAGCCCAAACAGCCCCCCTGTGATCTGAAGAGATGTAGGCATTGTCCCTTGGGCTATGTTTAGCAGATTGCAGATTAGCATATCATATCTTTCCTGTAAACAGATCCTCCCAGTTTCAGTAAGACCCCTTGTCACACATCATGTGCTTGTGAAACAGTGATAAGGACTTACGATTATCCTGAAGGAACAATAAAATCAGGAAAAGAAGAGCAAAGGCATTGACCCCCTTGCCTTCTCCTCTCTTTCACAGCAAAGATTGGAATAATCTTTCATCCTTCGGTACAGGGATCGCTGGCCATTCCCGGCACTACATATATAATGTCTGTTTGGTAGACTGGAAATGGCGTGAAAGACACAGAAAGAGAAAGAAACGGAGCAGGAAAAATAAATGAAACAGCAACTCTGCTACAATATGAGAAACCCAAATATTTTATGACACTCTGAATAAGCAAGGGTCATAAGTGACACTTAAACTAGGTATACTAGGGATGCCTGGGTGGCTCAGTCGGTTAAGCGTCTGCCTTCGGCTCAGGTCATGATCTCAGGGTCCTGGGATTGAGTCCCGCATCGGGCTCCCTGCTTGTGCTCTCTCTGTCAAATAAATAAAATCTTTAATAAATAAATAAATAAATAAATAAATAAATAAATAAAGTAAACTAGGTATACTACTTAAGGTTCTTGGATGCTAAATTCTAAACTATCATGGTAATTATTTCATTGATACATTTAAAAATCTCCAGTTCCGTTTTCTTTTTCTTTTTTTCTTTCTTTTTTTCATCATGATAAGTGCACTCTTTAATCCCCATCCCTTGTTTCATCCCCCCTCACTCTCCTCCCCTCTGGTAACCATCAGTTTGTTCTCTATAGTTAAGAGTCTGTTTCTTGGTTTGTTTTCTTTCTCTCTCTCTCTCTTTTTTTTTTACCTTTGCTTGTTTGTTTTGTTTCTTAAATTCCACATATGAGTGAGATCATACGGTATTTGTCTTTCTCTGACTGACTTATTTTGCTTAGCATTATACCCTCTAGGTCCATCCATGTTGTTGCAGATGGCAAGATTTCCTTCTTTTTAACCACAGAATAATATCCTGTTGTATATATATATACCACATCTTCTTTATCCATTCATCTATCGATGAACAACACTTCGGCTGCTTCCATAGTCTGGCTATTGTAAATAATGCTGCAATAAACTTCGGGGTACATATATCCCTTTGAATTAGCGTTTATGTATTTTGGGGGTAAATACCCAGTAGTGTGATTCCTCGATCATAGAGTAGGTCTATTTTTAATCTTTTGAGGAAACTTCGTACTGTTTTCCACAGTTGCCACAGCAATTTGCATTCACACTAACAATGTAAGAGGGTTCCCCTTTCTCTACATCCTCCCCAACACTTGTTTCTGAGTTGTTATGTTTTCTACAGCAATGAGGCATTCAAGTTCTCTTTTATCTAACCACTTTCTAACATCTACATACCTAATTCCCAATATTTGTCAACTCCTTTATGTTTCTTTTTTTAAGATTTTATTCATTTATTTGAGAGAGAGAGGGCAAGCACGAGCCGGGGAGAGGGGCAGAGGGACAAGCAGATGCCCTGCTGAGTGCAGAGCCTGATGCAGGGCTGGATCCCAGGACCCCGAGATCATGACCTGAGCCAAAGTCAGATGCTTAACTGACTGAGCCACCCAGGCACCCCCCTTTACTCTATTTTAAGTCCATTTCTTTACTCTAAATTCTCTAGTAATTGACTGACGTTATTCTTCCTGTTGGGAAGTCTCATCTTTTTACTTCAAACTGCCTAAATCTCACACATCTTTCCAGATTCAGTCAAGCCATCCCTTCAGTTTAAACTGATTGATTCCCTATTTTGCCTAAAGCACTGTTCTTAGTGTTGGGGATAGAAAACAGTGATACAGGCAGTGTGTGTCCTCAGTGAACTTAGAGTTTAATAAGGAAAGAGCCAAGTTAACCAACAATACACAAGCATTGATTCCTTGAATCATAAAATGCTCTAGGAACACATCGGAAGGGCACCGCAGCAAGTTCTTGAACATTCTAGCCATTGCTGATAATTTCAGTCTCTTCACATCTACAGAAGCATTTCCTTGCACCACACAATTTAGCACTTGATTAATATTCTCTTGTGTTTTTCAATGTTGTTTCAAAAGTTGAAGGTGGAGAAACTTTTACTCACTAGACTTCTCCTGGGAAAGAAAACTGTGTGTCATTCATAGATATACTTTGATAAGTAACTTGGGGTAGAGGTTGAAATTTGATGGCATGCATATCTAGCTGAATTGCTATGAAATAATGAGGAAATAAGAATTCATATTGTTGGGGCGCCTGGGTGGCTCAGTCACTGAGGGTCTGCCTTCAGCTCAGGTCATGATCCCAGGGTCCTGGGATCCAGCCCTGCATCAGGCTCCCTGCTCAGCGGGAAGCCTGCTTCTCCCTCTCCCACTCCCCCTGCTTGTGTTCCCTCTCTCGCTGTGTCTCTCTCTGTCAAATAAATAAAATTTAAAAAAACAAAAGAACTCATATTGTTACTGAAAAATAAGGAGGTGGGCAAGAAGAGAAAAGACAGAGACAGCAGAGGAATCAGAAACAGTGGGAGTTTATCCAACCAATGCATGATGTGAACACTCCCTATCAGTTTTGAATCTTCAGCAGTGTAGCTAAACAGCCAGTTTGTGATGCAGTTGCAAGTAGGTGTTGTGTGTGTATGTGTGTGTGTGTGTGTTATAGGGACGAGGAGATAGGCTTTGTCCCTGACATGGGTCAAAACAGAGATAACAAACGTGTGTTAGTGCTAGTACTCCAACTAATGATCTGCCCTCCAAAGTCAGGGGCTGTGATTCATTTTCTGTGTATGATATGGAACAAAGAAGGCATCTAATTTTTTGTCACAAGTTCTGTAATTTCAGACAAATCAGAATTCGTGTTTGGGCTGTAGGGGGATATGGTGGAAGGTAGCAGAGACAGAGGGGCACGGCGTTTCTGGACGTGAATGCACAGCCGTTAAATAACCAGCCAGCTATGAATGTTGCTTCTCACTGAGGATTTCCATAGGATCCACAGCACAGCTTTTCTGCCTTTCTGATATACTGAATGATGTTCAGCTCCAGACCTGCTGAATGTGATGGAACAACGTGAGTAACAGCATGCCTCAGGAGAACTGTGTGAGGTCGTCTGTGCTATGTGGTTGGAGGGATTGGCTCTGTGCCGCCTGTCAAGATGCATCACCTTGTGGGCCGGGAAGGTCACAGCCATTGCCTGCGTGGATACAGCAAAGCTGCTGAATGAATTCTTGACCAGAAAATGTCCTTGGTCAACAGACACCAGGGGGAAAACAAACCCTGTGCTATAATGGGATTTACTTCCAACAGCTTCGGGCTTGGAGGAGAAATGGTTGATCAACTCTGACAAAATTGTTATGCGAAAGAAGCTGCCTTGCTCTCATTGTATTTACACTCACTGCTAATAGCTTTGTAATTGTATTCCAAAAGCTCTCCAAGCAGCAGTTTTTGTTTTTTGCTATGGGGGTTTTCCATGACATTTCTCACTGAAACCCCACGGAAAGCCAACCCCCTTATGTTGCCCAATCTCTTTGTTTACTGAACTATTTAATTCAAGCTTCAACCATGGTGGAATTTCACCAGTGTGGTTTCAGACTCTCAGAACTGTAGATTTCATGGTCATCTTTCAACTTTGGAGCTAGAATCTCTGGAAGCTCTGCCTGGCATCTGCATTTATAAATCTACCAGAGGTGATTTTGATGAGTGGTTAGTCTCTGGATCCTTGTTCAAAGCAGATAGCATGGTACCTACCACTCAAGTTATTGAATTTAAATCTGGGGCAGCGCCCTAAAATCTCCATTTTAGCAGAGATTCCTGGAGACTCGATAAAGCATCCTTGAAATTAACCAAGTGAGAGATGTAAAATATACCAAATTATTCCTATGTTTTACATAATAACAACCAAATAGCTTAACATTTCCATTGATGGTATTAGTTGTTTTGACAATAATTGGACAGAACCTCAGAGTCTCAGTTTTAGACATTTAGATACAGTAAAAACCAAACAAATTAAGAGGGAAATGAAACTTACTGTAAAACTTGTTTTATACGTTCATCAAGGGAACCGGTAGAATATTTACAAATAATAAGAAGTGTAAATTGAGAGGAATTATGAAATTAACCAGGATATTATTTGCTATACTTTAATAAGAAAAGAAGCAAAAAACTACATTGCTCTAAGTAAAATGGTCATTAAGTACCTTCTTTATTTCAGGAAACAAACGATCTTTCTCAGAAGACAGATTTTTCTAGGTCCCACCTCACTGAAGATTTGGGGAATAGCCAAGAAATATTTTGAAGCTGCAAAGTGTACACAGCATCTTCTTTGAATCTCATGTTTTGGGGAATGACTGTTGAAGAGCTAGTATTCTAAAGAAGGTTCAGGAATGCCACTGACTGGAAAATTCTGTCAAATATAGAAAACATGAGAAATATTAATTGGTCATTTAAGAGAAAGAGATAAAAATTTTAAGAAATTCTTTATAGAATCTGGAATTATATAATTAAGAAAGGTTTCATAGTTCCTATGGGGAAAAGATGTCTATTTCAGAAAGTAGAAATAGATGTAGTCATTTATTTAAATCTACTCCCTGGTAGGAGGACTTGAGCATGGATTTGGGGGGCAGCTGATTTTTACGTTTATGCTGTTGGTCATATAATGACCCACCATCTTGGTTCACCTGGGCCTGAGAAGTTTCCTGGGACACGGAACGATCGGTGCTAAAACATGTCTCAGGCAAACTGGGCAGCGTTGTTCACCCTAGTTGGTCGCCTCCACACCCTCCACCCACATCTTGAGTAGAGAGTGATCAGCCTCGCCCCAACTGCCCTCACCACAAGACTGGCTCAGGCAAGATATAGAACCTACATACATTTGACATGTGTGAAGCCAAGGACTTTTGCTTGATAGTTTGAAAAAAGAGAAGCCCTCCCTTTCAGTGAACCAGAACTGTTACAGCCATTTTGTGACAATGAAGAAAGCAAACCTCAGGATGAACTGACACTTGGAGAAGAAAAGAGTTCTAAAAAGAGCAGAGAGGGACAGGGGGATCTGCTCTTGCAAACCTTGTGTGAAGCCTACCGTAGGACTGTTTATCTAGTCCAGAAAATTCTGTCACCTTTTTCCTACAATTTCACAATGTACAAGTTTAAAGAGTATGAATAAACTAACACCTAAGCATTCAATATCCAACTTAAGAAATGGTATATTATTTATATCTCAGAAACCCTCTGTGCTCCTCCCATTGTCTTCTTCTCCCATTCTCCAGGGGTGACTATAATCCTGATTATTGTGTGATCATTTCCATAACAGCTTTCTTTATGGTTATGCTACATACGTATGCATTTATAAATCCTTAATTTTTTAGTTTTACCTATTTTGCCCTTAAAAAAATGGAATCATATGCTACTCTTCTTCGGAAACCTGCTTTTGGAGATCTATCCATGTTTAAGCATGCAGCTGTAGTTTATTGGCCTAGTAAATATTTTTCTTTTTTTTACTTCTAACTTTTCTGTGTATTTATACTTTTCTTATATCTAAGGTAAATAGCAATGTCTCAATGTTTCTTTCTTAGTTCTTTGTTTAGTAGATTGTAGTTTTTAGAGATTTTTGGCTCACAGAAAAATTGGTTGAAAAGTACAAAAGGTCCCCCTACACCCCTTGCACCCATACATATGTAACCTTACCCTCTGTTGACATCCTGTACTACAACGGTGCCTTTGTTATGATCGATGAACCTGCACTGCCACGTCATTATCACCCAAAGTCCATTGTTTATATTAGGATTCAATCTTTGTATTGTGCATTCTGTGGGTTTAGAAAACATATAATAATGTGTATCCACTATGACAGTATACAGAATAGTTTCACTGCCCTAAAAAATCCTCTGTGCTCTGCCAATTTTTCTCACTCTCCCTCTTAACCCCTGGCAAACAGTAGTCTTGTCACCATAGTTTTTACCTTTTCCAAAATGTCATATAGTTGGAAATAATCAGCATGTAGCATTTTCATATTGGGTTCCTTTAACTTAGTGATATGCATTAGCATTTCTTTTTTCATAGCTTGATAGTTCATTTCTTTTTAGTGATGAAATATATTCCACTGTCTGGATGTTCCACAGTTTATTTATCCAGTCAGCTACTGAAAGGCATCTTTGTTGCTCCCAAGTTTTGGCAATTAGGGATAAAGCTGCTATAAACATCTGTATGCAGGTGTTTGTGTGGACATATGTATTCAGCTCCTTTGGGTAAATACCAAGGAGTATGATTGATAGATTGTATGGTGAGGGCATGTTTAGTTTTTTTTTTAAGAAACCACTAAACTGTTTTCCAAAGTGGCTGTACCATTTTGCATTCCCACTGGTAATGACTGAGAGTTCCTGTTACTCCACATCCTTACCAGCATTTGGTGTTGTCAGTGTTCTGGATTTTGGCTGTTCTAATAGGTATGTAGTGGTATCTAGTTGTTTTCATTTGCATTTTCCTGATGACATATGATGGGGAGTATCTTTTCAATAAGTATGATGCTTATTTTCCACCTGCATATCTTCTTTGGTGAGGTGTCCAGGTTTTTTGTCTATTTTTTTCTGGTTGTTCATTTTCTTATTATTAAGTTTTAAGAGTTCTTTATATATTTTGGGTAGGAGTCTTTTATCAGATGTGTCTTTTGCAAATATTCCTCCCAGTCTGTGGCTTGTCTTCTCATTCTCTTGATACTGTCTTTCACAGAGCAGAAGTTTCTAATTTTAATAAAGTCTGATTTAGCAATTTATTCTTTCATGGATCATGCTTTTGGTGCTGTATCTAAAATCTCATCCCCATATCCAAGGTCATGTAGATTTTCTTCATTTTACCTTCTAGGAGTTTTCTAGTTTTGCACTTTACATTAGGTCTATGATCTATTTTGAGTTATTTTTGTCAAGAATATAGGCTCTGTCTCTAAATTATGTTGTGTTTTGTTTTGTTTTGTTGTTGTTTTGTTTTGTTTTTTTGTATATGAATGTTCATTTATTCCAGCACCATTTGTTGAAAGATTTTTTTTTTTTTTCTCCATTGTATTGCCTTTGCTCTTTTGTCAAAGATCAGTTGACTGTATTTATGGGCATCTCTTTTTGGGCTCTCTATTATGTTCCAATGATCTATTTGCCTATTCTTTTACCAATACCACACTGTCTTGCTTACTGTAGCTTTATACTAAGCCTTGAAGTCAGGTAGTGTCAGTCTTGTAATTTGTTTTTCTCCTTCAATGTTGAGTTGATTATTCTGAGTCTTTTGCTTTTTCATATAAACTTTAGAATTCATTTTTCTATATCCAAAACTTTTGTTTTACTGTTCTAATTTCTCTGTCTTTTAACTGGAAAATTGAGTCTGTTTATTGCATTTTGATTAATGATATATTTATATTTTAACAGTATAATATTTTGTTCACATTTTAATTTACATCTAGATTTTTAAAAATCCATCTGTATCTTATATCCTAAGCAATAGAAAAGGACGTAATTAATGGCATATTGTAGATATTGACATTTAAAATAAAACCAATTGGCACATATCATTTCTTTAAATATTTCCAGTGGAGACCTGGAAGGTCTTTCTAATGAGAATGCTTCACAACTCCAGTGCTATTCCTATCACCACTCCAATGTTCCTTGCAAACAAACAATTGGAAACAAGTGGCTAAAGACATAATGTTTAGTATTTCAGGTAATAAGAAGGGGAAAGGTTGAATGGGTAAAGATGGAGTTAGAGGGCAGGAAATTTGGGGAAATTATGACAACTCACACATTACCTTTCTTGGTCCCTTCCACAATAGATTTTTCTTTCCTGTGACATTACTGTTGCCTCTTTGGCTGCCTAGACATGTATGTAGAGTCGGCAGCTGCTTATATACTAGGATTTGAGGGCCTATTGTATGTTCTATGTGCTCAAACCATCATTATTTTACTCTTCCATTCTATTTGTAATTGCCCCCATTAATCATTATTTGACTAAAAGCAATATCTCATGGTAAAATGAGCACAAGTGAGAGAACTAGAACCTGTCTTTGTCTCTGCAGACTTATCTACAAAATGGACATGGTAGTTTCTCTTCTACTTGCCATATGGGCTGCCAATCAGTCTATTAATCTTTTATGCATTGGACAGCTACTTGCTGAGTATTCACTGTGTTCCAGACACTAGGACTATAGCAATAATGAAGTCACATGGAGCTTAAAAACTAGCTTTTGGAACATGGAAAAATCATAGAGGGGTACTACTGGAGGAGTGTCATTGTGTTTGGGGACATTGGGAATCTGGGGAGTGGGATGGCAGAAAGGGATGGTAGGTAGGGCAGGTGTGTGTGTGTGTGTGTGTGTGTGTGTGTGTGTGTGTGTAGGAGTGGTCATAAAAGATGAGTGACTAGAAGAACTCTGAACATAAGCTTCACCTGTTAAACAAATCAGTCCATGGCTAATCTTGACCTTCTGTAAATCAGTGACCTGGTAAGAAATATAGTGTCAACTGCAATTCAATTCCATATAACTTGTTACCAGAAAGACTTGTAAAACTACTGATGTGTGTGCAATTGCTGTACAACTTCTGAGAACCTTTAAGGGTCACAGCTATCAGTAGATAGAACATTTCCTGGGGGAAGGGGAGCACTTGCATCAAAATCACCTGCCTTCATGCATTTGCTTCTGTTCATCTCTAATCTCTTTTCCTCTCTCCAGCTGTCAAGTCTTTGATGAAGGTTTTTTTTTTTTTTTTTTTTTAATTCCTTCAGGAAAAAGTGGGCTCTTCCTCTTAAAGCTCCTAGAGAATTATGTCGGTACTTCACTTTGGCACTTATCCCAGACACTCTTATATTCTTAATGTTTGTGTTACTATTAGGTCCTTGATGGGGACAGCTCTATGTATAACCTACCATAAATATTTAGCAATCCAAGCAATGTACACTGAGTAGGGAACTGGATTTTTCATAATGGTCCCATAATGTGTTGTTTGCCTCTTTTGTGAATATATTCTTTGACATATAGTTTCTGCAAGTTCATGTTTTAAAAATGCTTTCACTTTAAAACCACACTGTTTTTGTCTGGAGAAAAGTGGAAACAATGGTAGGCAAATATGAAGAAGATAGACAGATATTTTTTCCCCTAAGAAAACTATCATTTTTTATGTCGCCTTTGTAAGTTCAAATGCCTGTATTGACTCTTCTATTTGTCCTATTGCTGAGTCCCCAAATTATAGATGACCTGAATGGTCATCTTTTATATGAATAAGAAGCTAATTCTCCCTAAAGAACAGGGAGGCAAAAATCCTGAGATGGGTAAATGACAGTAAAAGGCCAGTTTGCCCTTTGTGGTAAGCTGGCAAAGAGACCTCAGAGATAACCGTAGAAGAATTTTCAAAATCTCAGAAATTATGTTGGCCAAGGGCAGCAGGAGGAAAGGTATTCTCAGTGAGATTATCTTTGACAAATGATGTTCTGCAGGCTAAGCCTATTTTATATAGCATGTGTTTCTGACAATTATTGCAGTTGGTCCTATTTTTATTTAGCAAATACGTGGTTTCTCATGTTTTTGTATATGTCACTTGTCTTTCATGACACCTTTTCACCTAGAAGTACTGCATACTGTTAAGTAGGCAGGAGAGATGTTATTACATTCAGAAACACAAAAGGAAGTCCAGTGAATACTCATTATCACATATATGCGCAGAGCACAAGATTTGGACACATCATTGTGTTTCAAACAGGAGCAACAACAACCTCCTGTTGGAAGAGGAGTGAAAGACTTGGGGTGGGGAGAAACATTACAAAAATAAAATTACAGGAACAAAGGAGAACTAAGGGTGAAAATAGAGCTACAGAGCTAAGAGGGGTGTTGGAGGTTTTTTGGTAAATGTCCTTATAAAGCCTTTCGCCCTGAATCTCAATGATGAAATAAAACATGGGCACTCAGGTGGAAGAGTGAGTCACATAGAAGGGGAAATTGAGCTGGACTCAGACTTCTTTACAGTCAGCTACAATTCTAGAAATAATGTCTATAAGGGTGGCCCAAGAAGGTCATGTTGTCTCAGCCGCCCTTCATCTCTAAAGGAAATAGGAAGACAGTCTTAAGTAAGGCAGAACTGTGGGAAGACAACGTAAGTCATTCTTAAAACCAATAAAACTATTACATAACAAAATGGAACATAAGAAAAAGGAGCAAATCTATATAATATACTCAGGAACAGAGGAACTATTCTGGAGAAAAGAGTGGGTCTAAGTATTTAACTCATCTAAATGTAGAACCAGTTTTTTAATGATTTAAATTAAATATTTCCAGTATTTTTTGTGTTAATTTTGTTTGACTCCAGATTGATATTTTAGAAAAGAATATGTCTGTGATGAAGAAATTTTGTCCGAAATTCACCCAAAATTTTAATTTCATTGCAGTTTTTTTCTTCATCAAAATATGAGAGAAATAATTAGTATCTGTTTTAAAAATAATGTTGTAGGGCACCTGAGTCGCTCCATCGGTTAGGCATCCGGCTCTTGATTTTGGCTCAGGTCATGATATCAGGGTTGTGAGATTGAGCCCCACTTTGGGCTCTGTGCTGGGTGTGGAGTCTGCTTGAGATTCTCTCTCTCTCTCTCTCTCTCTCTCCCTCTTCCTCTGCCCCTTCCCCCCCATCACACAAGTGCTCTCTCTCTTTCTCTCTCTTTCTAAAAAATAAAAATAAAAAATAAAAATAATAATGTTGTAATCTGAACCTGTTTTCTGGATTTTTTTTCTTTCTTTTTTCTTTTATTTTAATCTTTGACCTTGGCATATTGGCATATCTGAGACTAAGTACACCAAATACCAATAGCAATTCCTTCATAGTGATGTGGGTTTGCTTAATTTTAAACTTTCTTTTGTTGACTTGGCCTGTGTGATTGATTTTTTTTAATACTAAAAACACCATTTTGATAGCAAGTCATCTTTTAAAAAAAGAAGAATTTATACACTATTATCATGTTGAAAGTATATGAACAAAATCTAAAGAAATAATTTTTTACAAATGATATTCAGTACAGTTTAGCCAACCAGGTAATTTTATGATTGAAGTTTATATCTTTCTTGAATTTTTGTAAATATCTGTTTTGGTAAATACTCTTCCACCCTGTCGGTATCACACATCTATGTAGCAAGTGGTTGTCTTACAAACATCATGTAAGTATCTTGGACTCCATCTTGCTATGTGACAGCCTAAACGTGTAAAGGATGATTTAATCACAAATAGAATCACAGAGAAGTTCTGTTCATGCCACATTACTATTTTTAAAAGTATCAACTGGACTTTCACATGTAAAAATAATAGTTAAGCAATACATTTATATTTTCTTCAATACAGAAAAAATGCTTACTATCTTTCAAGTCTTAGAAATGGCTTTTTAAAAACTTGCAGTATTACAAACTCAAACTTTTAGCTTCCATTAAGTAACACTACAGATAAATTTGGTCCCTTCCTGGCTGTTGCTGGTTCATTTAGCATTTATAGTTCTCTAGGGTTGAAGTAAGGACAAGGCCTGGTGCAGTTTCCTAAGGCAAAGGGAGAGTAAGAACTGGAGGGACACACCATACCAGCATCACCTAATTCCTCAAACACTGGGTCACACAGAGACCTTGTATAGATAGCAGCATCTTACACTCATATGACACCAGGAGCTGTTGATAAGATCTTTACAGATAATAACATGTCTAATCATCACAGCCATTCCTATCGGTTGGTTTACACAGATGAAGAAACACTGAGGTTAAGTAACCTGCCTAGTATCACAAAGCTAGTAAGTATCAGAGCTATGACTTGAACCCAAGAGGCTTGGCTCTAGAGCTTATTTATACTGTTCATCTGATATCCCAGAATATAATTTGCCTAGGTAACTAACAGCCATATTTTTAGTTTTACAATGGTTGAAATGGCCCTATGAGTAGCATTACCATGAAGAATATACTCCCTAACACTAATATTATAAACATCCTTTAAAACTGTTCCAAAAAGGGAGGGCGCCTGGGTGGCTCAGTTGGTTAAGCAACTGCCTTCGGCTCAGGTCTTGATCCTGGAGTCCCAGGATCGAGTTCCGCATCGGGCTCCCTGCTCAGCAGGGGGTCTGCTTCTCCCTCTGACCCTCTTCCCTTTCGTGCTCTCTGTCTCTCATTCTCTCTCTCTCAAATAAATAAATAAAATCTTTAAAAAAAAAAAAATTGTTCCAAAAAGGGAAAGTACTTACTGACTGGTGGTATTACCGCCATACTTAGTGTCTTTACTCCCTGGAAGGGCACCCTTTAAAGTGTGTGTGTGTGTGTATGTGTGTGTGTCTGGAAGATTTGCAATTAAATGAATATGTAAAGAGGTAGGGAAGCAGATGCTCCTGCTGGATGCTCCTTTGGGGTTATATTGATTGTGTCATTAATGCTCTAATGGTCATAAAGATAGATGTTCTTATGTCTTTATAGGAAGCACAGAGGTAAACAGATAAGGGGAACAACATAAATCTATAGAATAAAAGTATTAGCAACTAACACTATACCAGTGTGAGTCAAGAAATAATAGTCTCCGTAAAGAACAGGGCATGGATATTTGTCTTTATTGCGTAGCACTTAAGATTATTATGAGGCAGTGCTACTTACGTTCCTGTTGCCAACAGCATTTGTAAAATTGACAGTTTTACAGGGAGGATTGTGAGCAGATATAAAAATATTATTTCTCTATAGATAAAAGTGAATTCCGATTTCCATCAACCCATGAAACATGGTTTAGGGTTTGATCAAAACAGTCAGAAGCAATGGCGTCTGGACTCCCATCTTGGTTGTTGACTTTAAGGTTGTGCACGTATCAGAGCATATTTCCTTTGACCCCAGTTCCCTCTCCGACAGTAAGTTAAGAACCTAGAGATAATTTAGTCTTTCAGTCCTTTAGGCGACCGTTTATTTCATTACAATGGCCATAAAGATTTAAATATAACAATTGTACTGGCTCCCATTGAACAGTACATAAAAAAAAAGAGAAACATTTTACAGTGGCCATTTTGGAGGTGAGAGGAAACACAAAGTGCTAGAGCTCAGTTTTTGAGAAAATATATATAATAGGTATGATATGTTTCTGCTTCATTGATATGGTCATCAGTATGTTTATATATGCAAGTTCACCTTTCCAGATAGAAAAGCTTTCTGAAAAAGTTTGACTTATATGTATGTACTCTGGCTTACTTGAGAAAGTGGAAGAATATAATCCATAAGGAATCCCTAAAAAGGAAAATGAAAGAGTATGGAGAGTCATAAAATGTGTGTTTGTGTGTTAGATAAGAAGGCGTTACTTTTGTAATCTAAAAATTGAAGTCAGATGAAAATTGCAAAAAAAAAAAAATCAGCACTAGAGTTTTGACTAGAGTCCCAAAAGGATATGGCATATAGAGGAGAAAGAGAAAGATGTTAAATAAGTTTACATTAAACTAGATTTTATGTATTTATTCATTTTACAAACATATTGAGCCCCTACTACATACTGGGTATAGATGCTTGAAATATATCAGTGGGATAAAACAGATAAAAATTACAGTCTTTATGGAGTTTAAGGTTTAACAAGAGAAGAAAATAATAATAATATTAATAATACTATAATAATAGTATAGAACATTAAGAGGTGATAAACCATATAGCAAAATTAGAGCAAGACAAGTGGGTATGGAAGAATTATGAAATTAAGT
The DNA here is from genome assembly GCF_004348235.1 of Phoca vitulina. NCBI lineage: Eukaryota > Metazoa > Chordata > Mammalia > Carnivora > Phocidae > Phoca > Phoca vitulina. The sequence goes on along the minus strand of NW_022589715.1, from coordinate 7,647,550 downwards.
TCCTAGACACTGGATCTGGATTATATGCAGTAGAATTTAATGTTTTTAACAGAACGATGAGGAGGATATCTAGGCAATAATAGTTCAAGGAAAATTGTTGATACCTGTGGTGGTTAATTTTATGTGTCGACTCGACTGGGGTAGCTCGTAAAACATTTTGGGGTATGTCTGTGAGGGTATCTCTGGAAGAGATCGGCATTTGACTTGGCAGACTGAGTGAAGAAGAAAGATGTGGGTAGGCATCATCCAATCTGCTGAGGCCTTGCCTAGAACAAAAATGTGGAGGAAGGGTGAATTTACTCTTTCTACTTGAGCCAGGATATCCATCTTCTTTTGCCTGTAGATATTGGTGCTTCTGCTTTTCAGGCCTGAGGATTCAGACTGAATTATATCACTGACTTTCCTGGCTCTCAGGTTTGCAGGCAGCAGATCATGGGACTTCTTGATTTCCATAATTGTGTGAGTCAATTTTTATAATAAAATCTCCTGTATCTTTATGACTGTGTCTATCCAGGCATCCATCTGTCTATGAGGGAAGAAGCATACAGTAATAGAGACTCCCTGTTACGTACAAGAGACTGGCTACATAGACATCGGGATGTCTAATAAAAGCTATGCTGTTTTCCCGGGTAGAGATGTAATATAGGGTCTGTTACAGTTCACCAGCCCTATATAAAAGTATGGACTTTTGCTCAGTTCCGTGGTAATACATTACAATATAAAAAATACCTCATTTGTGATTATGAAGACTAGGGAAGGATGCTGGATCAAAGGCAGAAGTATTTCCTCGAATCCTTTTTCCAGTAAAGGTCATGCTTTCAGAAGAGAAAGATACATGGAAAGCCAGTACTGAAGGTCAGACTTTCGTAATTTGCAATCTTGGTTTATGGGGTAAGACTCATGGGCAAGGGGTACAGTACAGATTGCAAAAACAAGAAGACTCTTTTGGGCAGGACATTGGAAGTATTTAACTGAAATTTCAGGAGGAAGGAGAAGAAAACATCTAATAGGAAGAACCCCGAGTCTGACATAGAATAACTGACGTTAGAGGGTTTCCTGTCATTTTTGCAGAAATTAATAAGGATATAGACAGGGGAAAATGATGTACTCATGTCTATATATCTGTGCCACAATATATCATAAAAAATACCTTAAACATTTTGATACTATCACAAGTATCAAAACTTGGTATATCTATCTTGGTATGTTGCCTATGCTTGTGACATGGAAGTAAAAACGATCAAATCAAAACAATGATATATAGGGGAGCCTGGGTGGCTCAGTCGTTAAGCGTCTGCCTTCGGCTCAGGTCATGGTCCCAGGGTCCTGGGATCGAGCCCCTCATCGGGCTCCCTGCTCAGCGGGAAGCCTGCTTCTCCTTCTCCCACTCCCCCTGTGTTCCCTCTCTCGCTGTGTCTCTATCAAATAAATAAATAAAATATTTTAAAAAACCCCCAAAACAACAACAACAACAACAACAAAACAATGATATATAGAGGGAAAGAACTGTATGTATGAAGAAACCAACTTGTAGTGCCAGCACAGTAGAGAGAAGATAGCTGAAATTAAAAGGAGAAAGAAGTGGCAATGACTTTGGGAATGTGCATATCCACATATTCTATAGAATATGCATGGAGAAAAAACTGCTTTTTAATGGGGTTCCGTGTAGTTGTATTATGAAATATTCTTAATTTATTATCAATTAGCTACCCTCTCAGAAAATAAGACAGAACTGGCTTTCTGACTTCAGCCTTTTGGGTGTATTCTAGTCAAGGTTCTTTGGGTATTAAGGAAAAGAGGCCCACTCAAACCAGTGCAATAAACGTCAGGTTTTATTTTAGGAATACAGAGACTCAAAGAGCAGGGACTGAAAAATGGTTAAGTGTCACAGGAACTAGAAACTGGGATGCCTAACTCACTTATCTTTGTGTGTGCGTTCCATTTTCTTCTCTTTGCAGATTGACTTTGTTCTGTCCCGAAAATAGTGATTATCTATTATGAATAGGGTCAGATCAGTATGACCTTTCAGTTTGTCCCTACCCGGCTAAATGATCCAGTTTCTTACTGACTTGGTTTCATCATCTCCAGAGACACATCTGATTAGGGCTAGTACATCTTTTCTTATCATTTTATTGCCATCTAGAATTTTATACCCATTTATTCAGAAGAAGAAATGAGTCATTAGTATTTTTATAGTTCATAGTCCCTTAAAATGACTGATAATTTTTATACATACATGTGTTCATTGTGTCTCAGGTAGCTCATGATTTCAGATTGGTTCATTTTTCTTCCTGATGAACAGTTCTTTTTAAGTGAATATTTATTGGTAATGAACTCATAACACATTGTACACTTGAAAATTTCTTTATTCAAGGACTTTTTTGGGGGGAGGAGCCTTTCATTTTTGATTTATAGCTATCTCTGGGGTGTGTCAAGAACTATGAACGGTGTGAGACTTTAACCTATTTTCCAAGCTAACAATTTAGCCTGCTTCTGTTTTATGAATACTGATGGAAGACAAAAGATTCCTGTATGGAGTCAAATAAGCCACTGCACCACAGATAACATGAGATTCATGTCCACATTGGTTCTCTCTGCCCAACCCCACATAGCCCGTGGGAGTAAAGGAGAGTGGCTCAAGTGATTGCCGTGTCCCAGATGAACACTGAACTTAGGAATCCCCAGTGGTGTAAGAGTTTGGGGCTGGTCACCTGCCCAAACTTTGCCCTGGAGCGAAACGTTACCTGTATTACCCTGGTCAGGAAACAAACTGCCATCTTCTCTGGAGATTATACTATCTCGCTCTTCGAAGCTGTTTGCTACACAAGTGTCCTTGAAAAGGTTACTCAGGACAAAAACGGCCAGTGTCTTTTTACAAGGTATATAGAAACTGAAGAGATCCATGGAAAATGTCTCCCAAGATTATGGTTTCAATTGTTGATTATATTGTCTGCTATTCATTTTATTTTTATTCCCTTTCACATAATTTCTAGTATTTTTAATCTTAAATAGCTTTAAGGTTTTTTGTTTGTTTGTTTGTTTTTTAGAGAGAGAGAGCATGCATGAGCATAAGTAGGGGAGTTGGGGGAGGGACAGAGGGAGAGAGAGAGAATTCTAAGCACGCAGTGCCTGACCCCGGCCTCAGTCTCCCAACCCTGAGATCATGACCTGAGCCTAAATCAAGAATTGGACACTTAACTGACTGAGCCACCCAGGCATCCCAGTAACTTTAAATTTTTTATTTTTAGACTTGATGTTTTGCAATTTTAGTATGTTTAACAGGGGGATTATTTTTATCTCTGCTACTGTTGATCTGAAAATACATGTCTTTCTTATGAAAAGTTCTTAAATAGCCAAACAATAAAAGCCTGGACTAGATTCTCCTCATTTCCTCTCGTCCCAGTCTCTCTGTCTCTCTCTGTCATGTGTGTGTGTGTGTTTGTATGCAGAAATTGAATAAATTCCAAGGGTGGAAACCACCAGGCTTTTATTGCTTGGTTATTATCTCACTTGAAGCCAAAGCTATTCATGACTATAATGCATTAGCCATTGTAGAAAATCTCTGTGTTAAAAAGAAGCATTGCCGGTGGGTTATCAATGCTACCTTAACCACCCACACTCTTAGTGAATATTTTGAAATTATTTCCGTTTGTGTTTCCTGCTGCTGTGGTGTTGGTCTTTCCTGAATGCTTGACTCTGTTATAGGAACTAGAAGGTCATTAGATGGGGTGATGTGGTGGGATACCTTGACTCAACCTAACTATTTTGTTCCCATCACCAATTATATTAAAAACTAACACTTGGTTTTTAGGTCAACCTTATTCCTATTCGAGCATTTTTTTCCTCCAACCCAAGAATGTTCTTTTAATTGAATTCAATTAGACCTTGTTCTATGTTTGCATTAGGGAAAGGAGAAGGAAAGCTCTGATAATCTTCATTAGAAGTAATATAATAGATTGACTACTGTCCTAGACTCTTGGAAACATTTGCCCTTAAACAGTATTTGAGTAATTCTTCAAGGATGAGCAAGACATTTCAGGGGGAAAAAAATTAGCCTTAGTTTTAACTAATGAAAGCCATTTTGGTAGAGTCTAAGAGTAATTTGCTAAGTAGTAACCTGGAGGCATCAAAGGAGTAATTTTCCTTATAAATTGCCTGAATTCCTCTCAAAAGGGTATTCAGACAGACTCTTTAAACTGAAGTAAAAGCAATAGCTCTTAGCCTTTCTTGAGGTCATCTTTCAGAATGTCTTTAGAATTTGAACATTTCAGAAATAATCATATGCATATTTGTAAAAATATTGTGTAAAACTCCGAGGTGGGGAGCAGGCTGCACAAGTCCACTGGCATGTCTCACAGACTCAGTAGCCACTGGTTTTTCTTCCTTCTATCTTACATATTAGTCATATTGACTACTCAATGATTATAATACATTCTGAACTTTTTGGACCCTCTACCTTTGCCACAATCTTTCAATAGTTACAAGTAACAGGGTTATTATTCTGATGAGCCAAGATCATTTGGTAAATGCTCTGTTGGTTGTACATGATTTGAATAAGCTACAGTAGAGTCCCTGCAGCAACAAAGCTATGGTTACAGTTTCGGATTGGCAGTAAGACTCATGAGACATAAATGAAGAGGCATTAATCTAATACTACAGTTAATTGGCTTTTTAGAAGTATACAAAACAGGAAATACAGAAAGTACAGTATCTTCATCTCATTAGGAGACCTGACGGGTACCCAAAACTGCAGCTTCTTTTGTCTTCTTATGTATATGGGACGTGTATGGCTGCCATGGTTGGGAACCAAAGAATGTGTGGCTCTCCTTGACCTATAGAAGGCCGTAGCCCCCTTGCCCACCCATTTTATAAACCACTGTAGTCGAAGGCTTACATGCCAACTCATATCTCCACTGACCCAGTAGTGACACACCATGAAGATATAAACAACATTTTTATTTGTCTTAAGTAGCGTTTCCACGGAAATTTTTTCTAGCAGCCCTGCCTTACCCCAGGCCTAGTATTAGCCCTTTCTTCACACTGCCTTTTGACCTCTAGTAGATTCTAATGGTAGATTGGCACACTAGTATGGAACAGTACCATAGTGTCAGGCTAATTTCAAAGAAGTTTACAATGCAGTGTGGATTATAAAATAACAGATAATTATAGTAAAATATAGGATGTAATCAGTAATATAGGAGGTGTCTAAATCAAATGCATCTCTTTGACTCTGATGAGGTTGATTGAGGAGACATCATTAAACCTTCATGAAGAGGATAACATTTAAGTGACAGTTCAGAAAAGAGGCTGATTTTTATTTTTTATTTTTTTGATTTTTATTTATTTATCTTTAAAGATTTTATTTATTTATTTATTTATTTATTTATTTATTTATTTGAGAGAGAGAGATAGTGTGAGTGGGGGGAGGAGCAGAGGGAGAGAGAGAGAAGCAGACTCCTTGCTGAGCATGGAGCCCAGTGCAGGGCTTGATCCTACAACCCTGAGATCATGACCTGAGCCGAAATCAAGTCAGAAGTTTAACTGACTGAACCATCCAGGCACCCCTACCTGATTTTTATATTACAATGAACAAATGTTTTGAGGAGGTACAACTTCTTAATAGAAAGGTGGTCATTCTTAAGTAGTGTTACACATGGTTCCCATTAATGTTAATCAGCCCCACAAAATTCCCTCAAAATATGTCTAATCTATGGAGCAAGTATAAAATTTTAAAGTGTCTTCCATATGTGCTAGGTATGACATTGAAGTAGGTTTAGTTTCGTGTGAGGAGACTGGAAGGAAAACTAACATTTCTCGTGGACCTAGTATGTATCAGGCACTGTGCTGAATGATTACAAATGCTATCTTAGTTATCTCCAACTTCATAACAATTCTGTGAGGTCAGTATTCTGTCCATTTAAGTTGGAGACCCTAAAACTCAGAACCATCAAAAAGTTGCCCAAGCACTCACATCTGGTAAACACTAGAGCCAGGATGTTAACCAAGGTCTAATTGAATTCAATTAAAAGGATGTATTTTTTACCAATATACTGTGGTGCTGAGACCACAGTGCAAGAGGTGCCTACACAAAGTACAGAATATTCAGAAGGGATAAACATAATTTTGGAGATTAAGGACAGCATGTAAGAAAGAACACTGAATGAACTAGGGATTATTAGGGGAGAGCTGCCAGATATGAATAATACTGAGACTCACTCTAGGTTCTGAGCCAACAGAGATGAAATGCAAGGATTTGGATGAAGGATGGAATACATCCAGTATCAGTGTTATTATCCAAAGCACACAGCTTGCTGTTCACGTTGAATGTGAAAATGTGACTTGGACCTAAGGGCGAAGAGAGGCTTTCTGCACTCTCCTTTATGAGCTGATCTCCCTTAGCTCATCCAGATTCAGACTGAGCAGTTCAATAACAGTAATTTCTTATAGTCAGGGGGATTGTGGAGGTCTTTAATGGTCTTTAATGGCGAGCTTGCCATGTAGGTAGAACTGAAGAGAATATCTGCCATTTATAGGCATTCTTGTCATCTGAGAAAGAAATTGCTGAGAGGCCAAGACACACATGATCAGTAAACTTTGGAATGTTAACTCTGACCATTAGAGAGGAGTGAATATTAGGATGGATTTGCCTGTGTTAATCACTTTGACTGCATGGAAGAGAGAAGAGGAAGTGGATAGATGTGAATAGAGAGAGAACCTAAAATTGTGTTTCCTGGACTCATCTCTGCTGAAAAAAGAAATAAAATTATCCGTATGTTACCCTGTGGGTGAAGGAATACTCCCATTTCCCCGTTCCTGCAACTCACAGACACTGGAAAGAAAAAAACAGAAATGAGAGGGGAAAATAGCAGCTGCTTTCAATTATTTAAAAGGCCCTAATGTGGTAAAAGAAAAGGCCTCATTCGGAAGACAAATGTTGATAAGTTAAGGCATGCCAGAGTTCTGCTTATTATAAGAAAGACTTTTCCATGAATTAAAGCTAGCCATTAGTAGAACGAGCTGCTTCAGTGTTGCATTAGCAAAGACTTATGCCAAAATAGCTCATAATTAATGTCCCAGTGACCAGCAAACTCATGAAGATTTCTTCTAATGAAAACCTTGAGTCCTTACTTATCTTTAATACTTGAGGGTCTTGACTCTTCCCACTTCTTAAATACTTGGATCGCTTTTCATCTTTTTAAAAGTCAGTAGAGTCATTTATCAGAAGCATTAAAGTAAAGGCTGATGACCATTTTTTTCTCTCACTTAAAGCAGAGCATATAGTTTTCTAACATTGCAATAGAGAGACTAAGTTATTTAAACATTTTTTTTTTTAAAGATTTTATTTATTTATTTATTTGAGAGAGAGAGAGTGAGAGAGAGCGCAAGAGGGGGTAGGGTTAGAGGGAGAAGCAGAGTCCCCGCCGAGCAGGGAGCCTGATGTGGGACTCGATCCCAGGACTCCGGGATCATGACCTGAGCCGAAGGCAGTCGCTTAACCAACTGAGCCACCCAGGCGCCCAGAGAGACTAAGTTATTTAAAAAGTTCACCACTTGTTAGCATTAGAACCTAAATATCAGTGAAATATTACTTGCAAAATACTTTACCATTTCCACTGTGAGTTGAGAAGATATTGTACCATGATGACTTCTATGTCTTTTCCAAATCCAAGTCTACATGGAGCGATTTTCCAGTTGTGCAGAAAGAAACTATAATAATCAAATTGGCTTTTAGCTTTGAGTAATAGGAAACTCAAATTGACTTAAACAATAGAAAATTTATTTTCTCACAAAACAACAAGTCCAGACATAGGGTGGTTCCAGAATTTGTTGATTGAGTGGCTCACCAATGTCGTCATAGACTCAGGTTCTTTTCTTCTTCTCTGATTTTTCCATTGTGTGTCCAGCTTTATCCCTGGGCTAGTTCCTCCTCTGGCTTCCAGATGACTGAGGCAGGTCCAGATGCTTTATTGGCCTAGAGGAATCCTGCCCAGGGTCACTTTGGGAAGAAGGAAGTCTGAGTGAATAAAGAGTTAGGCCTTTTTCTGTTTTGTGTATAATTTTATCCAGATTAAGTACCCATTCTCTATATTCTGTATACCTTGATCAAAAAAAATATTCACAAAGCTTATCCATTACTAGAAAATTTTGAGGGCCACTTTACATAGTACATGTAAAGAAATAACTTGTGGTTTTCTGAGCCAATCTGTTTCCATTACTAAAATTAATTTACTTACAATTTAAAAAAAATTAATTATCTAGCACCATTATTTGAGACATCTGTGTCACTGCAAATGAAACCAAGACAAAAACCTGAATGTTCGCTTTTTCTTTAAAAAAAATTTAATCCAGAGATATTTATTATTCTTTGAAAAATGTCACGAGTAAAAAATATTTAAGATGTATATGCACTGAGTTAATTAAATGCTCACTATAAAATAAAACTGTGAGTAATGCTATTTGAATTTTATTCCAGAAATACAATTATTTACATTTTCTTTCCTGAGTAGTTATACTTTTAATTATCGATTTCCTTTAAATATACTTAATATTTAAGTATACTTAATATACTTAAGTATATATTTTATATATATATACTATATATTTAAGTATACTTAATATACTTATATATATAATATAAAATATATGCTTAAGTATACTTAAATATACTTAAATATATTCAATTGCCATGTACTATAACCAGGCTTTACATTTACCATCAATTTTTTTCTGGGTCAAATAACACACACACACATACCATATATCATATGTACATATCCCAATTGAAATTATATTCCTATAAGTAAAAGGCTGTATTTTTAAAGAAGATATGTGCTAAAATGACAGCATAGGGTTTCATTTGTTCAAATCTTTGGCACAAAAATATGATAAAATATCTTAGAATTTCTTTTTACTTCTTTTAATAGTTTTACTTCTGTTATCCACTGTTATTATTGGAGATAGATCTAAATGGTGAGAGTTCAATGGATTTTTACATTCTTTAAGAAACCCAGGAAGATACATAGTACAGGATAAAATAAAAGGTTATTAACATCTGCCTATGTTTTACAGTTTCGTGCATTGTAATAGGTTGGTTTGTGCCATCTGTCCTCTCTTACTATAAGCTCACTGAGGACAGGGGCTCTCTTGTGCACATAGTGCCTAGTACAATGCGTGGCTGATAATGAGAATTTCTTTATCATCATCGTAATAGTCGCTACAACTTATTAAATGCATTTTTAGTAGCAAGCTTTATAAAACAAAACCAGGCTTTGTGCTAAGGCTTTTAAATATCTCATCCTTACAGCACCAGGGCTATTATTTTTTCCAGGTTTATTGGAATATAATTGACATACAACAATGTGTGTGTTTAAGGTGGCTTGCGGGACCATCAGGATGACCCAGCCTCCTTCAGTCTTATTGCTTCCCCATCCTGAACTTTGATTTTATAATCTAAGATATCTGCTGAGTCTCAGGCCCTCATGACTGCGTTACAGCCATCAGGAAGGAGGAAGGATGATGGAAGGGTGAACCCTTCCATAGGGATGATTTCAGGAAACTTTCAGGTTCCTTTGACCAGAGCTTAGTGATAGAGCCAAGCCTAATATCAAAAGAGGCTGGGAAATGTACCCTTCATGCCAGGCAGCCCATGTGCACATTTAAAAATTGGGGGTTATAGTACTAAAGAAGTCAGGGAATACGGATAATGGCAAATAAAGTTGATGCCACAGACAAAGGAAAGATATCAGACACTATCTAGAGAGGGGTGCATAGCTTTTGTTGGTGCTGCTTCTTTTCTTTGCCATTTTCCTTTTTTTCCCTCTTCTTTCTTCTTCTCCTTGTCTTCCTCTTTCTTGTTGCTATTCTTGCTCTTATTTTTAATGAGAACAACATGGGCATATTTAAAGGCTAAGGAGACGTAACTAGTAAGTAGGCAGACGTCTGAAATCTAGATGATGTATTGCTGTAGGCTGGCATCACCTAAGTCCTTGAATTCCAGCGTACATTTGAAACAAATCCTGACTATGAAATCTGTTTTTTGTGCTGCTTCACTGGCAAGTACTCTTCCCAAGGTGCTCGTATAATATAAGAACTGTATTTTGCTTATTATTCCATGCCCAGTTTGATTCACTCTAATTTTAATAAAGAGAAAGACTCTCACAATTTTATTGCTAGTTTAATGTGCTTCCCTGGTGCACATTGTTTTCTTCTAATCACTGTTTAAGAAAGATACCTAAGATGACCTGATGCCTGTCAAGGTAGTCAGATAGGTAATACAGAGTGTTTCCCTTTGCTAGCCCTGATAATATAGCTCAAAAAGGATTATATACTATTGTAAGTAATTAATAATTGCTATAGGAGAGAAGATCCCTTGGTCAGAACTCACCATTTCATTTTTCGTAAAGTGGAGCAAAGTTTGGGTCTTTCTGACTTCAGCCTGGAAAGCATACCTACAAACTATAGGTACTGTATGCCTAGATTGGCACCAAATGGCTACATTATAGTTGCTACAAACTAGCAGAATCGCAGTTTTACTAATGTTATAATCCAGAATTTCTGCACCAAGTCTAGGGGTTCAGATATGGAACCCTGAAACGCAAAGAGACTAAAGTACCTACACCTTCTGGAGGCCCAAGATGCTACTAATTGCAAAGAAGTAGAAGGTTAACCTTCATATCTTTCTGCCTGAACTGTGCTAAAGATAGTGCTGATATCTCCATTCAGGCATGAGACCCTTTGCCAAGATGTTAGTAAGGTGGGCTAGGATTTGGGAACAGATGTTCTGGTGCTTTTTAGACTTGGGACATTAGGCACTAATAGTCCCATACTAGGCAAAATGTTTTCCTTGGTGTAGAACAATAGAAAGGAGTGGATGGTGCTGGGTCATTTACTCATGAAGAAATGTGCTATGTTAGGGGAATAGGCCCATCAGAAGTCCTGGAATGCTCTGATCATTCAGGCTGCTTAATACATGCCAATATCACATCCTGGGTGGAGGGGTATAGGTTTTCCTAAATACGACTCCCATTTAATAGCTAAATAAGGAAGGTTGAGTAATATGTGAAGATTACTATCAATAAAATGAAAATGTGGTACTCACAGTGGCAGTGGGACTGGATAGGCACAACACAGGACAGGATCAACAACTCTCTGGTCTTAGAATTTGGGAGAATTGCTATTATTGCTTCTTATCCACAAAGATCAAGTCAAAATATATTGAAGTGGGAGGGAAGTGACCCCTCCTCCTGACCCAGCACCTGTTCCTCCTAGTGATCAGCATTCTGGCTACATAGCCTCATAATCCTAAACTTTGGCTAATGACCTTCTAATGTGGCTGGGAATCTGTAAGAATGTGTTCTTGAAAGTCAGTTCCATCGGCTGAAAGCGAACTATTAAAACTTGAAGAAGTCTTTGGCAGCAGCTGAATGAACATCTGCAGTTTTAAATCCTGGGCAATGTAAGATAAAAGATATACACTGACTCCTACAACCTCAAGGGTTATGTTGGAATTTTTATTGGTTAGTAACTTTGCAATGGGCAGAAGAGTAGAGAGGGTCAGAATAGATGGAGTTGTAATTAATATCACCTTTCATATGTGCTTTTATTTTTTGAAAATTCACTGTCACCAGGTTTTAAAAGAGTAATAATTTTTGAGGTGATGAGAAATTGTTTGGAAATTAGGGATGGTCACCCATATCAGTGACCAGGAATGGATTCTAATAGACTGCTGTCTGGCCTGCTGCACTGAACATCAGATTGGCTTGATGATCCATTAAGAAATGAAATGTTGTGGGGCACCTGGGTGGCACAGTTGGTTGAGCATCTGATTCTTGGTTTCAGCTCAGGTCATGATCTCAGGGTCCTGGGATCGAGCCCTGAGTTGGGCTCCACACTCAGCATGGAGTATGCTTGATATTCTATCTCTCCATCCCCATGTGCTCCCACTCATGCTGTCTCTCTCTCTCTCTCTAAAATAAGTAAGTAAAATCTTAAAAAAAAAAAAGAAATGAATTGTTGCAATACATGTTTATGATGCAACAATTTACATATGTGGCAATACAGAGAACTTTTGAGTGTTGATGGGCTTGCTTTACAGAAACTGTTATAAAAAGCAGAAGTGACAGATCTGCACCCTTCTAATCATGTGGCTTCCTGGATCACCAACCTTCAGGCACACCTCCAAAAAGAACAGTTGGAGTCACATGGTCAGCCTCACACACAGCAACTCTTCTTTTGAGTCTTGATTGCCAGCATAACCCTTACCCTGCTGCTTTGCTTGTTTGGCCAATAAACCTAAGAAATAGTAACACTAGCTGAATCTGAGCTTAATAATATTTGAAGATAACATATGTCAAGGTGGAAGCAATGACTTATGTATGGGTGTTCTCAGTGACCAAAGCACCAAGTAACATAAGTTATCAAACATCACAGATACTCCACAGAGTAAGAGTAACAGGATTTTTTATCTCTTGACATTTTTGTATGGTAATATTCTTTGTAAGAGGTGAAGGGGTCTAACAAAATCAGATGACTTTTTCAATGGTGTTAGTTTGCCCAAAGTAGATGAAAATCCAAAGGTGGCTGCCCTAAAATAAATTTCGTCGCATTTCATACTGAAGATAATGCCATAGAAGAAATATCAGCAATTAATGATTCCAGAGCAGATGCTATTTGAGATGTTGCTGCTGGAGCTTTCTTCTGTTCCAAGCCAGAAAACTAGCTTAACAATTTTAACGGCACCTGGCCTCACCAATGTTCCATAATAATGACCTTCTTAATTTTTTCGCCAGGTGATAAACAAATTTGTATGATTTTTTTTATGACAGGATTTTGATGGGAAATCCACATTTTTAAATCAGAATTTTTTTTTTCCTTGAGTAATAGCTCCACACTAACCCAAAGTGTTTTGGGAATGGGCAAAGCAAAAGTGCCCTTTAGTTTTGATACCTTCATGTTTATATTGGCAAGAACTTGCCACAGGAAAAAAATATTGGAGTCTTTATAGTCTATCACATTTAGTAGTGAATGGAAAACCAATTGACATAAAAATTTTATCATATTTTCCTGTATACGTTTATCTTATTCTAAGTTCAGTGTAAGAATAGAGGATGTGTATGAAATAATGATGGCAGAATTTATCATTATTTACGGCTTCATAGGTTTTTTATCTTACTTTTATTTAAAAAAGGCTTTATAGAGGTATAACTGACATACACATTGCACATATACAAAGTGTAAAATTTGATATGGTTGATGTATATTTACAACCTGAAACTATCACCAAAATCAAGAAAATGAATTTGTCTGTCACCCCCAAACATTTCCTTGTTCCCCTTGTAGTTCCTGCGCCTTTTCTATCAAACAACCACTGATCTACTTTCTGTTACTGCAGATTAATTTTCCTATTCTAAAAAATTTTTAAAGACCAAAGCATACGGTATATACTCTGACTTCTTTCACTTGGGTAAATATTTTGAGATCATCCATTTTTGTATATATGTCAATAGTTCATTCTTTTTAATGCAAAGAACTATTCCATTGTAGGGGTGATCCACATGCATTGTATGTAGTATTGCATTTTTCCCATGAGAAATCAGTGGTTGTGTTTACATCCATTTCTTTTTACATAACATGTCTGTTTTGTTTGTTTGTTTCATTGGTTTTAATGTTTTATCATGGGTTTTAAGCAATTTGATTATGATGTGCCTTGGAGTAGTTCTCTTCACATCTCTTGTCTTGATGTTTATTGAGTTTCTTGGATCTGTGGGTTTATAGTTTCCACTGAATTGAAAAATTGTCATCATTGTTTCTTCAAAAAAAATTTTACTGCCCTTTCCCTTCTCTCCTTCTTCAGGGACTCCATTACACTTATATAAAGCAACTTAGGTTTTAACATTTTAATGCATATGTCTCTGTAGTAAATTATTCAGTATGAAATCACATGAGTACTGTCTGTCTATTCAATTAGTCTTATACTGTCCTACATGCATTTAAAATAAATTTTGATTTAATATGTTTGTAAAATCAACTTTCAAAAGTACAGGCTTAAACAGATGTTTATTTGATTTTCCATTAAATCTAATACATTGATCTCATAAAATTATTTTTTAGCATATGTTTGAAAATCCATTGATTAGGGGGTGCCTGGGTGGCTCAGTCATTAAAGACTGCCTTCGGCCAGGTCATGATCCCAATGTCCTGGGATCGAGCCCCACATTGGGCTCCCTGCTCTGCGGGAAGCCTGCCTCTCCCTCTCCCACTCCCCCTGCTTGTGTTCCTGCTCTCGCTCTCTCTCTGTCAAATAAATAAATAAAATCTTTAAAAAAAAAATTGATAACATTGAGCAAACAGGATAATGTGCCTAGAAGGACACTGAAGACTCTCCATTAACTTTCCAGAATCAGTTTATCATGCTGTGTAGTACTTGCATGCTCTAAAACCAGACTTATAATTTTCTGAATTTTATGGCTCAGAGATTTAAATAGTCTCAATTTTAGATTAAGGCAGTGGTCTATCCCTCAGTCTCTCCCTTAGTCCATTCCTTGTAACCCTCAAAGTCATGTGTTAGAGTTTCATTTTACATATATATATTTGCTTTCTCCCTATATATTTTCATGCTATCTCCCCCTGAAACTTAGAATTCATGATTCACTTATTCTGTAAACTTTTGCTGAGCCTAAATTATTCTAGGTACTGGGGGTACAAGTGGATGTCTTTAACAAGTTCACCCTCCAGTGAGGAAAAACCACAGAGAATCTATTAAATCACAGATTCTGAGTGATTGGGTCCAACAATTTATTTACATATTTTAAAAGCTTCCCAAGAATGCTGATTTTCACAAGGCTTAAAAATCACAAGTAGACTACAACAGAATCCCTAAGTAATTTTTTTATCTGCAAAAGTTTATTAATTTTCAATCCCCTTGATATTTTCTGGCATCTTGCACAGCAAAAGAGGAAGTAAGTTCTGTTAGGAGAGATAGGGTTGCACGCAGGAACATAATCCTGGTGGTTTTGATGCGGGCAGGCTGAGTCCAAGAACCTAGGGGAAGGTCCCACAAGACCAGCCAATAGGGTCTTTGGCTTCACACAGGATGGAAATCAAACATGAACCAGAGAAAGTAGAAACAGTTTATTGAACAGTGTAAGTGACAGGTAGAGAATAGCAGACAGAGTGTCTGGGAAACTCCGAAAGGAAAGGAAAAGAAAATGAGTCTCGTCATTGCTTGGGGCTAGGGGCTTGTATTGGAAAGGGTCTAGGGCATGTGTTCCTTCAGGAATCCATGGTAGGGTCCAGTCAGAGGCAAGTGTCAGGTGAGCAATAGCTGTTATTCTGTAAATTACCAAAGGCAGGGGTATTGGTGCCAGGATCAGCCGAGGTTTGCTTGAAGCTAATGTTCTGGAACATGTTTGGTGTCTGGCTCTTCTTAGATGTTTAGAGCCTAGGACAAAACTCCAAGAGTGATTAACTTTCTTGCCTCCCCCTTGGAGCAGGAACATAGCTTTTTTGGCTTATTCAGAGGCAAAATACAGAACATGAGTAATGGGGCCTAGCAGAAAAACAGCAGAGACAGAGCCTTTCGGAGTCCCTTTACCTTCCCTACTTCAATTTAACCATTTTATAGCAAAAGAATTTCTGAGAAGTACACTTTATAGAAATAATTTACCTTACTAAAAAAATCAATTTGGGAAACTGAAAAAAAAACTGTCTAAAAATGGCAAATATTTTTGTTTTCTGCTTCGCTTGTTTTTTATGAATTATGTTTGTTGGCATTTGAGGGGTTTGTGGACTGGCCAAGGAAAAAGCTATGACCATGACAGGCCCTAGCACACCAAGCTTTATCTGGCCGTGCCTTTACATGGTTCCACGTGGGGGACGTCCCTTACGGCACACGTCAGTCGGTTTGTCCAAAGACTTAGGGGTCCCCTACTTAGAAGGGGAGGGATAGAACTCCCACGGGAGGGGGTAACCTGAGAGGGGGTGCAGGGATAATGTTGCTTAGCTTCCTGGTGGGAGTCTTCAGGTCAGAGAACTCTGAAAGACAGCAGCAGCTTGGGATTTATAACTGCAAAGCCCCATTAGATCAATTGGTAACAGCTTTGGGTGAGGTTTCTTGGGGGCATTCAAACCATGAAGGCTCTAAATGACTAAACATGTGCTTGTTTGGGTTATTTTTAAAATAATTAGATGTGCAAAACTTTTGAGTCTGGTGCTGGCAGGCTTTTGAGCTGAAGGGTCTCAGTCTGCAGGGAAGAAATAAACAAGCTAGGAGCCAATACACAGAGGCCCTTTTTTGCTCGTTTTTATAACGACGATGCAATGGAAAGAAATAGCAGGTTAGGATAATGGAACCTTGGCTAATTTGAGCTCAGATACAAAGATTTTAGGGATTTTGGTTAAATATGTCACTGAGTATCTCTGAACCTGATTTTCCTCTTTTCTGAGATTAGACAAGGGGTCCACAAACTATGGCTTGCTGGCCAAATCTGGCCCACCACCTGGCTTTGTAAGTATTGTAATGGGACACAGCCACATTCATTTGTGGATGTGTTGCCTGTGTGTATGGCCTCTTTCCTCCCGCAAAGGCAGACTTGAGTAGTTGTGAAAAAGAACATATGGTCCACAAGCCTAAAATATTTACTATTTGGCCCTTTATAGAAATGTTTGCAGACCTCCGGACTAGGCTATCCCATAGGCTTCCTTCAGCTTAAACCTTTTTTGATTAAAAAAAAAAATTAAAAGCCCAGCTCTTAGACTCTTGATCAGAATTCCTGCTTCTTATTTTTTACTTATCTTTTGAACAATCAATGTTGCAGTTGTCTGGTCTCTGTGTATGTATGTCTCATCCCAGACATCACAAATGTCATTTCTCCTACGGCCAAATGATGTTGCCAGTCTTCCTGAATCAATCAGTAACTTGCATTTTCATGGCTAAACAGACATGGAAATGGATGAAAAAGAGTGCAGGAAAATGAAAAATACAATATTTAATTGAAATAACATGACTATTTTAGGTTAAAAAAAAATGAAATTACCTAATTGGATTACAGCCAGTAGCACACACCCCCTCTCTGTCTTTCTGAGAGTGGCCCCAGTCATTCCATCCCCCTGAGGGTTCAAGTCTACATTTTCACATCTATGACAAAGGAGGAAAATTGGTCAGAAGCAACCCATTCATTTTAGTCACTTAGATTTCTTTGGCAAACATTGTCCTTAATTATTAATTCAGTATTTCAACTAGTAATCACTAGTTATTACAAGAAGCTTCAAATTGTCAGAAGTCAAACTGAAACCTCTCAGAAATCATTATATCTTCCTTCTGTAATAAAAGTTAAGATTGTTTTTGCCAAATGATGAATAAAATTTTATATAGATCTTGATTATGTTGCCAGCTCAAGAATAGTAAAACACATTATATAACTGTACATCATATATATTTTTAAAATAATTTAAGCATAATAAGAACGCACATTTTTAAAAAAGGGTATGTGTTCTTCTCAGAATGTTTTTATCATATATATCCAAAATAATTCCTTCATGAAGACCCCTTTGAATGTGATTGAAATCACAATTTATTTAAATTCAATTCTACTATGCAAACTATGGTAAAGGCCCAACGGAGGTAGCACAAAGATAATGGCCATGGAGTTTCATTGACTTTGAAATAGAAGATGCAAATGGGAATTGAAAAATTTTAAATACACTTTCTGTTTACATGAAAAGTACAGTATGTTATTTGATTGGGTTTTTAAATTTCAATACATATTATGTTTGCTGTCTGTGCAAATTCATAATGAAGCACATCTAGATTTAGCTGATATATGCTGAATCTTTACAGTGTTCCAGTCACTGCTATTGATGCTTTTACAACTATTTCCTTATTTAGTACTGATGACAGCCCTGTGAACTAGGTTCTTTTTCTTGTTCTTGTTGTTTGATTTTGTTTTTTGTTTGTTTGTTTCCATTGAATAGTTGAGGATACCGAGGCTCAGAAAGGTAAAGAGTACACTAAAAACATAGAACAAAAAAGCAGGAGAGCCAGGTTTCAAATCAAAGTGCTCTGGCGTTAGATATCCAAATAGAATAGACAAAAAATACTTTCTATCTCACCAGCCTAAGCCCATGCTGATTCTGACTGGCTTACTGACATCTACATTGATAATAAGATGGGTGAAATCCTGGCTTAAAAAGTGACAATTAAATCAAAATCCTTTATAGTGCTTTTTTGAGAACTTTTCATGGCAGATATCAAATGGTGTAGGAAAGATGTTGCGGTCCAGAGCCCATGGCCAAGAAAGAATTCTTGAGATGTCTTTGGTGCAAAAAAGTTTTTATTAAAGCACGGGGACAGGACCCATGGGCAGAAAGAGCTGTACTGGGGTCCTGAGGAGTGGCGATTATGTACTTTCAAGTTGGGAGGAGGTTAGCCTCCAAGGTATTTTGGAAACAAGCTTTCCAGGATCATGAGGAGGCTAGCTATTGTTAGGAAAAGTTAGTACTGTTTAGTAAAAAACTCCAGTCATGAGACCTTTCACATGTGTATCAGCGGGCCATATGCTTGGGCGATGATTGCCAACATGTATCTTGCAGGGTAGAGATAAAGGAAGTTTCCAAAGCAATTTTTATACGTTAAAGTAGATTTACAGGATCCTGGGCATCAGGCTAAGGTTGCCTTTTGCCCTTAACAAAGTATCAACATCCAGGCAGCTGAGTTCCTAGAGGAAGATCACTCTGCCTGTTTCAGGGACTTGTCAACGGACTATAAGTAGTAAGGAAATTTAATTTTTCTTTTGCCTTTGTTTCCCACATCATCAAACATCAACAAAAAGCAATGGTGGAATGGAGACAGTGAAAGAAAAAATAAAAGCTTATAAGCAAATACTAATTAATAGCAAAGTCAGATTGTGGTGGTGGTAGCTACTGTTTAAAACAAAAATTTTCGAATGTGCATTTCCTTTGTTCCCTTGCGGCTGCCAGCACTGTGGCACCACATTTTTTCCTCATCCTCGAATTTCGGCAGTATTTAGGAGCTACCCCCACAGAGCGCCTCCTTGGACCCCGTGCGAGGAGTGGCGATGCTGCGTCAGTGTGATGGAGGGAACGGCTCGCCAAACCAATATGCCCAGTGCTTAGCGGGAGCTGACGGGCCTCTATGGCAGCCACCAGGTCAGACAGATCACGCGGCCTGAAGCACAATAGATCAGCTGCCCTCGCGCTGCAGCTTTTGTTGGTGCTGGGGAGTCTTTCCAGCCTGTCTCCAGAACAGCGTGATTTTGACAAGGTTTTTTAGTTCCTGCTGCTGAATAGTGCACATTCAATGCCTTGTCAGCTTGCAGCCGTGGTTAAAAGGACCCTTAGCCCACTTTCCTTTATGTAAAGCTGTTGGCAGGTAGTAAGGAGCCATGTGGCACATCCGGCTATGTGCTGAAATAGCTTGGGTTTTGAGGCGCATCTCAAATTCCAAAAGGCATGCGCTATAAAGCAAATGCCTGTCAGGTGAATAACAACTTCCTAGAGAATTCCATTACAGAAGCGAAGTGAAGTTTTCTACTATCTAACCAAGAAGGGGTTAAAAAGTTGTAACCAGTTAAATACTATGCTTAATATTTCCGTGGCAAAAAAAAAAAAAAAAGTTTTGAAAAAATTCCTATACCTATGTCCTGCTGGCACCCACTCCCCTTCCTAATGAATTATTCTTTCTTAGACGGTAGTATTTTCTTCCTTGACCAAAAATCCTCTCTCGTCCATTAACTGCTTACTCTGGGATTGCTGTGTAACACGTTTGTGATAAGAGCTTGACAGATATTTTTCTAAAGCCTGCTTTGATGCTGCAGGGGTTACTGATACACTTACTGACCGAACATCTTTTGAACACGTTCTGTATTAGGAAATTTTAGTATGTTAGGGGTCCAGCCTACCCAAGCAAGAAGCCTGAGTTTCTTTTTCTACCTTCCTTCAGTGAGAATCGGACGAATGACCAAGGCTCTGCCAATCAGACGGACACACATGAGCGTGTGATTCAGGAGAGAGTGATGTGAGGAAGAGGATGCTGGG
This sequence comes from Phoca vitulina, assembly GCF_004348235.1. Lineage (NCBI taxonomy): Eukaryota > Metazoa > Chordata > Mammalia > Carnivora > Phocidae > Phoca > Phoca vitulina. The sequence continues at coordinate 7,627,498 of NW_022589715.1, read as the reverse complement.
CAGAATTTCTTGGCAAAGATACACAGTATGATGAAGGGCTATCTGTCAGAGCTTCCCACGACCAGAACTGGCAGTGCGAGCGCCAGAGCTTGAGTTTGGGGGGCAGCTGCGGCAGGGCTCCCACTAGGGTAGCCTGCCGTGTAATCTCTGTGTTGGGATCTTAACTGTTTTCCTCCAGTTCTAAGTCTTTGGCCTTTGCAGAGACTCAGTGAACTGCCTCTATCTGTTAATATATATTTTTTCCAGGCGGGGGCGTAACATAGCTAGACTAGGTGCTCTTGCAAAACTCTCAGTAACAAAAAACCAAACTTTAAAACATGACCTTTCAGTCTTTGTTTTGATATCTCATGTGACTCCTGGTGGAGAGAAGTGTAGTAGATGTGTTCCCGTAGATGCCCACATTTTGTTTAATCTGTTCTCTAGTCTCTTTCTCTTTACTTTGTGTAACTATTCACTGAGTATTGGTGTTACCTCTCTTTTTGCCCCAAGATTTTAAGGAACTGAGTGCATGGTTATTGTAGCTTTCATGTCTATCCCAGTAGCTTTCTTATGGCAATTACTCAATAAATATTGAATATATAGCTAAGTGCTCCTACCAAAACCTTGTGGTATAAAGCAATTCTATGTTCAAGGTCTTGAAGGCAAAGGATCATCGTGTTTATCATGAATAGAAAATGTAGCCTTAGAACATAATGGCTCAAAGGTAACTGGAGGGAGGGAGTAGGAAGGTTAAATGAAAGAAGGAAGGGGGGATGGGAGGACAGGAAAAACAGAAACATTTTGTTTGTGATCCACAAATTTTTCTTTTGTTCTGAACAAAAGGAAATAAATGCTTTTTTCATAAACAATAAAAAAATAAACATAGTCATTTCAGTCCTTTGAAAACAAATATGCAGTTGTAAAATTTAATGACAACTGTCTGGAATGTTGTCTTAATTTTACAGTAAAGGGTGGAAAATGCCATACAAAGGCTAAAGTCATAAGTCAAGCCACCAACATTATCAGAGTAATGTCACATTTAGACTGGACTCCTTTTTACTGGGGTGATGGAAGGCTAATAAAGTTAGTCTTGAGGCAAGAGCCATAAATGATTCCAACTAATGTAACTTCAAAGGTGGGGCAGGAGGGTCTGATTAAACAAAACAAAAGTGAGATGTGCCAATTTTCAGAATGTCTCAGGCTTGTTTGGGATGGTGCTTTCATTTGGTTACCCCTTTCTTTATTGAATTTTTGCAATGAAGCCAATTTCACTTCCTATTAAGTGTCACCAATTCAATTTTCAAAGCCTGTACCTCTCCTCTCATTTCTGTCTATTCTAAGAAAATATTCATAAGAATTCTTCAAATATGAAAGAATTGGATCAGAAAGCTACTCTTAAAACTGCATCATTCTCCCACAGCAGGTGAAAGATCAGCAAGGTATTGTGAAGTGCAAATGTCAATATAATGAAAATGTAGGATCAAAAAATTTTAGAGATCAAAAGGACTTCAAAAGTCATCTTCACCAATTTTCTACTCCCTTAAGAATCTTTTCAGCAGTATCTCTAGCATATGACTGTCTAGTTTTGGCTTAAATAACCCATAGTGGTAGGACTCTGTTTCCTCCCAAAGTGTCCATTTATTTACTTGACAAAATAATTTTATTATTTTGTAGGCTACAAGCATAATTCTAGGAAGGGTTATGCTAGATACCATATATGAGATGTTGGGGGACCACATCTTTAGAATGTTTTCCCCATTTTACAATGAGCTAAAATCAATCTCACTTTAATTCCCATTATTGGGCATACACTTATTTAATATTAGTCAATAATGAAAATATCTATGTATTTTGAGTTTCATGATCCAAACAACTAAATTTAATTAGTAGGTAGAGAGATTGGTACATGTTCCATTTAATTACACTTTTTTGAAAACAGAATAATGTTCTCTAGTAAAATATCAAGGGTTACTAACTTAACACCACATTTAAAAGGGGATATATATTCAGATTTAAGACTTAAGGGGAAGTAGTACATCTAAATACCCTTTATCTCCTCATCATCACTTTTGTTTTTAAGATTTTATTTATTTATTTGACAGAGAGAGACACAGTGAGAGAGGGAACACAAGCAGGGGGAGTGGGAGAGGGAGTAGCAGGCTTCCCAGGAGAAGCAGGTCAATCCCAGGACCCTGTGATCATGACCTGAGCCGAAGGCAGACCCTTAATGACTGAGCCACCCAGGTGCCCCTCATCATCACTGTTTTTAACAATCAATCTGCTCTAATTGCCAATCTTATTCTAAGGTTTTTAACAATCAGCTCTAATTACCAATCCTATTCCAACAGGAGAATATTCCATCCTATATCCTAATCAAAATATAACATTTTCTTAACTTTCAATTAAACATCCATAATTGAATGTAAAGACTACTTGGCTTTATCCTTTTAGAAATTCTACCACTGTCAAAAATATATTTAAAAGTTGTGGCCAGTTCTTACCGCATAATAGAATTGTTTGAAATTTTTAAAAAGTGAGTTTCACTCACCACTACCCATTCTAACTTAATTTGATTTTGGTGAGATCTAAGCATTGGTAGATTTCTAATATTTCCAGGGGATTCTAACACATAGCCAGGTTCCAGATGAGTTAATGAGTCTCTCCTATATCTGTGTATTAATAATCAGATACAAGACTTGCTTTCTTTTCCGATTCCATTTTCTCATGCCTCTTTCCTCATATGTGTCAGTAGCATGAAAATTATAAGAAAACAAATGACCAAATAAAAAATGAGTCAAACCTTTGAGTAGACACTTCAAAAAGTAAGTATATAAATGTGGGACTTTATAATAAACACCTAGAAGATGCTCAACATCATCAGTCATAGGGACAGTCAATTAAAAACACTGGAATGGTTAAACCCATTAGAATATTTAAATTAAAAAAAAAAAAACTGGCATTACCAAGTATGGGAAAGAATGTGAAGCAACTGGAACAGTTATACATTGTTGGTAGGATTGCAAAATGCCACAGCTAATTTGGGAAATTTAAAGCAATATCTTATAAGGCTAAATAATACATTATAGGACTCAGCAATCCCATTCTTGTGTAAGGGCACACAAAAAAAATGAAATGAAATGAAAACATGTACACACAACTTATACATAAATTTTCATAGTAGTGTTATTCATAATAATCAAAATCTGGAAACAAGCCAGGTTGTCCATCAAATGGTGAATGAATAAACAAATTATATTAGAACCATGCTATGAAATACTAGCCCGCAATGACAAAGATCAACAGTATGGATGTAACTAAAAATCATTTTGATAAGTGAAATAATTAAAAAAAAAAAACTACCCACTGTATGATTCTATTTATATGAAATTCTAGAAAAGGCAAAACTAATAGTGACAGCAGATCAGTGGTTGCCTGGACATAAGGAGAAGGGGTCTGAATTCATCCATGAGGAAACTTTTGAGGGTTGCATTCTACATTTTAATTGTAATGGAAGTTACATGACTGCTTTATATAATAGTAAACTCATCAAACCGTACTTCTAACATAAGTGAATTTTGTTATATATAAGTTATACCTCAATAACTATTAGAAAATAAGTCCTAGAATTAGGCATTCTTATATACTGGAATTGCAAATTGGTACATCCTTTTTGGAGGACAACTTAGGGACATCTATGACAATAAAATAAGCATTTTTTGAGTATGTAATTTTACATTTAGATGCTTATCCTATAGAAATATTTACTTGGCCATAAATATATAAGCAGAAGATTATCTTAACATCAAATGATATTCAGCTGGGACCTGCTTAAATCAGTTATTGTGTATATGTACAATGGAAAACCATGCACCTCTTATAAAATGTAAAATGTCTAAGTGAAAAATTTCTGTCATACATAAAATCAAAAGTGTAAAGCATAGAACAATGTGGTGGATAGTATGCAAATGTGCACATAAAAACCCTTACCTTTTAATATGCATGAAATTTCTGGAAGGATACTAGGCTGAATGTAAATGACACCAGATTTTACACACACACACACACACACACACATATTTATATATGGTGAAACTTTAAAAAATAACTTTAAATTTCTCTAAAAGGTAATTGTTTAAAACAAAAAAAGTACCAATATTATATGGCAGCATTTGTAGAACAGTTAGAAGAATATAACAAGAGCACAAAGGGCAAGAAAGTGTTAAATGGAATTATAGTCTTATAAATTTCATATACTGTTTGAAGGTAGACTGATAAAGATACATATTGTAATCTGTAGGACAATAAAAAAATAATACAAAGAGGCATATGTCAAAACTCACCTGAGGTAATATAAATCAAATACTAGAAAAATATTACTCATCAAAAAAATAAGGCAGATAAAAAATTGAGGAACAAAGATTATATTGGTATTTGGTATATCAGTATATCCATATCAAAGTATATCAATACTTACAATAAATAGAAAGGGAATAAAAGTGCTCCAATTAAAAGGTCTTGATTATAAGACTGAATAAAAGGTAAGACCTGCCTATATGCCATTACAATGAATATTAAATAAAAAGACACAGAGTTCTCAAGGTATACCATGAGAGCACTAAGCATAAGAAAGCAGGCATGGATTTATTAATATCTGACAAAACATGTTATACTTCATGAACAAAGACATTACCAAAGATAAATCTGTATGCACATAATAACAGGATTTCAAAATACAAAAGCAAAACTGACAAAGGAAAAATAGACAAATCCATAAGCAACTTTGGAAATTTTAACACTACCCTGTCAACAACTGATAGGACACATAAAAATCAGTAAAGCCAAAAGAATTTTTGAACAATGTTATTTTAAAAATTGACATATTTGACTGCATGTAACAGTTATAGAATATACATTATTTTCAAGTGCATATGAAACATTCACCAAGATAGACAAAATGCTGGGTCATAAAACAGAACCCAATAAATGTCAAAGGATTAAAATAACACAAAATATATTATCTGACCACAGAAATATTAATTTAAAAAAGAGTAGGAAAAAGTCATATTCCTCAAGTATCTGGAATGGCCCATTGTTCAGAGAAGAAATCTAAGAGGGAAATTAGTCAGTAAAGACTAATTCAGATTATCCTAAAATGGTTAGAGTGAAATTTTTAGATTTAAATACCTGCATTAGTAAAGTAAATAGGTAGAAAGTTGATGGTCCAAATACCCACCATAAGATAGGAAAAGGAGAGTAATTTTAAAAATTACCTAGAGAAAAAGGAAATAATAAATATAAAATGAGAAGCCAATGAAATAGAAAATGAACAAAAAACAGAGTGGTGTGCCTGGTGGCTCAGTCAGTTAAGCGTCCAATGTTTGATTTTGGCTCAGATCATGATCTCAGGGTTGTGAGATTGAGCCCTGTATGAGGCTCTGCTCAGCATGGAGCCTGTTTGAGATTCTCTGTCTCTCTCCCTCTGCATCTCCCTCCCCCTCCCACCGGCTTGCGCACACTCACTCTCACTCTCAAAACATAAAAAAAGAGAAAAATTTTTAAATAAAAACTTGTTTTCCAAAAAGAGTAAACTCCTAGAGAAATTGATCAAAGTGAAAAGGAGAGAAGAGAGAGAAAAAACTAGTAAGAAAATACAAAATGCCAATGTTTTGAATGAAAAAATATGCATATCATTACAGAGCCTTCATATATTAAAAGGGTAATAAAGAGTAGAAACAACTTAATGCCAAAAAATTGGAAAACTTAGATAGACATATTATTTGAAAACACAATTTTAGGACCAAGACTTTCTCTCTAAAGTAATGCTTCTGAAACTTGAATGTACACAAAAATCACCAGTGGGATCTTAATAAAATACAAATTCCAATTCAGAGGTCTGGGGTAAAACCTGAGATTATGCATTTCTAACAAACTCCCAAGTGATGCTGATTAGATAAATATGTATTGCTGGAGAAGAAAAACCCACTATGGTATTAAAATCCTTTAGTATGCTGAATATATTTATAATCATTCAGGACAGGTATATTTTGATCTGGAATCTAGGGAAGGAGAGACAGATAAATGAGCTGTTAACTCAAATGAGACTCTTCATAGGGATCTCTGAATGGCTTTCTGGTTGGAGAAGACATTGTGGAACAGGCAGAAGAATAGACACAGTACCTGGAGAGGTGCAAAGAAATCTTTACTTCACAAACTTCAAGGCCCTTCTTGATTTGAACCCTACTGATCCAAACTAATTAGGTGAAGATACTTAGGCTAGGATAACATCAATAATGTAATTTTGGATATTACTGGTGATAATGGGTACAGTGGAAACCTATGCCTCTTTCTATTTTTACTGCCTTTATAATGGAGAGAAGTGTTTAAAGAAGACATTAAAATGATCAAAATTGGTTAAAGACTACATTTAAAAAAGCCCTTGATTTGCAGATAAAAACAAATTTATACATTTTTCTTGATATAATGATCTTTCTCATCTAGGTGGCTTAAGTGAAGAATTTAAATAGACTTCTTTTAAAAAGAGGATCATTAGTCTTCAAAAATAGTTTATCTTCAAAATAAAAAATAAGTCACTTTTTCTCATTTAACACTTGGCTGAACAGTCAATACGAGGGCATTTTGCCTTTTGTTAACACTGTGTGTCTTCAAAGCTCAGCATAAATAAAAAATCTATGTACCAGATTATTTTATCCTTGACATATATTTTAATTTCAGTAATACTCTACAGTTCATTCTGATTCATCTTAAGTAAACATTGATTTCTAAGTTATGATCGTATTGCTGGGAACAATCTTAGTGGTTTAGTAAGAAAAAAATAGTAGAAAATAAAACACCAAATTATGTCATAAAAAATGAGCTAGCCATGTGACATTTGTATTATGCTAATTTCTTGGAGATAGTTTTGGTACAGAGTCTGGTCCCAAGTCTGCATTTGCAAAATAACAGCTCTGTTAAGCAGACTCCAGATTGATGAGGATCTCAAAGTTAAAGAGATGGGTGTACAAGGCAGATAAAATACATGTAAATACTTGATGGCAGATGTTAATTCCACCTGATCATGTTTCACTCCTTTTAATAATTTATATATTTTTAATAAAATAGTGTATATTTAAGGCATGCAACATGATTTGATTATACATGTACACAGTGAAATGATTACTAGAATCAAGCTAATTAACGTATCTCACATTGTTATCATTTGTTTCCAGATGAGTGCACCTTAAATCTATTCTCTTAGCATATTTCCAGCTTCCAATACAGTATTATTAACTGTGGCCATCATGCCTGTACATTAGAACTCTAGATGTATTCATCTTACATAACTGCAACTGTGTCCCCCCCTTAACTAGCATCTCCCCATTTCCCCAACCTCACTAGCTCCTAATAACCACCATTCTCTGCTTCTATAAGTTTAATTTTTTTTCTTTTAGATTCCAGGTATAAGTATTTGTCTTTCTCTGTATGGCTTATTTCACTTAGCTGAATGTCCTCAAGGTTTATCCACATTGTCACAAAGGTCAGGATTTCCTTCTCTCTCATGAATATTCCATTATGTATAGATATGATGTGTGTGTGTGTATGTATATACACACACACACACACACAATACACACACACACACGCACACACACAGACTTGGGCTGGTTCCAGACCTTGGTTATTGTGAATAATGCTGCAGTGAAGATAGAACTGCAGGTATCTCTTTGAGATCCTCATGTAATTTCCTTTGGATATATACGTAGAAGTGGGATTGCTGATTCATATAGTAACTGTATTTTTTATTTTTTGAGGAACCTCCATACTCTTTTCTATAGTGGTTATACCAATTTACATTCCTACCAATAGTGAACAAAGATTCTCTTTTCTTAATCTTTGCCAACATTTGTCATTACTTGTCTTCTGATAATAGCTATCCTAACAGATATGACCTGATAGCTCATTGTGATTTTGATTTGCATTTCCCTGATGATTAGTGATGTTGAGCATGTTTCTATATATCTGTTGTCCATGTGTATGTTTTCTTTAGAGAAATGTCTATGTCCTTTGCCTGTTTTTTAAACCAGGTTATTTGTTTTCTTGCTATTGAGTTGTTTGAGTTCCTTTTATATTTTGGATATTAAGGCCTTATCAGGTCTATGGTTTGCAAATATTTTCTCCCATTTCTAGGTTGTCTCTTCACTCTGCTCATGTTTCCTTTGCTAGGCGGAGTCTTTTTTAGTTTGATGCAATCCCATTTGTCTATTTTTGCTTTTGTTGCCTGTGCTTTGTGGGTCATATCCAAAAAATCACTGCTAAGACCAATGTCATGAAGCTTTTTCCCTGTTTTCCTCTAATAGTTTTATGGTTTCAGGTCTTATATTTAAGTCTTTAATCCATTTTGAGTTGTTTTTTGTATATGGAGTATGATAAGGGTTCAATAATGTTTTTTTACTATTTGTAACAGTTCTTTTGCTTTTTACAATTGTATGATATCCTAATGTTTTTAAATACCTAAAGAAGATCTCACAATTTTTCACTAACAGCAGCTTTTTCACCCACTGTAAGTCTAAATAAAAAATATATGTAGACTGTGCACTCTAATGGATATTTATCTCAAATAGATGCTGATCTACTATGAAGAATATAATGGAAATCTGCCTTACCTTTGCAAATTGGGGTAATATATGTTTAATCAGTCACTGCATATCAAATTATCTACTCCTCTAAATCTTGAGAATCTGTTTCCCTCCATCCTCATTGCACTAAGAAAGGCAATATTTATAAACTGGGAGAAAAAAATTTCCTTGAATGAAGAAAGGTTTTGAAAGCCAGCTCTTTTAACTTCTATTTTTTAATTATATATGATATATAGAAAAGAATATAGGTTATACATGTTAGATACAATCAGTCAATACATATGTATTGAGCAATTATTGATGCCTGATTAACATCTCACACCAAATTTTTCCAGCTAAATTCCTGGTCATCCCCCATAGACTTGGCTTTACTGTATCTCAATTAGTAGTGACTCCATCCTTACAGTGGTCCAAAAACCTTGGAGTTATCTTTGATTTTTCTTTCATTTAAAAACTCCTGTTGTCTCTGCTTTCAAAATATATCCGTAATGCTACCACTTTCACTGTTTGTCAAAGCCACTGTCATCTCTAAATTGTAGTCCTGCTTCTATCCTTGTTCTCCCTACAGTCTAATCTCAACCTAGAAGCTAGTGCTATCTTTAAAAAAAAAAAAAAAGAAAATTCAGATCATGCCACCTTTTGGTTCAGAACTGTCCAAGGACTCTCTTATAGGAAGTCAAGGTCAGCCTCTTCACAGTGACCTACAAGGTCCTACAAGACCTACTGGCTCCTTGCTACTTTTCTAACCTCTTCAGAGAAGTGCTCTAATATCTCTGGTCCTTTATTGGTTAATCAGACAGTTACAACATCAGGAATTGCCCTGGATGTTCCTGCTTCAAGGAACACTCTTTCACCATGTACTTGTATGGCTCACCACCACATCTTTCCAATCTTTGCTCAAATGTAACCTTCACAGAGAGGACTCCACTGACCACTATATTGAAAATTGCAAATCCAACCCTGGCATTTCTGATCATCTTTCCTTGCTGCATTTATTACTAATAAGCTTCTAACATATATTTATCTCTCTCCCCTCACTAGACAATACAAGAAGAAAGGGATTTGTTTACTTCTTTAGCCCAAGGTCCTTGAAGAGTAGCTTACACAACAATGAAATTTTGTTGATTGGATGAGTGAATATATGCTATTCACTATATTAAATGCCCAGGAAACTAATAATGAATTGGACCCATATACCTCCTGCTTTATGGAGCTTATAGGCTATTACACTAGTCAAAGCATTTAGAGTTTGAAGAGATATTTAAAATGCATGTAGTCAAATGTCAACATTTTATATGTCAGGAAACAGAGGCCCATTGATGTTATGTGGTTCTTCAATGATCATCAAAGGACCAGAGCTCAATGATCTGATTCATAATGTAACACTCTTTCACTACACACTGTGCTTAACAATTTTCATTCATTATAGATTGTCTTAAGATGCAATAGGTACTAAAAAAGTAAATGTAAGGCATAGAAAGTTAATGTACAATATTATAAATTGTATTATTAATGCTGAAGGAAGGATATGAATGAATAATCCAGAAGTAATTCTAAATTGTAAGAAATCTTGGTGCCCTAAAATTGTTATGACATTCTTTAATGGGCTGCAAGATAAGTAAAATAAGAATAATGATAGAGCTAGGTGTAATATGACTGAAGGTGGGGAGGTAGCATAAGTACATTTTGAGGAGAAAATGAAGGAAAGTGATAGCTCTGCTGAGTTCATTTAAATCTCCAGATCTCAGTGCATTGAAATCCTGCTGGAGATTAGAAATTGAAGATGTGATCCCAGATGACATCTGTCAAAAAGGGTGACTTGAATTCAAAATCCTTATTTCTAAAAAAAGATTTTGGTGTATACGAGTGACGAATTCTATTTAGCTGCCAATAAAGATAATACAATAAAAAATCCTAGGCTACATTGAAAGTATTAGACCAAAGGGATAATAGTTTCATTCTATTCCTCTTTGGGAGGAATAGTGGCACATTGGGAGTACTGTGCCTCATTCATTATGTGACCCTGGTAGAGAGCAAGATGGAGTCTCTCATGTCAAACAAGAGCCTGTGTCAAGCAATGACGCAAGCAGTTAAGGTACTGCAGCTAGGAGATATCATGGGGACCAGCGTCAGCTAACATCCCAGAACTGATAACGAGCAGAACCAGAGGAGGTCTGCAGGGGCCCAAAACCAATTAAATCCCTTTAAAAAGGGAAGGATTTTGACAGCAAACTGTCAGACTCTTCAAACCCAACCCCTCTACGTCTGACCACTTAAAAAAGGCAACTGCCACTGACGGCTCTGCCGGATTGATCTCTGAACAGAATCGAGATCCTTCACTGCATGAACATAAGAAGTAGTAAGTGCCAAGAGCTGACCCTGACCTGACAGAGGCCTTATCTCAACTGCACGCCCACAGACTGACTTCTCATTTGGTTCCTTAACTTCATGCACCCTCTGTTATCTTCTTTGTTGTGTGGTTTGTCTTCTGTCCTGCTCTGTGTGCTCTGTAAGAAGCCAAGTTTAATCACTTGGTGAATTGTCATTGAGTTTGGAATCCTGAACCTGCTTTATAATTGTGATTAACTTTGCTTTATGATTGACTAAAGCTGACACTGGAAAGACACAACTCGTGTGTGCACTTTCATAGCATGTTCATGACACCCCTAAAGAATTATATTGACAAACAAGGGAGATTCTTATGGAGTATGAATAATTAGGACAATAGGACCTTGAGCACTTTCCTTGCTTACCTATTTATTGTTGTTCCTAAAATGAGCTGTTATAGAAAATGTCCCAAATTTCTGTTTGGAAAATACATATACTAGTCTACCTAGTCCTACAAATTGATATGTCCAAATCCAGATAGTTAGGGAAATATATGAGATTTGAACTCATGCAAGCTTACTGGATAGATAGAAGCTCTGAATGACTCTTAACAGCAATATGAAGTACTTTTGGTTAAAGCAAAATAACAATACAAACAAAACCTCATAGGGCTATCACACTAAGAAAATTTAATTCCTCCAAAGTTTTAATAGAAGCATAATTAGGATTTCTAACTATGTGGAAATGTTATAGGATATATTTATAAGCATATGTATTTATGCAAACCAGGAATTTGCTTTCTGTAAGTTCTACTAATACTAAGGGTGCTATAAAACATTTATAGTCACCAAGTAAGAGTGGGAGGAGAATATAAAGCACTATAGTCGTTGCAGCATATCATGTATGGTAACTTGACCGACTTACATGAAAAATTACACTGCTCTTCATCACACTCTGTTAGACTTCCAGACAGTTCATTTAGCCTTTGATTTGTTGAGTGTATGAACTTCAATTTGGGCTTTCAAACCAGTTCCAACTGATTTGATAGAAGCATAGGAGACTTCTGCTTTCAATTTAAAGACTATGATCAAAGAAATGGTAAATGAGATTTTTCTATTTGTAGCACTGGTTTTCTCAAGTGCCTTTAGCTATGATCCGATGCATTTATTGTTCTTTGAGGAAGAGTAAGGTAAGACTAACTTAGCAGAAATGTCTGTGGCTAGAATATAAAGAGGGTTTTCTGTGTCATCTCAGAAATTTTCATCAATTAAGAGGAAGTGAAGCAATGAAAGTTAATGTTCCATTAATATGCTGATTTTGTTTCCACTAATTGCAGAAACTCTACCAATTGGAAAAATTATTATTTTAATCTTTGTCAATTTTGTTACTCAAATATGCTAGCAAAGGTCATAAAGGGAAAGGCCATAAAAATTTCCACAAATACAGCATTGGCCAACAAGATTACTTTGTTTCAGTCATGTTAATGTATTGTGCCAGGGAGCATAGAGTATTTTTCATTTAGTTATTAGCGTTGTTATTAGTGGACATGTCTCAGATGAGACATGAGCTAAATTTGAGCTAAAATTGACCTAAAATTGCCTCAGGTGATACTTTGGAAGCTACAAGTTAGAAATGTGTTCACTGAAGAGAAACACTCCATTTTATACACACACACACACACACACACACACATCTTTTCAATATCCCTCCTCCCTATAAATATCAAAGATATTGATAATATTACTGTTAATGCAAGGAACAGACTGAGCTATATTTATTGGCTTAACATTCAAGGTCACTGATTTGGAATTAGAATTCAGGTCTCTGCCCTCTAGGATAAACACAAGTTTAATGCAAAGCTTCAAGCAGTTCAATTGATGTGCTTATTTAAAATCTTTACATTATTCGATCCGTGGCTCAGGAATTTATTGCTAACTACAACCGAATTAATAGAATATCGTTTTAAAGCTTATTGATAACTTCATTCATCTTCTCTCTGCACTGAGGAGGTCATGAAAACCAATTACATCAAAAGAAAAAAGAAAACAAAAAGAATGAAAATTTTCATACTTTTAAAAGGAAATCTAGCCTGAACTGATATTAAGCACGTTTATGACCAAAAGTCCAAATTAATTAAAAGCATTGGCTCTTTTGCTTATGTCTGCTTTTTACACTTTGCTATATTCTATAAGGCAGAGAAAAGTAACATAAATGTGGATATGAGCTTGAGTCAATAGCCTCTGAACAAAAAGTCTTATGGGAAATGATGTTCTAAGTCAGGATACAAATTATCATCTAGGAATATGCATTCAGATTAATGCCAAAAAATGTTTAAATAAAAGCCAAATTTTAATATATCTTCTACCAACAGTAGAGTGTCATGACAAGATTTCCACGGGAAGGATGCAATGGAAGGACAGGAATTAGTTTGATGCTTCTTTTAAGTGTCCTGGCAGGACATGATGAGGATCTAAACTAAGGCAAGGGTGTGGGGAATATATGGAAGGGATAATTTGGGGTCATGTAAAGAAAAAGAATCTACAGATTTTGATGGTTGAATATAGAAAAATAAGAGAAAAAATTGTCATTGATGACTACTATGTTTCTGGATTGGAGGTGCTGCTATTTACCAGGAAAGACTAGAAGGTAAAGACAATGGATTTGAAGTGTCTGACTTCTTCCAAAGTTTCTGATGCCATTTAGATTCATAATCTGGTGAATTAATAAATTTATAAATTTATAATTAATTTATTTATAAATAATAAATTAATAAATTAAGAATCTGCAGATATAGGGGTACCTGGGTGGCCCAGTTAGTTAAGTGTCTGCCTTCGGCTCAGGTCATGATCCCAGGGTGCTGGTATTGAGCCCCACATTGGGAGGGGAGATCTCTCTCAAATAAATAAATAAAATATCTTAAAAAAGAATATAGAGATATTCGTATTTACAGATGATTTTCCAAGTTTTCTAAATATAAGGTTAATGTAAAATTTAAGTGCCCTTACAAATACCGACAGCAAACAATTTATAAAAATAAATTTAGCAAATATACTATTTATAGCAGCATCAATAAAATCAAATATGTAGGAATAAATTGAACAAAAATTATGCAAGACATTTAACTACTACATCACTACTGAAATTAATTAAAGAAGACCTAAATAAATGGATGATATACCATGTTCATGGATTGGACAAATAAATAGACAACAATTTCCAAAAGCTGCTTATAGATTCATTTCAATACTATTCAGAATCATGAGACATTTTTTCCTTATGGAAATTAGTAAGCTCTTTTAAAATTTATACAGAAATTCAAGGAATCAAGAATAACCAAGAAATCTAATGGAAATTAATCTGGAATCAATATGGAAAAAGGATGAGCTTTTAACTTTATTTTGTATATCACACACACAAAAATATCAGTTGCAGTTGGATGGTAGAAAAAAGGTGAAAGATTGATAAAGCAAAACTTCTATAAAGTAACAAATATAATTCTTCATATATTTATGGAAGGTAAAGATTTTGTATACAGTACACAAGAAGCAATAACATTAAAGGAAAAGATTGGTGAATTGCACTCAGTAAAATTAAGAACTTCCCTTCATCAAAAGACACCATTAAGATAGTAAAAATACAAACCATAGAGTGGGAAGATATATTTGCTATACACATTTTTGAAAAAGTACTTATGTTAAATATAAATAAAGAATTTTACAAATCCATATGAAAAAGACTACTCAGTTTTTTTAAATGGGGAAAATTCTTGAATACACACATTACTAAAGAGATATGCAGAGGTGTAGCTAACTGAATTTATTGTCTTTTTACTTTACACATAGATCTCAAATTATTTGACATAAGGAGAGAATGAAATGTTCAATAATGTCTTTTCTGCAAAACATGACTAATACAAAAAGGATGCTCTTTGTCACCATTCCTAACACAAAGATGCACCATCTTTACTGCAGCAATGTCAGTGTCAGTTCCTGAATAACTGATTTTTCTCCTCACTTGCTAATAATAATAATAATACTAATTACAACTGATATAAATAATAATAGAAAATAATAGGTATATTTTATTGAATACTTACTATGTGCAAAACACTCTAAAAAGAATTCTAAATCACTACCTCATTTCATTCAATTAGTAAGCATACAAGATAGGTACTATTTTTATGACCCCTCCTCTTTCTCAGAAGAGAAAGTTGGTACTGAAGGCGTTAAATAATTTTCCCCAAACCAAAGCATTAATGGAACATAGAATTCAGATTCAAATTGTCTGCCTGGCTATGGAGATTGTGCTCTTGAGCTCTAAGCAATATGATAATGAATTACAGTAAATTCCCCTTAACTTTCAGCAGATTTAGCACCACTTTTCCTAATCAGTGAATCCAAATGAGAAGGTTTATTTGGTAGTTTTTCTGGCCTTAGAGATCCGCTGAGAGGCTGATATATAAAGCTGTGGGAAAATAATGGGTGAAGTTAGGTTTAGAGACAACTGGAACTAAGAACGGAATGTCAAGAAGATTCTGTGTCTGTCCTTTAGTATTGGCTTCTTGGGGTGCCTGGGTGGCTCAGTCGGTTAAGCGTCTGCCTTCGGCTCAGCTCATGATCCTAGGGTCCTGGAATCAAGCCCCATGTCTGGCTCCCTGCTCAGAGGGGAGTCTCTTTCTCCCACTCTCTCTGCCCCCCCCCCCCCCCCCCCCCCCCCTCCCCCTCGGCCCCCCCCCCTCCCAAAAAAAAAAATTAAATCTTAAAAAAGTATATTGGCTTCTCCGTTTTGGTTTTATGTGTGGTCTTTTTTTTTTTAAATTTTATTTATTTATTTAACAGAGAGAGACACAGCGAGAGAGGGAACACAAGTAGGGGGAGTGGGAGAGGGAGAAGCAGACTTCCCGTGGAGCAGGTAGCCCGATGTGGGGCTCAATGTGGGGCTCGATCCCAGGACCCTGGGATCATGACCTGAGCCAGGCAGACGCTTAACGACTGAGCCACCCAGGCGCCCCTATCTTATGTGCATCTTAAGCGGAGATCATGTTCCTAGCATTGTGAGTTTACAATTTCAGATGAAAGCGGAAGGGAGCTTCCTTACAAGCTCCAGATGGAAAAACTGGAGAAGGACTCAGGTCCTTGCCAACCCCTTCTCAGGGCAGTTTGCTTCCAGAAAATTTCCAGGAATACCAGTCAGACTGGAAACAATACCCACTGAGGTTATCAAACTCCACAACTGGTGACGTTATAAACAAGCAAAACAGGTAGATATGCCCATTCTAAAACTCTGAACTCAATGTAATGTGCTTAGAACAAAATATGTGGAGATTAAGTAGATACATGATCTGTCGATAAGGTTGATAAGGATTGATAATTTGACCATTTATTTTTGCAATCCTAATTTTTTTTTGGATCCTTACATCTCACAAGACACAAAAGGGTACTGAGATTTGTGTGTGTGTGTGAATTGGTGAATGGGAAAGGTAAACTTTGAACTAGTTTTTGTTAAATTTAGTTGGCTTATGATGTGTGGTTGTGTGTGATAGCTGATCAGTTTTTCTACTGGACTAGGGTGATTTTGGTGTTTCCTCAGCTGTTTAAAATAGTAATTATTCTACCACTTTTGCTTGTGCCTAAAGAAAAAAAATGTTTGTATTCTACTAAATAGGAATATATGTCAAAGATTAAATTTATATTTAAAAAAAATCCAGACAAATGTCACAATGTCTAAATTTAGAAAACACGTTAGGGCTAATTTTGAATTCCTTGCCTCTAGTTATTGCAAAATGAGTGCCATATAAAATTGAAATCTTTTGTCTCAGCCATGGGTAAATGATTTTTATAAGACAGATATTGACTTTAATATAGTTTAGTGAAAGAATTTATGGATAGACAGTAAGGGCAAGTTTGTCCTAGCTCTGGCTTACAGTCAATTTTGTATTTTCTTAGAAAGTTATTTTTTTATATTTGTAGGATACAAAATTTATTCTATCAACTTCTCTGATAGGTGAAAATAAATGAAATATTAGGTATAAAATTTTGCATAAAAATGATTGCCAAATGCTGCATGTTTTACTCCTACTCCTTTTAACTATTATTACTACTATTAATACTTCCAAATAAAACACTCATTGCATTTTGTATGAAGTATTTCAGTAGTTTTCTAACTTGTTTACTACCCTTCATTTTAACTCTACTCAATTCATAGTACATCATGCTGAGGGATAGTCTTCCCAAAAAACAGCTATGAATATATCACTTGTGTTGGTTCCAAATGATCACAAAAGAAGTTTAGACATGCTATAGATTGTCTTTGCCTTTTCTGTAGGGGTTGCTACAAAATTTTATCATATATCTATAGCCTTCTTTCTTCATTTAAATTCCTCATTCAGAAAAAAAAAAGTCTTATCCTTTTCTTCAGAGAGAAAATGAACGTAATCTGCCTGAAACCCTGTAACTTGCTTGTCCCTTCCCTCCCCTAAAAGTACATATATCACATTCTTATTTCAGAGGGAGCCATGTACCTTTTCCTCTCCAAATGCTAACTCAACCTATGTACTCAGTCATCCCTCTCAGTTTCCCCAGGCCCTTGATTCAAAAGTTTTCTTTAATCTTGTGTCTTCATACTTTACTTTTCTGTGATTCCATTCTTTCTGTCTGTAGGTTGTTCAAAATGCCTTCATCCTTAAAAGCTCACCACAGCCTTACCTTGCACTCAAGCCACTGCCGTCTGTTAGGCTTTTCCTTCACTAACACATTACTAAAGCTAAGCCTCTAATTATTTTTCACTTCTTTAGCTCCTTCTACTCTTCATTTCAATTTAGATTTTTCATTAGTTTTGAAATCAACCTTGATAAGATTCCCCAGTGAACTAAAAATCATTCATTCAATGACTCATTTCACTGCTCACTAGATAGACATTTCTTGAGCATCTAACACTGCTGATGTCATTCTTTAGACTCTCTCCTCCTTTGATAGATAGGAAACTAATCTTTTCTGATTTCCCTTCTATTTTGGCCTAATTAATGGTGTCCACTCCTTTGTCATTCTTTTAAATGTGATATTTTTCATGAAGTTCTCAATTACCCATTCTCCTCTTCATCTACATACACTTCCTTGCCTGCTTCTTAAACAAATACTCACACGACTTCATTTTCTCCCAGACATTCATTGTCTAATAAGTATCTCTCATGAGAATACATCTCCACTGTCTTTCCATACCACAATCTCCCTGATTTCACACTATCCATCTTTAAGGGTCTTATTCAAACTCTTCCAGTAGGTCTCCCTTCCTCTCCCTCCTGAGATATCCTATATTGTACATTTTTTGTCCTGTTTGTGGTGCATTACTTTCTACCTTGCTTTATTTGTGGAGATTTACAATGTATGCTACCTAAAGGCAATGTTCTCATTGTTTGTTTAAGATTTTATTTATTTATTTGACAGAGAAAGACACAGCGAGAGAGGGAACACAAGCAGGGGGAGTGGGAGAGGGAGAATCAGGCTTTCCGCCGAGCAGGGAGCCTGATGAGGGGCTTGATCCCAGGACCCTGGGATCATGACCTGAGCCGAAGGCAGACACTTAACAACTGAGCCACCCAGGTGCCCCTGTTCTCATTGTTTTATCTGCATATCTACCACAGTACTTTTCACAATCTTTTGTGTAGTAATTTCTCAATAACCACTTGTTAAGTGCATACAATTGAAAAAGATCTTATAGATCATTAGGTTCTATTTTTAGTATCAATGGCAAATAGTCAGTCTGGAGAGTCTTACAACTTTAGCCTTGTCCTATACTCAGAATAGCCTCATTTTAGATTCTAACAGTTAATGAAGAAGCTTTGATAATACACACACACTGAGCTGACTACACTGGAAGGGAGGCATAGGAGACAAACCTCAGATGTGTATTTAGTTCTAGAAATATTTTTATAGCTGCATACAAATGCAGTGGCTTCCATAAAATTTCTCTGATCAAGCAAAGTGAGGTGACAGGGTTCCTTCCTTCCTTTAAACCCAAATTGCTCCTTTTCACCTGCAAAAATAATGACATGTTAGATAATACATAGCGTAAATATTGGTTAATCCCTTTAGACATATAGTTTTTACAACATATCTTGCCACTCTCATTTATGGTTTTCTGATATGTATGCATCAAGGGAAAAGGGGAATAACAGGAAAAGGGCTGACATGGTGCTGGGAAATGTTCTTTAATTTCAATAGCAAAAGAAAGGCAAAGCAATCTGAGTGAAAGAAGAGAAACAGGAAACTCCTTTAGGCTTCATCCATAATACTGAGATAATATCAGTTCCTGCAAACAAATATTTAGGGAATGTATAGAAAAAATGAGATCTGGTTCCTTAATTTTACAGGCTTTATGAAAAGTTAAGGATGTTTGATATGATAGAAATTTATTTCAGAATAATAAGAGTTTAGCTGATATAGTTGAGCACCAGTGATTACTGACACTGTAGTTAGATTTATTTCTATTTTCCAACTTTATTTAGGTATCATTGACAATTAAAAATTGTATATATTTGGGACACCTAGGTGGCTCAGTCAGTTAAGCATCTGCCTTTGGCTCTGGTCATGATCTTGGGGTCCTAGGATTGAGCCCCATGTCAGGCTCTCTGCTCAGTGCAGAGTCTGTTTCTTCTTCTCCCCCGGCCCCTCCCCTCCCCGCCCCCACTCATGCTCGCTCTCTCTCAAAAAATAAATAAATTTTTTTTTAAATGTATATATTAAGGTGTATAATTTGGTGATTTGATATATGTGTACATTCGGAGTGATTGTGACAATCAAGCTAATAACACATCCATCACCTTACTTAGTTACCTTTTTTTGTGTGAGAGTGGTAAAAATACTTAAGATCTACTCTCTTAGCAAATTTCAAGTATACAGTACATTATTAACTATAGTCACAATGCTATACATTAGCTCCCCAGAACTTATTAATCTTATAACTGAGAGTTTATACCCTTTGATCAACATCTCAGTTCCCTCATTACCCAGCCCCTGACAGTCATCATTCTATTCTGTGCTTTTGTGAGTTCTACTTTTTTAGATTCCACATAGAAGTGAGATCATAGAGTATTGGCCTTTCTCTTTCTGGCTTATTTCACTTGGAATAATGTCTTCCAAGTTAATTCATGTTGTTGCAAAGGACAGGCTTTCCTTCTTTTTTAAGGCTGAATAAATATTCTATTACATATACTGACCCATTTTCTCTATCCATCCATCCATCCATCCATTGACAGTTGTTTCCATATTTTGCCTATTGTGAATAATGCTGCAATGAACACGATGGGGCAGATACCTCTTCAAGATAGTGATTTCAGTTCATTTGGGTATATACCCAGAAGTGATCTAGTTTTAAAGTTTTGAGGAACCTCCATACTGTTTTCCATAATGACTATATCCATTTACATTCCCACCAACAATGCACAAGGGTTCCCTTTTCTCCATATTCTCACCAGCACTTGTTATCTCTTTTCTTTGTGTGTAGTTAGTTTTAGCAATGTGAGTTCAGGAGGAAGACTCAGAGGAGTGAAAGGTCAAAAATACAAAATGACTAAGATAGGGGAAAGATGGTTGGGGCACATTATAATCTAAAACAGGTAA
Source organism: Phoca vitulina (assembly GCF_004348235.1). Taxonomy (NCBI): domain Eukaryota; kingdom Metazoa; phylum Chordata; class Mammalia; order Carnivora; family Phocidae; genus Phoca; species Phoca vitulina. The sequence goes on along the minus strand of NW_022589715.1, from coordinate 7,606,941 downwards.
GTTGAAATGAAGAGGCTGAAAAAAATGAAGTAATTTCCCACCTTTGTAGAACGAATCATGTGAACTGAGATAATGCAAAATCCTTACTCAAATAACAGAAGGCTTTTCCCCAGAAATTATGACTGGGCTGAGACTGGTTGATTCAGTCATTCAACAGACATTTGTTAAAAATCTGTGTGCTAAGCACTGTTTTATGTGCTCAGGTTATATCAGTGACTATAATAAAGTTCTGTCATTTCCTGTGACTTATATTCTAGTGGGGGGAAACATAGTAAGCAACAAGCATGATAATAACTAAGGAAATTATATGGTATGTTGGAGGATGAAAAGCATGATGGGAAAAGATAGCAGAACAGGTTAAGGGGAATCAGGAGTTTTGTGCCATATTAAATGCAGTGTTCAGAGTAGATTCATTGGGGGGAAGTGAGGTTTGAGCAAATACTTGAAGGAAGTGAGTTAGTGAGTCAAACTATTGTCAGCTGCCAGTTAGAATGTATTTCCAAACTGTTTTAAGAAGCTTGGCCATTAAACATGGTCAGAAGAGCTTTGCCCTTGAAAATGAGCAGAATTGATTCCAGGTATTTATTCTTCTCCATATATCTGCAGTCATGTGACTCAAACCATTTAAATTCTATGACTCAATTTTATCATCTGTAAAATGAATTTTGCAATATAAATACAATATTAGTACAGAAAAAAATAAAAGCTTCACGTTTAACAAGCCTTTAATTTTAGAATAAATTTAGATTTGTAGAAAAGTTGCAAAGATAGTAGAGTTCCCATTTATTCTCTATCCACTTTGCCCTATTATTAACATCTTACATTAATATGGTATATTTGTCACAATTAATTAATGAATATTAATGCATTATTACTAACCAAAGTCCATGCTTTATTCATATTGCCTTCGTTTTTAACCCAGTGTCCTTTTGCTGTCAAAGGATCCCATCTAGTACACTACATTACATTTAGGCTCATGCTCTGAGGCTCCTCCTGGCTGTGACAGTTTTTCAGATTTTCCGTGTTTTTATGGCCTTGACAGTTTTGAGGAGTAATGGTCAGGTCCTTTATAGAACATCCCTCAGTTGGAAATTACCTGATGTTTTGGACTGAGGTTATAGATTTTGGGGAGAAAGACCACACAAGTAAAGTGCTGTTCTCAAGTCATATCAAAGGTACATATTAGCAACAGGACTTATAAACTGGATCAGCTGACTGAGGTAGTGTTTGTCCAGTTGCTCCGAAAGCAGGTTTCTTAGAGACTAGCAAACTAAAATCTGGGCCCATGTCACTTGATTACATTTGTTGGGTCTACCTCCTGGGTTATAAAATCTATATCCATTAAATGTGTATTGCAGAATCTAGTTTGTGCTCCATTGTTCTCATAAGCATCAATTCCACAAAGCAACATATCTCTGTTGTGAAATAAAGTAATTTCTGATTTATTTTCCCTAAGATGAATTTTGTGGGAAAAACAAGAGTTTTACCATGTACTTCCTTGTTGCTATATATTAGCCTTTGGTCATAGTTTGCTTCAATTCAATTTTAACACAAGGGGAAAAACGTGTCTCTTTTAACTTGCAATATGTCAAATGTATATGTTGCTTCAGAATGTAATTGTACCACTGTCCAGCAAGTTCTGTTTGGGAATTGGAAATGCATTTCCCAGTGACAAGAGCATATTTCAACTGAAGCAGCAAGTTGGTTATAAGGCCCTAGGTGATATTTCAGAAAATGAAAAGCAAACCAATCAAACAGAAGGATGGGCAGGCCTCTCAGGCTATCCAAAGCCTTCATCTCATTCTAATTTTGCTTTCATGGTTCCCATAGAGTAAATTACATTGCTCCAAGTGAAATGGGGCCCTGCATGTTCACGCTCTTGTTCTTTTGTATGTTTCAAAAGATGCCAGACACAGAGCAAGCCCAAATTTTAGAGCTGCACTGTCAACACCAGTGACAAAGACATTTGCATTATGCGTTGCTTTATTATTATTATTATTATTATTTTTTAAGCAATTCATTTCAATCAGAAGCCGTCCTGGGAGGGCACAGAGCGGCAGCTTGGTTTGGTTCATTATAGAGTATCTGGTTTATGATTTTGATCTGTCAAAGTGCAGCAAGCAGCTGATCTAGCTGTCCGTCTACTGCAGGAGGTCAGCTTTCCCTTGAGGGAGAGATCTGATCCCTGTCTAGAGAAGCACATTTGTCTTTGGATTGTCCTCTCCTGCTCTGTGCCCAGGGTCCCTTCTGCCCTACACTCTCCCATTAATCCAGAACTTGGATTCTGTGAGTTGGAAACCCCAAAGAATTGTGGAAATTGACACAACTTTGAAAAATAAAACACACAGTATTCTATATTCAAAGAGATACATTTCTAGTCGTGGAATATTAGAGGAATTTTTTTTTACTTATTTTTCCTCTTAGATGATTCTGTCTACATAAGCTCTGATTATAGCGTATTGGCTAGAAAGAGGGAAAAAGGACTAATTCATGATGGCAGGAAAAGATTTTTCCTTTAATATTCCTTTTTAAAAATAGCACATGGGGTGCCTTTAAATAGTTGATGTTTACTATATACATGAACAAAACTGTCCTCTATTCTCAATTTTTCCAAATCCATTTTATTCCCATTTCTAATCCATTATTTAACTGTCATCAAATTCTCTTTTTTTCTTCCTGGGGTACTTTGTTTAATTCATCTTTCTTATTTATTTAACCCCTCTGAAATAGCGTTTCTTAAGTAATGGGTAAAATTCCCATATGAATTATGGAAGAGTCCCCAGGAATAAATAGTTGAATCAACTTGTTGGCAGACAGCCATCCTATATAGGAAATAAAATGCTAAAAACATGTTAGCAGAGGTATGTGTGTGTGTGTTCTAATTACATAGGACTTACAACAAAGTTAATCTGACATATGTTTAACAGTATATTATTGTCTGGCATGATAATTAAGCATAAATAAGAAACAGTTAATCTAGTGTCTATATTTAATATTTCTTATGCTGAACCAAAGCATGCTTTTCTCACTTCTTTGCATCTTTTTCCAGTATGTATAAGTGACACACACTGAAACAGGAGTTCCCCAAAGGCAACTAACATCCTCTTCGTAGGGTATTCTCAGGCCTTAGCACAGTGTCTGCTTTATGGGAATTTAACAATAAATGTTGAATAATTAAATATACTTATCTATCTTTCCATGTCTTCAAGTTGACAGTTGTCCATGAAAGCATATTATATAAGCCTCATTTCAGATTGCCTTACTGACCAGTTGAGATGATCATCCAAACCCACACAGTTCTGGACTTATTTTTGAGTTCTTTATTTGTGTCTGGCATTAGTCTATAGCCAGGTCTACAGAGATGAGAAGCAACTGTCCATGCTCACCAGGAGCTAACATATAGTGGGGAAGGTGGATAAGACAAGAAACAATGTGGAATGGCTGGATCATAAATTTCCTATGGAAGATTACAGAGACTGGAAAATGATTCTTAGAAATTTTATTATCTTAGAAGTAATGGATGATTTTTAAGCAGACTATGAAAGGAAACACTTATTAAAATGTAAGTGGTCTAACACTCCAAAGCCATAGTCATCTGTACTCATAACTTTAACCACTGCCAAAAATTCCAGTTAACTGCCTTTCTAGGTTCTTTCTATCCCAAAGGTTCTCAACCTTATCTGCTTAATGAAAACCATCTGAAAAAGCATATAAAAATTAGTATAATTAAAAAATAAATACCATATTTCAAGCCTTTTCTGTCTTTTACACAATGGTGCTCTATTCTATTGTTTTTGAAGAAGCATCTGAACACTTGAATTTGCATATTCTTATCCAAAGGCATCCACATATAAGTGGGTTTTCAAAGCTGATTAAAATGTTTTTCTTCACCTACAGTAGTTTCTACAAACTTGTGGCCAGTTAACTCTGAATGTCAGTAGTATGACTATGGGAAAGATGAACATAGTAGATTAAAACTCTTATAAAAACTCTAAACCAAATTGTGGGCTTGTACCATGATTTAACAGTATTCTTGGATCTTTCTTGCACAGTGACTCATTTATTTGCACAGGATTGCTCTGTGAAATGTTGCTATGAATTGATATTGTAATCTATAAAGTGCTTTTAACCAGAAAAAAAAAATGGTATAGACAGGAGGCTCAGGCATCATTTTTTTAAAGAAGCACCCCAAGGCAATTGTAATGTTCAATTATGGTTGAAATCATGGTTGTTTCTTTTTTTCCTTCTACAACTTGGAAGAACTAGGCATCAAAAATTCAGATAGGAGGCTACAAATGGATGGCTAATACTGGAAGCTACTGTATTATTGTGATGCTGTAAGAACTCATGTTAGTTTATAGCTCACCCATGTGCTGGTTTGAGACACATGTTCTATTCTCCTCATTAACTTAGGAGCTCTTGGTAAAGACCCTCTAGCACTGCCAAGCAAGTCAGGTCCAGATTTTACATTGATCTTTGAACTGATTTTAGAGTTGGGGTAGGAGGAGAAAACAGAAAACAGAAAATATAAGGACCCTAGAGATAGTAGAACTGAAAGTGAAGGTGGGGAGTAGGATGGAGAGATACAGATGTGAAAATAATTTGAAGTTACAAATCCCTTTTCATCTTCATTTGGCCATCATGTTAACATGGATCTCAGAGGAGTGAACCAAAAATGTTTTCTCCCCAAATCTGGAGAAATAATCTAATATTGAAGTGATAGATTTTTCCATGAAAACCTAAGTTTGTTCTTTACATTTAAGAAGTCTGTGGGGCGCCTGGGTGGCTCTGTCATTAAGCATCTGACTTCAGCTCAGGTCATGATCTCAGGGTCCTGGGATCGAGCCCCACATTGGGCTCCCTGCTCGATGGGAAGCCTGCTTCTCCCTCTCCCACTCCCCCTGCTTGTGTTCCCTCTCTCGCTGCGTCTCTCTCTGTCAAATAAATAAAAAATCTTAAAAAAAAAAAGTCTGTTTGCTTTGTTTGTTTGTTTGTTTTTTAGCTACTGCACATAAGTGAAATCATATGGTATTTGTCTTCTCCTTCTGGAATCCCTAGAATGCAGATGTTACCACACTTGATGATGTCATACAGTTCCCTTAACCCTATTCTCATTTTTTATTATTCTTTTTTTCTTTTGCTGTTCAACTTGGTTGCTTCCCATAACCCTGTCTTCCAGATCACTGATCTGTTCTTCTGCATCCTCTAATCTGTTGTTGATTCCCTCTATTTTTCATTTTAGTTATTGTATTCTTCAGCTCTGACTGGTTCTTTTTTGTTTTTTAAAATCTCTTTATTGAAGTTCTCACTGAGTTAATCCACTCTTTATTCAAGTCTAGTGAATATCTTTATGACCATTACTTTTAACTCTTTATCAGGCATATTACTTATCTCCATTTCATTTAGCTCTTTTTCTGTGATTTTTGTCTTGTGCTTTCACTTGAGACACATTTATCTCCTCATTTTTTTCTCATTCTGTGCTTGTTTCTATGTATTAGGTAGGTCAGCTATGTCTCCTGATCTTGAAGGTAGTGGCTTTGTGTGTCCTATAGTGCACAGCTGCCCCTCTCTGCCACCATCACCCAAACTGGTGCTCCAAGGGTGTCTTGTGGGTTGTGTGTGCCCTACTGTTGTGGCTGAGCTGTAATTGCTATGGGCATACTGGTGAGTGGGGCTGGCCTTCAGCCCAGCCAGCCACCACGATCTGCTTTGCCTACTATGGGCACACGGGCAGAGTTTGCTCCCCACACTGTTGAGAGGCTTGGCTGCAACTGTCATAGGCTTGCTGCCGGGTGGCACTGGCACTCAGTCTAACTGTCTGCAATTAGCTTCTGCCACAGATGCGGGCACACGAAAGGGCAGGGCTTACAATCTGCACGGCCAGCTGAGAGGCCTGGCTACAGCAACTGCAGGTGTGCTGATGTGTGGGGTGATCTTTCCCCCTTCCCAGGGCAGTAGTCACTTTGGAGTGGCACCAGCTGGGGCTACCTGCCAGGTGTGGGAGTGCAGGAGCCACTTTGGAGGGACGTCTGCAGAGGTAGTCATGTTGGGTGGGGCAGGTCATGTGGTGCTAACAAGGTAGATGGAAAGTGTTAAAATTGGCTCCCAGAGTATCTGGCTATCTAGGTGGGGAAAGAGCAAGAAAAATGGTGCTTGCCAGCACTTTTGTTCTTTGAGAAATCTCCTGCACATCCCTGCCCCTTTGGCACACACTTTAATATTAGTCAATAAATCTCCTTCCTGTATGCCCTAGTTGGTTTTTAAACTGTTGTTTCTGTGCTGTGTCTAAGGCCGAGTTATTTAGTGTGCTGGCTCCTTAAAGTTTCCTGTCACCCGGTCAGCTCTCCCGGAGTTAAGCCCTGATGATTTTCAAAGCCAGACATTATGGGAACTCCTACTTGCTATATTGCACTTTGCTTCTTTCTACTGCCTCCTCACAGTTGTTTTGTTCCCTGAGTTGGGGCCTTAACTGGCCAGTAAGTATAGTATGATTTTTGTATGTCTCAATTGGGCATGACCAATAGATAAAAACAATTTTTCACTTTCAGACCAGACAAAGGTGATAGTGGAAGTTTTGTAATAAATTCTTTAAATATACTAGGGACAGGCACTCCATCTCTTGTATAATTTAGAATTATATCTAGATCTAGAAACATAAAGCTTTACTCTAGTTGCTTAAATGGAGAGCAGCTTAATTTCTTAAGTAACAAGATGTTTGGAGTTGGACTCCAAGGTGACTGCAAATGTGCAAGGACTTAATTTCTTATTTCCTGTTTAGCCATTTTTTTTTAAGCATGTGGCCTTTGTTCTCATGATCAAAAGATGACTGCTGAGCCTACGGCATTATGTCTACTCCCCTGGAATAATAGGCATAGAACAAGGAGAAAAATCGAAAGTTCCATGCCAGCTGGGTTCATCCCTTTTATAAATCTTTCCCAGAAGCCCATCCAGAAATTTTCTTTAACATTTCACTGTCCATTTTGATCATATGCTCCCAAGTACCTGCAAGGAAGACCAATAGGGATGAAATTCGTCAGCCTAGTCCATCACCCAATTTCTCTTATTCACCTCACCCCAACTTCCTTTGTTCCCAAATGCTAATATCTGGCATGAAATTAAGAAGACCATTTCAAGCAACAAAGCTTAAAGTCAGTGGTAAGATTGTTGATATTCACATCAGAAACCAGAGGCTTATGACATGGTTGGATAAGTGAAGGGTCACTTCAGACATGGAATAGAGGAAACGACATTTTCCTCTTAAAAGTGCTGAAAGAATATTTAAAAACTTTAGACTTTTAAATAATAGAGTAGTCGTTTTGACTTCAGCTTACTCAGTTCTTGCTAAGAATTGTGCCACTACACGCTCTCTCAGAAAAAATAGAAAAAAGTAACTTCAGAAAAAGAAACACCTGTGATTTTATTTTCAAATTATCTTAGGATCTAGATAGCAATTTGTGTTGCCATATTAATATGGGAAGACATTTTGGTGGCAGTGTTGCTTTTCTTATGTTATTAACTACCAATTCTACATACCAATGAGAGGGCATTGGTATTTGATTAATGAAGTAGTTACTTCATCCAAGAAAATCAGGCAGCAGTGTTATTTCTGTAGGTGTTCACTGAATAAATTCATTTATGTTGTTTAGAAGTACTTAAGCTAATAAGTGTGTCCATGTTACACCTAAATAATACATAGTAATTTTAAAATCCATTGAGTTTTCTTAGTAAATATTTGAATCTCCATTAGGAGTTGCAGTTTCCAACCTAATCACTTGTTATTGAGTTTTTCTTGGCATATGACCACATGCATATCAACACACACAAAAAAATACAGTTCTCTATTTTCCTTATTAAACCAGTCTGATTACTCACCAATAATGATAACAATTAAAACACAACAAAACACACACATACACACATGCACAAACACTCCATGCCCATCATTATTCCAGAGAGTAGTTAAGTTTACTTCCCTGGTTCTCTGATTAAGGAGAATAGAACTTTCATTTCACTTTGATATTAACTACAGTTGAAGAATTTAAAATACTAAAAAAAAAAGACTAATTCACACAAATTAAATTTATTTATTCATAAAGAATGGTTCCAGGAATTCTTTTTAGGAAACAGATTCAGATTTTGCTTATTGGTTCTAATTTAAATATAGCAACAGTTTGATGAATATTCAGATCTTGGTGAAGTATGGTGGAACATGTTTATCAAAATGGTTTCAGTTAATTTGTCACCTTGTATTTTGTGTTATGACCTTCACATTTAAGTAGTCATGACATTGCTGACAGAGATCTGTGCAGTGTTATAACTTTATTGTCAGTAGAAATTACACATGAGTTGCTTATATTTTCTGAGGAAAGATATTCCTTGCTTGAGGGTCATAATTTTGATTATGATCACTTTACTGTTAGTTTACAGAAACATTCACTTTTTAGTTTAAAAAAAGTTGTTTTTTTTTTTGGTTAGGAGCCCAAATCTGCATTCCATCCATACCTAATTGTCTACTGCTCTTATAGAATTAACTTCTTCTAGAATAAGTCACCAAAGTAAAATGGGTAGAGCTGTTTTTTTTTTCTTTACACTTTTAAAGTTGACTGATTTTTCTATTGGTAATAGTCATTCACCAGTCGATACTTAGAATGTTCTTTCGAAATTTTCCCTTGAACCAATTCTTTAATAACACAAATAGTTAGCAATAGATAATCTAACTTAGACAAAAGTAAATCCACTCGTCTAAGATCAGCTGATTTTCAGTAAGGGTACCAAGACCATTCACTGAGAAGGAATAGTCTCTTTAGTGCTGGGATAAATGGATATCCAGATGTAAAAGAATGAAGTTTACATCATATAAAATATTAACTCAAAATGGGTCAAAATGTAAATTTAAAAGCTACAACTATAAATATATATATATTTCAAAATTTTCTACTTTGTGATAGAATCATAAGGTGATAGAGCTCTTTTGGAGAACAATTTTCCCTTACAAAAACAAAACAAAACAAAACAAATCCAGTTCACCATTTTGATCCCTCAAAAGGGAGAATAAAATTTTTGACATAGATATCTCCATGATGTCCTCAGAAAGCTGAAAGTTCAGCTGAAAAGTGTCAAAATATATAATTAAGCAGAACATTTATAACTTTTGTTTCTTCTTTCCAACAGTTAGCTTGATATAGGCTATATTTCCTATTAAACAATAATAGATTCTAATTATTTTCTCTGTTTTTGAGTTATAAAAATAGGGAAAAGTTACTTGAGATTGCTAGTATCCCTGTTATGATAAACAAGGATTGTCTCAAGTTCCTAAATGTAAAACTAGGATGATTATTATTTTACAGTTTCTACTTCAACAAAAATATGTGTTCCCCCATATATACTATCATATAGGAATGTGCAAGTTGAGTCATACTAATACCAAAGCCTGTCATTCAAATATATACTATACTAATCCATATGTACATCCATATGAGTGTAGATATATCAAATGTCTATATACACATATATTATTTTTCCATTATGTTTTTATTTCTTCACCTTGGATGTTTAATCTAGATGCTTTAAATGAAAAATACTACAAAAATTATTACATAATATGTAATGCATGTGTTTCATACATCTTCTCTATGATACTTAAGGGATAAATTAGTCTACCACACGCTTGCTGAAAGGCTAGGCATTTTTACATATAGGACTAGATAATTTTATAATAAAATCACTATATCCCCTTTGTGTATGCTTTGCAATTTCTGCCTGAAGCAAAATCTAGAGAAGGAGGTTTCCATTGGATAAGTCTCTCCTTTTATTTTAGAAAAAGGACTATACCTGTTTTAAAATCTGAGAGTAAAGTTCCTCTTTCTCACTCTTTAGAGACCTTTCAAGATGTTTATTTCTTCCATTTCAGTCCCTGCTCTTCCGTTCTCTCCCTCTCTCCTTCCTTCCATCTCTTTTTTCATTACTACCTGTCATGCATTAAGAATTGTGCTAGGTGCTAGGAATGACAATAATCAAAACAAAATTTCGAACCCCAAAGAACTCTCATTCTCCGAAGAGAACAAAGAAGCAAAATTAATAGTTCAATGTAGGTTAAGTTACAAGACAGGCACAGAGAGAGTTCTAGAAGCCCTAAAGAGAACATCCCAACTCTCCTTAGGGTATCCCGTGATATTTGGCTGAGAAGATGACACCAGAGTTATAGTCTAATGAATAAGTAGATCCTTAAGGGAGAAGGAGCATTTTTAGTTGGAAAAATGCAAGTTGTTTGATATGACTATAGTTTCATGCATATATGCATTTTCATTTTACAGTTCTTACCACTTTGGCCACCAGTGAATAGAGGATTTTTGGATGACAACATCATCACCAAGACAACTTTTTCTTTGTATTGATTTGAACCTACTCTTTGTTCTAATCAGAAGCAAATTATTTAAAAGGTTTTTAATCTACCCAAATGTAGGTTTATCATTTTTTTTCATATTAGAACTATTTAGCTGTCCAAAGGTTTTGTGATTGTTTCCATGAGTCATACCGCCCCTCATTTTTCTCATGCATTTGTATCCTCCCGTAGGGCAGAAACTAAGGTGGGATGATTTCTTCATATTTACATGGTGATTTAAGAAAGAAAATGGGATTAAATATATGATAGTTCCTTAGTTTCGAGACTATTGCATATCCCATTGCATTTCATTTCTTGTTATCTATCTCCTTTTTACCATTTATGCCATGGTACACATCACTAGTGATGAATCAACTTGCTCTGGAAACATTCACACCCTCAAAAAAATCTTACATAGAAGAATGCAGTTTTCCTTAATTTTTTTTAAATTTAAACATCCAATTACTTGTATTTTAATCCTAATACTTGATTAAATCATAAGGCCCTATAGACTTCCTGAATTCAACATGAGAAGTGGTATTTCACTACTCTTTCCTGATATGTCTTGAAACAGAATAAAAAGATCAGAAGAAATGCTATTGGGCCTTCAAAATCCCATGTGCTTCAACATTAGAACATGCTCCATGGATTTGAGGCCTTTCTGCAACAGAGCTAACTCTGTAGTCATATTACTTTCTATTCTGCTTTCATGACTGCACAAAACTGCACAGATACCTCTTCTGTCCAGGACAGACATTGATCTGTTTAGAGATTCTCTAATATAGAGATACTGAGTAGGAAAAAGAAAAACCAATTACATTGTTTATGGCTCACCGTCCTTTACCTGCCTTCCAGGGTTGGAGAAATACTCCATGAAAAAAGGTTCAGAGTAACAGCCACCAGATTAAACCAGATTGCATTGTGGGAGCGAATATAAAGTAATAAAGACACACAAAGACACTTACATTGCTATAGAGAGCTGGTAACAATTCCATTTGTATTTGTTTGAGAGTTGAAAGACTAGGAGCTATTTGAATACATTTGGAAAGTCCTCAGAAGTAGTTGGATATAATGTTAGTAAACTGTGCTGCAATTTCTTTTTTTGTTTGTTTGTTTGTTTTTTGCAATTTCTTCTTTATTTCTACAAAGGTGGACATATTCTGACACACACAAAGTGTCGCATTGAATCTAGCTGCTTATAAATTTTAAACCTAGTCCTAGCAATTTCTGGTCTTATTATTTCTGTAGACCTATCACACAATGCTTAATTTATGAATTATTTGAGATAGAAAAGCATAATATAATGGTAGAGACCACGAGTTTTGGAACCATACAAATAAGAGTTTAAAATTACCTCCTATTTACTGGCTGTATGACACTAGGCAAGTTACTTTGTCCACCGGAGGCTTTATCTCCTCATCTGGAAAATGAAAATAGTAATAGAATAAGTGGAATATATATGATAATTAAGTGAGTAGTGATAATAAGGTATTTAATGAAGCAGTTGTTAAATCAAATGCCCAAAAAATAAATGGTAGCATTTGATTAGGCTGAAGTTGAATAGTTATGTTGCAGCCTCCCAGATAAGGGTTTTATTTCTTGTACACAAAATACTTGGGAGAGTAACTGGATATATGAACTTGTTCAATAGCAAAGATACTGTTTGTAGTGATAGTATTGCAATGTACTACTAACATCATGGGTTGAAGGAAGAAATGGTTCTTTTAATGTATCTTTGGGATCAGTTTAATTGATTATATAGGATATATCTACTACCACCTTTTTTACTTGTAGTATTTACCCACAAATAAACCCATAGAGAGCCTTCTGTAATCCTCCCCATATGTAAGATTTTGATTGTTCCAATTTTTTAGAAATGATTATAAGGGAAATTCAGTTCCAATCAATCTACTGAGTTTTGTTGATTAATATGCACATGAGTCATCAGCCTTCAGTAAAGAAGGTGACTGGACTCCTGGTAGCTAATCTTTTATCAGGACTGTGCACCAGCTGCTCCTTTTATAGAGAGAATAAAAAATGAATGGACAGGGAAACATATAGCCAACAAAAGAACAAGATAATTCTCCAGAAACTGATCTTAATGAAACAGATTTTATCTGATAGAGAGTTCAAAATATGGTCATAAAGATGCTCACCAAGGTCAGGAGAGCAATGCATGAACAAAGTAGCAATTTCAACAAAGAGATAGAAAATGTTTTAAAAGCACCAAAAGAAATCATAGAGCTGAAGAGTACAAACTGGACTGAAAAATTCAAGGGTTCAAAAGCTGAGTACACCAAGAAGAAAAAATCAGCCAACTCAAGGACAGGAGAGTGGAATTCATCCAATCAGAGGAGCCTAAAGAAAAAGAATGAAAAAGAGTGATGATAGCATAAGGGATTTAGGGGACACTATCAGCAGATCAATATATGCATCATAAGGTTCCCAAGCGGAGAAGAGAGAGATAATGGGGGAGAAAAAGCTTAATAAAAAGAAATAATGGCTGGAAACTTCCTTAAACTGGGTAAAGAAACAGATGTCCAGAGCCAGGAAACCCAAAGAGTATAAAAAAGATGACTCTAATGAGACCCACATTTATACCCTGAAATAGACTGCTGTAATTTTAAGATGTTTTCTCTAAACATTACAGTAATTACAAAGCAAAAACCTATATAGATTCACAAAAGGAACAGAATCAAGAGTCCAGATGTAAACCCATGCATATATGGTCAATTGATTTTTGACAAAGGATCCAAGCATATAAAATGGAGAAAGGATCGCCTCTTTAATGAATGATGTTAGGAAACTGGATATCCACATGTAAAAGAATGAAACTGGACTTCTATTATACCCTACATACAAATATCAACTAAAATGGATTAAAGACTTGAATGTTAGCTCTGAAGCCATAAAACTCATAGAGGAAAACATTGGGGGTCAGCTCCTTGATGTCTTGGTCATGATTATTTGGATATGACACCAAAAGCAAAGGCAACAAAAACAAAAATCAACCAGTGGAAGTACATCAGACTAAAAACCTTCTTCACAGCAAAGGAAACCATCAACAGAATGAGCAGGCATTTTATGGAATGGGAGAAAATATTTGCAAACCACATATATGACAAGGGGTTAATATCCAAAATATGCAAGGAACTCACACTACTAAAGAAGATATACAAATGGCCAACAGGTACATGAAAAGGTGCTCAACATCACTAATATTAGGGAAATGCAGATTAAAGCAATAATGTGTTATCACCTCATACCTTTAGGATGTCTATTATCAAAAAGACAAGAGATAGTGCTTTTGAGGATATGGAGAAAAGGGAACCCTTGTACACAGATGGTGGGAATGTAAACTGGCATAGTCACTATGAAATATAATAGGGAGGTTCCTCAAGAAATTAAAATAGAACCACCATATGATCTAGCAATTGCACTTCTGGGTATATATTCAAAGGAAACCAAATTACTATCTCAAAGAGGTATCTGTACTCCCATGTTCACAAGAGCATTATTCTCAATAGCCAAGGTCTGGAGCCAACCTAAATGTCTGTCGATAGATGAATGGACAAGTATAATCTGGTATATCTGTATACAATTGAATATTATTCAGCCTTAAAAATGAAGGAAGTCCTATCATTTGTGACAACATAAATGAACCTGGAGGACATCATGTTAAGTGAAATAAGCCAGCTAGAGAAAGACGAATACTGCATGGTATCACTTATAGCTGGAATCTTAAAAAAAATAGTTGAATTAATAGAAACAGAAAGTACAGTGGTGGTTGCTAGGAATTAGGGTTAAGGGAAATAGAGAGAAGCTGGTAAAAAGGTATGAACTTTCCATTATAAAATGAATAGGGCCTGAGAATCTAATATATAGCATGGTGAGTATGGTTGATAATGTAAAACTGGAACTTGCTAAAAGAGTAGAACTTAAATGTTCTCACACACACACAAAAAATGAGGTGATAGTTGTGTTCACTAACTCAATGGTTGGTATCTTTTCATAGTGTGTATGTATATCAAATCATCATGGTACATATTTTATTACAATTTTTTTTGTCAGTTCTATCTCAGTAAAGCTGAAAAAAACACACAAAAAATTAAGATGTCAACATTTTGTGCAGTTAAGTCCATACACTTTTATATATGCAGTATTTGCCTCTGTTTACTGATTCTTAGAATTGTGGTAATACATGTTTAATCCTGCTGCTTTTGCCTTTTCTGTTCAGTATGATTTTGTTTTTCTTTTTTTTAAAAACGATCAATCTACCTCCACTTAGTCTTTTTCTTTTGAGGTTGCTGACTAACTCTCGGTATGGTTTTACTCCACACCATGTTTGAAATCATTATATTATTATTGATAGCATCAAAACAACAAGTGACATATGTTTGGATGAGATTAATAGCCATGCAGCTGGAAGATTACATTGCCAAACCATGTACTCAAGTTAAGAGTCTGTATTTATTACTGTATAATATTGGCAGAACTTTTTCAAAGAGAGTCCAAAATCTGCTCTGGAGTTCAGAGGTTGACATGAGCCTGTCCCTGTGAAATGAGGCTGGTGATATAATTTAGGCATATGCTTGGTGACTCGATAGTATAGGACTACATACAAAACAAGGTAGGAGCTTATCTTTAATCATGACCTTTGAAAATTTCTCAGTGATAGTGTGGGAGGCTTTTTTAAGGAATAGAATTGGAACAAGATGTGCTTCTTCCCATGAGTAAACTGTGAGATCAGTCTTTTAAATTGTTTTTAATTACAATTTCTGAGCCCAGTGCTTTGAAGGTGCCAGGCGAGCTGAAAAGCAATGTTGTTTATTTCATTGTCAGGGTGAGAGAATGATGGAAAAGAGGGTTCCCAACATGCTTTAGAACCAGTTTAAACATTCTGAGGAAAAAATCTGCCCCACTTGATACTTAGGTAAAATATTTTCTTTGAGTGAATTTTGAGTTCAAGAATAATTTAGATCTTCTCTAAGAAATTTCTGTTACAGTTATTTATACTTTCATTTAACATATTTAACAATAAGCACAATAAGAAAGTTTGTTTTTCAGGCCCCCCTTTTTTTAACCAAGGAAGTTAATTTTCTGTGTCATAGTTTACAGATATTGAAACCTAAGAATTTCTTCTTATTTATACATGCTTCTTTAATTTTTTTGTGTGTTTTCTTTTAAAATTAAGCCAGAGACAAAAGAAAAAAAAATAAGTAGAGGGAACTATGTCAACCAATTGACACAAATAAGGTTTGGCTACTAGGTTCTAAGTCTTACATAATAGTGATATTTTTTAATTGGCAATGTAATTTTTTATTTATATATGATGGATACCAAGAATCTATGAGGGACAGAACAAATAAAAAAGTGAAACAAGTAGCAACAGAGGCAATGGATATGTTTTGCCCTGTAAGTTTTATTAAAAAAAAATGGATAAAGAAGCTTATGAAGGCAAGCAATAATGAGATGATATGTCACAATTATTCAGACTCAAAAAGATATATGGAATTCTCTGGAAAATGACATTTAATAACTTCAGAGATCCACATTAGTTAAGTCTGCCTTATTTTATATCATATTCAGGTTCTTATTTTAAAAATCCTTTAAGTGATCTGGAGAAATTTGTTATTTAACAAAACCATTTGTTACACATTTTCATAAAATAATCCCCTGTCAATATAAGCCACAGCACTATAAAGAATTTTATTGTGCATATTTATCAGTTAATAAAAAATGAACACGCAACTGTAATACACTGTATATTTTGTCAATTCTATAACACACCTTTTTTTTTTTTACTTTTTAGTATTTCTGAAACAGAATGCATTCCACAACTATAAAGAGACAGCTACTCGTAGTTTAATGATTTTAGGTTACGTGCCTTGATGGTTCTGTGCATGTTGAGTTGAACTGTCATCAAAAAGTCTTCAGAATGATTATCCTGTAATTGGACATTGAGAGAAAAAGACATTGTGCAATCAGCAAGGCATGAGAGCAGGGTGACCAGCACAAATCCACTAAAAGTGGAGCCAACAGTTGTCTTTGGAAGAATGACTTCCATTCCATATTTGTTTGCGAAGCAACAAAATCTATTACACATCCTAAGGTAGCAAGATACCCCAAGCAAATAAAGTTGGGTTATTATTATCTTTTAAAATTCTTATCAAAAACCAAGTAATGCAACTGATGACAGCCCAAAAGATATGAATATGTTAGAGTAGGTTTAAAAAATTCCAAAGTGGCAAGCATCTATTGTGACCAATGTATGTGTTATTCTTGACTCTTTAAAAAGCATGTGTCTTAGGATTTTTTCCAACAGCATGTTTTTCTTCACATTTTTTAATGTTACATAAAATGGTAATGTTATGAGTGGTTTCACCTTAGAGTCTTTATGAGATGTGAGGTATTATAGTAAGTCAAATATTTATAAATGATATGCATGTACTACTTGACTGTTTTATATGAACTGTTTTAATAGTCTTTATCAATTATTCATGTAATATCTGTATAAAAGTATTGTATGCACACACATTCATGTTTTCTTTCTGAATGACCCATGGATATTCCTCATATCCTGCTGTGCGTACACCGTACACTGAAGAACATTTATGTAATCAAATCCCCTCTAGCAGGAAAGTTTTATTTACTCATGTACTAATTCATTACTTTTTTTTCTCTGAATAATCTCTGTGCCCAAATTGGGACTCAAAGTCATGACTCCAAGATCAAGAGTCACATGCTCTACCAACTGAGCCAGCCAGGCACCCCTTCATTACTTTTTATAAAACTGCCAGATTTGGATTCTTAAAAAGAATAATGTAAGAAATTATTATTTACATGCCTGCATGTACAGAATACTATGGGATCTAGTACATCCTGGATTTCTCCCCTACCTTCCCCCAACCTGTTTTCAAATGTCAATGTAGTAACTGCTAGGAATAGCAGATACTGACAGATCATAGCTTTTTCCCTTGCTAGGACATAATCTAGGCCACACAAAACTATTTTCCCCAAGGTTATAACCTCTTCCAGGGAACATGGCAAGTACCTCATGTAGAAATAATACAAAGATCAGGCTCCCATGCCTCAGTTTGGGATAACACCAAAGGGCTACCCCAGCTCCAGCAGTCCTTATGGGACTTAGACTAAGGCTTCCTTTGCTGCCACATTGTGGGTCTGCTTCTCTCTATGCTCAACCCTGCCTTTCTCACTTCCTTACAGGTGTTACCTCCTGATAAACCTTCTGTACACAACTCCCCATCTCAGAATCTGATTCCAGTTAACCCAATCTAAGAGTACATTATATTTTGGTTCTGAGTGTGGAAAGAACAGTATTCATGGAGTTTTGAATGCTAATTTATCTATAGATTTTTAAATAAATTTTATTTGTAATAGAAACCACAGTGCCATGAGTTAAACAAGGTAAGAGAATTAGAAAGTGGTAGTATTAGGGCAGGCTGGTCTATGATTTAAAAAGAAAAGTAGCCTGATGCATAAAGACTCACACCCTAAGGAGTTTATATTTTTCCCATGAAAGAATAGTTAAGTGGGTCTTATTGTGGTGATTCAGTGTTCCTTTCATAGTACAGCTTACCATTTTACCTAGGGCATTGGCATAACTTACATCCTGGGGGCAGCAGAATGGGAAAGAGAGTAGAAAATGGGTGATACTCCTTAAATGCTGTAGCCTAAAAATTGCATCCATCACTTGTGTTCACATTCTACCAGCCTGACTCCATTAGTTACTTGCATGGGAGGCTGGGAAAGGTAGTCTAGATGGGGCCCAGGAAGAAGGGAAAATGCATTTTTTATAAACTGCCAGAACCTCCATTATAAGTACCTTTCTCAGAATGCAAATGAATTCCTAGGAAAGATGTCAAGTAAATACATATTTACCTAAACCTTACTCAGTCATCTTGAAATGAAAACAAATGAACCAGTCACAAAGAATGAGGCTTATTTTAAACCCTAACTCAGGAATTGTTACAACCTTATACTAATGTTGTATAGCTAGACACCATACAATTTTGAAAATATTGGCAAAAGGACTCCAGATGTAATATACACCTTCCTAATGTAAGCAAAAAGTGAAAATATGTCCTAAGATGCCCACGAACAGTCTCTGCTTTGAAGGGATGAGAATGAGTAATTTGTTTGAATCTCTTAGGAAATTAAGAACACTACTTGATATCCAAATAAAATTTCAAATGGAATTTTGAAAATTGACAAAATTATTCTTGATTTGGAGTAATAAATAGATGACATGAGCTAGTAAAATATTGAAAATGAAATATAATTAATGGGAATGTTCTTCCATATAAATGTGCTATATAATAGTTAAAACACTTTAATACTGCTAAAATAACTGACAGATAAATCAGTACTCAGTGCAGTGACTGATGCATAGTAGGTGCTTGAAAAAGAGTTCTTTGTTAAATGAACAAATTAACTGATAAATAATAGAAGAGCCAGAGATTGATAAAATTATATTTATTATATAGTTATCATGGCATTTCAAATGAGTGAGGAAAAGATGAGTTATTAACTAAATATTGATAGAATAAGACATTAATAACATGGAAAATATTAAGTCTCTGTTGTATTAGAAACTGCCAACTCTAATGCATGCATTTTTCAAATATCTTATTTTTATTAAATAAATAAAATCATAGACTAGTGAAAGAACCAGAAAGATTGTATTGTTCATCCTCATCACCTTACATTAGAAGAAAAGTGATTTTAGAGAGGTTAAGTTTCTATCAAAAGGCCAATTAATTTAGTACAGAACCATGACCTGGCATCCAATTCAGTGCTTGTTCTACTATGTTACACTTTCTTTAGATGAGAGTTAAACACACAAGGAGACTTCTGTGAGGCTTAAATTTAACTCCATAACAGTCTCATCCACAGAGACATAAATGGAGAATGGAATTAAAAGGTAATTAAGCTTGTAATCTTTAAAGTCTAAATATTTCTTATTTTCCAAAAACTCCAATAAAAGTCACTTCACAGTTCTTATCAGAGTGAGTAGGCCCTGGAGTTTAATAATACCCTTGTCTTCCGAATGTCTAAACTCAATCTTATTTGCTTTGGCTTGAACCTTTTCCCTTATATTCTTCTTAGAGCCGTTCAAGAAAAATTCTACAGAGTTGACATTTGTATAACTTAATTTTAGAGGGAATCTAGAGATAGCAAAAAGTGCACATTTTTTTCAAGCAACATTAAATTAGTTTGACTCTATTTTCAGAAGTTTCAAATATAAGAAATGGCACAAAGGAGTAGATCCTATTCAGATACTATGTTGATATGAGAAGGTTTCCATCATTTTCTGGAATAGTTGGTATAGCCCTGAAACACTTCTGTTTTGGGGGTTGAAAAGTATAGATATGCTTGGTGCTTTGCTCAGTTCTCCTTCCCTGGCTGGTATACTCATGTCCCAGACACTGTTGAGTACTGGTTGCTAATAGCTCAGAGTCACCTGTCTCCTCCTGAGAATTGCCACTTGGCTAGGAAAATGACACTGTGGCCACAAAGGGTAGTCGGTAGCTCATGATTGACTGATACTGGAGGATAAAAGGACATTGCATTTCTCTTCATGCTCCAGAGCTCACCTGGGGACAGAATAACTGTGGACTTCAGCTGAATCCTCATCTTTGCCCATGTTCCTTGTATCCCTTATCCCCCACGAGTTCTACCTGAGTGCACTCCCTCACTAAATTACTCGCACGAGAATTCTTGCATCAGGCTCTGATTGTAGGGGACACAACTTGTAAAAGGAATGGGCATTTTGAAGGTCTGAGGAGTTATATCCCTTTCCTCTGCTATCAGTGGCCAAAGCACTGCTGCCTCCTCATAATAACTCACATTGGCATAGCCCTTTGACACTGACAAAGCTCTTTATTCCTTTTACTGGGCCTAGCCTACACTTCTGCTCTTAGCTGCTAGAGGCTAGTCCTTGTTGATTCAAATGGCACTTCCTACTACATCATCCAGATAGGCTGTTTTATCACAATCATTTAAGGGGAGGAGGAGTGGGAGGCTAAACACTTTTAGTGATTTTTGTAAATTAACAGACCAAAAACAGATTGGATTTTGGACACCATCCAGTTCTCTAGATTCCATGTCCAAATCTCATTCTAAAGCACTGTACCCAACACATGTCCGTCCCAGTCCCTCCCATGGCTTCAGGTCTCTACAACGTAGAGGGCTAGATTAAATACTTAAAACTTTGGTTAAAATCATTAGCTTTTATAACCTGATGCATGGTATGTATGTCTTGTTAGAAGAGAATGTCTGGTGGAAATAAGGTTCTTTCTTACCAGAGAAAGAGAGAAAGAGAGAAAAAAAAGAGTATCATGATTTTTGAAGGTTTAGTTTTTAAATTTTTCAGACATTTCAATATACAAATTGCACTAAGAAATAAAGATCAGTAAGTAGGGTAATCTCAAATTAAGGATTGCTTCAAACAGAAAATTAATGATGTTTGTTGTGTGTTCAATGGAAATGATGACTAAGTGTCTACATTATTACAACTGAACTATCACGTAATTCATTAAAAAGGTACATAGGTGGAATTACAATTCAATTAAATTCTGCATGTTACAGTAACCTGGCAAGCATTTCCATTTTTCTAATAGATGAAATAGCTTTTATTTTTCCTGCTAGTGATAAAACCTTCTTTGTTGTTGCTCATTCTCTGTAGGAAATTAAGGACATTATTTGAGAAAATGTTTAAAAGGTTCACAGTTTGCACATGCTGAGTAGGAATAAGTTTTCTCACAGTAAGAGATATTTAGAGATATTGATATTTTCAATCTATTTCCTTTGTGGTAATCATAAAGACTCAATCATATGGTGCAGGTCCATCACAGAACTTTGATGTGTGCTCTGTGATGGCACTTCTTTTTCTGAGTAAAGGACAAAGAGCAGATAGAAGTGGTCTGGCATATGACCAGGGAACATTTTCTTCAGTAGCCCAAAGAGGACAAACACTCTGAAGACAATTGTGAAATAAGAAGGCTCCGTTGAGGTCTTCCCTCATCTGTTGCCAATGTTCACTTTTATGCCTTATCGTCCTCCATCCTTTCCAGCAGCTCTCCAATCATTATTTCAGCGTGTCTCTGTCAGACTGAGCCTTAGATATCTGGCCATTATTGTTGAGTTATTCTCTCTCCCACAGGGTATTTGATTTTTAATTCAAAGTTCTCTTTATTTTTGCTTTTTACTTCATGTACTGTTTGGAAATTTTGTAAGTGTACATTAGTTTTATAATGAGAAAATGAAAATGCATTTTCATTTTGTGAAGATGAGATGTTTGTGGGTGAATTTTTTTTAAGACTGAATTACAGAAAAAGATCCATTGGAAAAGTAATGGGGAAGAGAGGACCTACTTCATTATTCTGCTCCACCACAATCCATTTGTCCCCCAACAGTGACAGAAAACACTTGATATTTTTCTTTTTTTAAAGATTTTATTTATCTATTTGAGAGAAAGAGAGAGAGAGAGCATGCAAGAGAGAGAGCACAAAAGGGGGAGGGGCGGAGGGAGAAGGAGAAGCAGACTCCCTGCTGAACATGGAGCCCTACAAGGGGCTCGATCCCAGTACCGAGAGCTCATGACCTGGGCTACTTAGGTGCCTCAAGATATTTCTTTTTTTTTCTTTTTTTATGTTCAATTAGCCAACATATAGTACATCATTAGTTTTTGATTTAGTGTTCAACGATTCATTAGTTGCATATAACACTCAGTGCTCATCAAAACACGTGCCCTCCTTAATACCCATCACCTGGTTACCCCATTCCTCCACCCCCCCGCCCCACCCTGCAACCCTCAGTTTACCTCCCAGAGTCAAGAGTCTCTCACGGTTTGGCTCCCTCTCTGATTTCTTCCCATTCAGTTTTCCCTCCCTTCCCTTATGGTCCTCTGCGCTATTCCTTATATTCCACATATGAGTGAAACCATA
This sequence comes from Phoca vitulina, assembly GCF_004348235.1. Taxonomy (NCBI): domain Eukaryota; kingdom Metazoa; phylum Chordata; class Mammalia; order Carnivora; family Phocidae; genus Phoca; species Phoca vitulina. The sequence continues at coordinate 7,584,591 of NW_022589715.1, read as the reverse complement.
TGATAATTGTGTTTCTCTGCTTGACTTATTTCACTTAGCATAATACCCTCCAGTTCCATCCATGTTGATGTAAATGGTAGATATTCATCCTTTCTGATGGTTGAATAATATTCCATTGTATATATGAACCACATCTTTATCCATTCATCTGTTGAAGGACATCTTGGCTCCTTCCACAGTTTGACTATTGTGGACATTGCTGCTATGAACATTGGGGTGCATGTGCCCCTTCTTTTCACTACATCTGTATCTTTGCAGTAAATACCTAGTAGTGCAAGTGTTGTGTCATAGGGTAGCTCTATTTTTAACATCTTCAGGAACCTCCATACTGTTTTCCAGAGTGGCTGTACCAGCTTGCATTCCCACCAACAGTGTAAGAGGGTTCCCCTTTCTCCACATCCTCGCCAACATTTGTTGTTCCCTGTCTTGTTAATTTTTGCCATTCTAACTGGTGTTAGGTGGTATCTCATTGTGGTTTTGATTTGTATTTCCCTGATGACTAGTGATGTAGTGATGTGTCTGTTGGCCATTTGTATGTCGTCTTTGGAGAAGTGTCTGTTCATGTCTTCTGCCCATTTCTTGACTGGATTATTGTTTTTTGGGTGTTGAGTTTGAGAAGTTCTTTATAGATCTTGGATACCAGCCCTTTATCTGTAATGTCATTTGCAAATGGCATTCCGTGGGTTGCCTCTTAGTTTTGTTGACTGTTTCCAACAGAGGGAATTTAATACTGGAGATTGATTACATGGGGATCAAAGAGCTGAGAAACCAAATAGGAACTAGGGAGACAACATGGATTAAGAAGTTATTATTAAATAACAGTAAAGAAAACATAGTGATTGATTTAAAATGAAGTTTGTAAAAGATGATTTCAAGATATACCATATTTCGTCTGAGACATTTCTAGGAAAATGATCCTGCCTTTGATAGAAATTTTCTGGAACCAAGAGGAAAACCTGGTTTAGAAGATAAGATAATCTAATGATTTGAGGTGACTTTTTTTTTAGACATTATCAATCTTATTATCAGTATTTGGCACATATGAGATACTGGGAATATGCTTTTTTATTATATGAGAAATAGCATATTAAAATACTATGGTTAAATCATCTTTGTAAATTTAATATTTATCAATACCACTATTGATAAATCACAAAAGGTATTTGTAAATGATACTGATAAAATCACAAAGGGTATATGTAAATGATAGATGAAAAGCCAAGGACCAGCCTTAACAGAATGCCCAAATACTAGAGCTGGAGTTTAAAAAAGAAAAAAAAAAAAAGAATTAGGAAAGAAGAGGAAAATAGCATATACTGTGCATGTTAGATGAACCTCATACAATGTGAGATGCTATATGAAATGCAGAAACAGTAATTAATATAAGCCTCCTGAGAAAGAAAACACAAAATTGGAAATACAGGTTTCTCTTTGAAAATAAATCAATATTTAGTTAAAAGGAAGTAATGATCCTAAAATGCTTTTTCAGATGTTCAGATACTATGCTATAAACCTCTTTCCTTGACTGATAAGAAAAGTTAAATGATAGAAAATATTTATGAACCATGGAAGCAAGTAAGGATCCTTCTTTTCCCCAGCTTTATGAAGATATGATTGACTTATAACATTGTGTAAGTTTAAAGTATACAATGTATTGATTTGATACACTTACATATTGCAAAATGATTATCATCCTTAGACAATCCCTCCTATCATGTCCCATAATTACCACTTCTTTTTTGTGGTGAGAACATGTAAGATCTACTCTCTTAGCAACTTTCAAATATATAATACAATATTATTACCTGTAATCACCATACTGTACATTAGATCCCCAGAACTTGTTAATCTTATAACTGAAAGTTTGTATCATTAAGGATCTTTTTTTTTTTAAAAGAGTTTATTTATTTATTTGAGAGAGAGAGAATGGGAGAGAGAGAGAGAGTACATGAGGGGGGAAGGTCAGAGGGAGAAGCAGACTCCCGGCTGAGCAGGGAGCCCGATGCGGAACTCGATCCTGGGACTCCAGGATCATGACCTGAGCCGAAGGTAGTCGCTTTAACCAACTGAGCCACCCAGGTGCCCTAAGGATCTTTTTTTATGATTTAGTTTGAGACAGAGGTCTCAAGAATCATTTTGCCCATGTTCCCATCTCTTTCAAAATTAATAGGTTTCTTCTCATGTATTTTTTTTTTAAAGATTTTATTTATTTATTTGACAGATAGAGAGCACAAGTAGGCAGAGTGGCAGGCAGAGGGAGAGGGAGAAGCAGGGTCTCTGCTGAGCAGGGAGCCGGATGTGGGGCTCGATCCCAGGACCCCAGGATCATGACCTGAGCTGAAGGCAGCCACTTAACCAACTGAGCCACCCAGGTGCTCCATCTTCTCATGTATTTTTTTTTTTTTTTTTTGCAAAGAGATAAGGAATTTCTTGCTGCCAAATTCTATTACTTCTGAGTTTGCCTCTACCCAGCTAGAGATTTAAACATAGTATTAGGATAGACATCGATGTTCAGGAGTTATGTTGCAGGTAATTGTGGAAAGTCATAAATCATGGTATATTTCTTTTCTCTATGAGGGTGTCTTCTCTGCATTGAAGATGACACAATGATCATCCTTATGGCACTTTCACTTCTGATACAAGAGGAAGAAACCAACCTGCCATGTGGGTTGGTATTCTAATATCTACTTCAGAACCTAGGCAGCAATATAAGCACAGAAACAGGTATATACTCACATTGGAATCACTAAGCCCTTTTTTTTTTTTTAAGATTTTATTTATTCATTTTAGAGAGAAAGAGAGAGTGCAAGTGGGGAGGAGCAGAGAGGGAGAAAGAATCTAAAGCAGACTCCACACTGAGTGCAGAGCGCGACTCGGGTCTTGATCCCACAACCCTGACATCATGACCTGAGCCGAAATCAAGAGTCAGACGCTCAACTGACTGAGCCACCCAGGCGCCCTGGAATCACTGACGACAAGTGGACAGTCACAATCACAATGGGAAAGACATTTTGTGAAGTTGGATACAAGGGGCAGAAGGAGGGAAATCAGTGCATCTTCACTTTAATTACTAGGCGTTCTAATGACTTATTTAGTGTGCCCCCCTCCCACCAAATTTTAGTATTTTTTTTCCATAGTCAGAGATAACAAGAGAGCTAGCCAGTTCTCCCCACTGATTTGACAATTCCCTTGAGCATGAGAATAAGAAATAATTTGTAAACAATGATTCCACTAAGTCAATAAGAACATTTGCCAAGTTAATGATAATGACTGCTGTATTCCAATCAGAAATTACTCTATAAAAATAGTTCCTTTTCTTGTCCTAAGCCAAGGTATCACATCTTAGTCCACTTACCTGAAAACAGGGAAAGAGATACATCATATTATACAGCTATAATATGATATATCCCTCTAAAAGAGGACTTCAGACTAACAACTTGACAAATCATATTCTTTTTTTTTTTATTTAAGATTTACATATTTATTTGAGAGAGAGAGAAAATGTGTGGGGTGGGGGGCAGAGAGAGAGGGAGAGAATCTCAAGTAGAATCTGTGCTGAGCACGGAGCCGATGTGGGGCTCCAGCTCATGACCCTGATCACAACCTGAGCTGAAACCAAGAGTTGGGTGCTTAACCCACTGCACCACTCAGGTGCCCCGACAAATCATATTCTAATGCAAAGCTCCTATTTCCTCTCTGACTTCATCTTTTACTATTGTGCCTTGCCCATTCCACTCCGACCAGGTTGCTTCCTTGCGGTCTTTTAAACATGACAGCCATGCTCCCATCTCAGAGCCTTTCTACTTCTGTTTTCCTAGAATGCTTTGTTCCAAGATATCCAACTGAGTGACTCCTTCATCTTCTTCAGGATATTACTTAGAGGCAACCTTTTCACACAGCATTCCCTGGGCACCCTTCATAAAATTGCAAACTCCCAACTTAAATTCTATATCTTTTTCCTGATTTATGATTTTTCTTCATAATACTATTTCTTATCTTTCTTGTCTATCTTGCCCCACCAGAATTCATAAGACAGAGGATATTGCATACACCCCCAGCAGGTAGAACTTTTCTAGGAACTCAATAAATATTTGTTTTAAAGAGTAGATTTAAACGACACCTGATCTAATTCCAGAATTCCAATGGGTAGCTTTAGTACATACTAAACATTGAGTTCTTAAGGGTATGATCTCTCTTACTCTTTATTTCTCTCATTTGTTTATTTGTTTTGTTTCTACTTTGTAGTTCCACAGTGCCTGGCAAAAAGTAGTCACTTAAACATTTGATAAATTTAAATTTGGTGATATTTTATAACACCCCTGGAAAGAATGGGAAAATTATAGCTAACTTTAAAGAAATTTGTTGTCATAGAACAGCTTTTGGGTCCCAGGTCTCTTTGATTTTATGCAGTAATTCATGAAACAGTATGCATTTAACACAGTGGGTAATTTTGCAGGGAAAAGGTAATTGGGAAGAGAGTTAAGTCCTTTCCTGATAAGAGAGAATTAACTATACTTACTTTCACTTCAAATAGTTTTACCATATTCAGAAGAGGATGATTTATGCTAGAGAAGAACCTTATATAAATACCACAAAAATACTATTTCTGAGAAGAAGCATGGTATGTGGGAGGAAATTCTGGCAAAATGGCCACTAACTAAATTCAGCCAAAGTTTTGATGGCTTAAGCAGAAAATATGGGTATTTTAAAAAGTAATGCCCAGAATAGAATACTTGAAGGTTGCTTCAGTTTAATTATAGACAGTTCACTGACCTTACTGATTTTTTAAGCCAGTCTATTGCCCATTGGTGGCCCTTCACATAGCACTAATGTAGCAATGCTTTGCATTATTACCAATGATTCTCCAATGCTGAACTGTCTTGCTCAAGCAAACTGAGGTGAGGGTGTCTTCTCTGCACTGAAGATGATACAGTGAACCTGCTTTATGGCACTCACTTACGAAACAAGAGGGAGAAACCAAGGACCCAGTGGTCAACCCGCCATATGGATCGCTATTCTAACATCTACATCAGAACCTAGGAAACAGTATAAGCACAGATATAAGTATATACTCACATTGGTGTGAATTCAAAGATTACATACTGTAATATATATATATATATTTTTTGGTTACATTTCCCACATACTAATACCAACCTATAATATGAAAAAGGGGGGGGGGACAGAGTAAATCTGGAAACTCTCATATATGCTGAGATAATAATATTAGGGGACAGTTGGTGAATGGATTTTTTTTCCTTATTTTTATTCTAGGTCTATCTCTTTTATCCCCTAAACTCTAAGTATACACATAAATCATAATTTCTGTATTGTCCTCCATTAACAAGGAGAAGACCGTTTTTGGAGCTTCTTAAATCCAGGATTCAATATGGAAAAGATAAAAAGTATTTCTTAGGTGTTTTTACCAGACACCAAAATATAATGTGGTGGTTTTCTAAGATCCTCTCTGAGGTAGTAGTGTACCTATTTTCTCTTTTATGGGTTCTCTTTGCTCAATCCCAGAATTGTCTCCTTTGCCCTTTTTAAGTGTTAAGTACTTAACTAACAAATTTGTGAATATAAAACAGACAAGATTTTGAAAATTTACATGGTATGAGGTTTGCTAAGTTCTCTTTCCCTCTAGAAAAGGATAATCTAACACAAAATAGTAATTAAAGATTGTCTAAGGAGAGTGCTTTGAGAGAAGTAGTGTTAAGCTTTCCTATTTCATCTGATTACTTAAAAATATTTTTGATGTTTTCATGAGTTAACTATATTTACTATAACTGACTTTTTCTTTGGCTGAGATAATTTTCTAACTAGGAGGTTTTCCTAAAACTCAAATTGCTACCTTTTACCTCTCACTGATGTATATATTTATGCCACTTAAAATGAGAAAGTGCCGGCAGTCAAAAGTTCAAGATTAAATATAAGATTGTTTTAAAGAACAGCTATAATTTTCAGACTTAATGATCAACCTATTGCCTGCATTTCCCCTGAGAATTTGTCATATGATTAAGAAAATCAGTTAAAATAGATTCAGTATAATACAGCTACAAATAATAACTCATCCCAATGTAGATGGGAGCACCTCAGTTCTCATTGACAAAGCAGTTGTCTGTGAATCTAGACTGGCTATGTAGTTTTTTGTGCATTAAGAATAGACTTCTATAATGTTACAGTGGAGAAACCAGATAAACACTATCTTAGCCAGATGATCAAGGTTAACATCAACAGTGATAAGTAATGTTGATTCAGTGTACCCTTAATACTATGTGATAAGAATTGTACTTTAGGACTTCCTCCTCCAAATCCATAAACCCTGTCTAACCATTAGAAAAACATCAAACAAATCCATATTGTAGAATATTTTATAAAATGCCTGAACAGTAGTCCTCAAAAATGTCAAAGTCATCAAAAACAAGGAAAGTCTGAGAAATGGTGACAACCAAGAAGAGGCTAAGGAAATATGATGATTAAATGTACTGTGGTATCCTGAATGCTATCCTAGAACAGAAAAAGGACATTAAGTAAAAATTAAGGGATTTAGAAGTGCCTGGGTGGCACAGTTGATTAAGCATCCGACTCTTGCTTTCAGCTCAGCTCATGATCTCAGGGTTGTGGGATCCAACTCTGTGTTGGGGCTACACACTCATGCAGAGTCTGAGTTTCTCTCTCCCTCTTCCTCTGCCCCTCCCTCCTGCTCACTCACATGCTCTCTCCCTCTCTCTAAAATAAATAAATCTTAAAAGAAACAAAAACTAAGAAATCTAAGTAAGGTATGTAAATAATAATATAATTATTTATCAATATATAATCAATAATTATGTATATTATATATTAACATCAGTTAATAGCTGTGACAGATGTAGCATACAGACATAAGATGTTAATAATAGAGGAAGCTCCTGGGGCTCCTGGGTGGCTCAGTTGTTAAGCGTCTGCCTTCAGCTCAGGTCATGATCCCAGGGTCCTGGGATCGAGCCCCGCAGCGGGCTCCCTGCTCAGCGGGAAGCCTGCTTCTCCCTCTCCCACTCCCCCTGCTTGTGTTCCCTCTCTCGCTGTGTCTCTCTCTGTCAAATAAATAAATAAAATCTTTAAAAAAAAAAATAGAGTTAGCTCAATGTAGAGTGTATGAGAACTCTCTACTATCTTTGTAACTTTTCGGTAAATTAAAACTATTCTAAAATAAAAAGCTTATTTGCGTAAGTTTATTTATGTAAAATAATTAAATATGTATATGTGTTTATAAACAGAATGTGGCAGGACATGGAGCAATAAATGCAGACAGCAAAAACCATGAGCCATAAAATCTTAGCATTAACCCTAAGATTCACCTAGTGATGAATATCTGACTCAGTCTAGGGGTTTCCTAAAATACACATGCCAGATGACTATTACTACATCACTTAATTGAAAGCTCAGTACCTTTCAAGGCAATACATGACAGTATCTGACAGCTCTGATTATTAGAAATGTAATTCTTATACTGAGTAAAATTAATTCATTCTGTCTTTAGGTCATCTTACCTATTAATTAATATGTAGAAAATTCCTGTATCTAAATCACCAGCCTTGTTCTCCTTAGAAATTCTAGGCTTGAATTCCAAATTGTCTTTTATTATCCCTAGCTGTACAGAGAGTAAACCCCTCTAAATCAAGATGAACAAAATTATATCTGAATGTCCTTATGCTTTTCACATCTGTTTTTTACCCATCTCCTACTCCTAATTACACTAGGAAATATCTTTAATTTTGACCTCTACTTCACACCACATATTTAGTCCTTCATTAATTCATATAGATTTTACTTATAAAATGTTACTTATGTTTATTTCTCTCTCTTCATTTCCATTTTGACAGCCTCTGCAAGTCTTCTTTATTTATCCTCCTTTTCCTCCTCTTCCTTCTGTTGACTCTTGGATGCAAATAATGGCTTCGATTATAATCTCTAATTTAGGATATATTGCCATAATTACCGAATGCTTGGGTCTTTTGCTTTACTTATTCTAATGATACAGTGAACACTGTGACCACATTACTGAACCCCGGAACTAGAAAATTAACAACTATGTGCTTCTCTCTGATCCTAAAGCCCTCTCTTCCCCTGAATTCCACTTTAATACTCTTGCTCTTTTTTAATAGTTTTATCATATATCTTTATTATCAAACTATATGTTGGTTACTTTTTTTTTAGTTTTTATTTAAATTCCAGTTAACATACAGTGTAATATTAGTTTCAGTTGTACAATATAGTGATTCAGCACTTCCATACCACCCCTGGTGCTCATCACAACAGGGGCACTCCTTAATCCCATCACCTGGTTCACCCATCCCCCATCCACCTCCCCTTTGGTAGCCATTAGTTTTTTCTCTATATTTAAGAGTCTGTTTCCTTGTTTGCCTCTTGCTCTCTTTTTTTTTCCCCTTTGCTTGTTTGTTTTGTTTCTTAAATTCCACATATGAGAACTTTTAAAATTCAACACTCACAAAATGAATAATCCAATAAAAAAATGGGCAGGAGACATGAAGAGTCATTTTTCAAAGAAGACATACAGATGGTCAAAAGTCATATGAAAAGATACTCAATATCACTCATCATCAGGGAAATGCAAATCAGGGAAATGCAAATTAAAACTACAATGAAATGTCACTTCACACCTGTCAGAATGGCTAAAATCAACAATACAAGAAACAACAGGTGTTGACAAGGATGTAGAGAACAGGGAACCCTCCTGCACTGTTGGGAATGCAAACTGGTGCATCCACTGTGGAAACAGTATGGAGGTTCCTCTAAAAGTTAAAAATAGAACTACCCTACAATCTAGCAATTGCTCCACTAGGTATTTACCCAAGGATTACAAAAATACTAATTCAAAGGAATACATGCACCCTGATGTTTATAGCAGCATTATCTATAATAGCCAAATTAAGGAAACAGCCCAAGTGTCCATTGACTGATGAATGGATAAAGAAAATATGGGGTGTGTGTGTGTCTGTGTGTGTGTATATATCTATATCTATCTATCTGTATATATATACACATCATATCATATATATACATATATATACTGAGTAAAATTAATTCATTCTCTCTTTAGGTCATCTTACCTATTAATTAATATGTAGAAAATTCCTGTATCTAAATCACCAGCCTTGTTCTCCTTAGAAATTCTAGGCTTGAATTCCAAATTGTCTTTTATTATCCCTAGCTGTACAGAGAGTAAACCCCTCTAAATCAAGATGAACAAAATTATATCTGAATTATATCTGTATTATATCAAAATATATATCAAAATTATATCTGTATATATATGATGGAATATTATGCAGCCATAAAAAAGAATGAAATCTTGCCATTTGCAATGATACAGAAGGAGATAGTATTATGCTAAGTGAAATAAGTCAGAGAAAGACAAATACCATATAGTTACTTTGAATTTAGTAAACAAGAATCATTTTAGATACTCTTCTGAAACATGCTTTATTCATTCAAAATTAGTACTAATGTACTAATATGCATTTTCATTTGTGCATAATACTCCATTCTGTGAATCTACCATTAATTATTCATTTTTCTGTTGATCAGCATTTCTTTTTTCTTTTTTTTTTTTTTTTCGGGTTGGGTCTTTTAGAAAGAATTGCTAAGAACTTTTTGTCTCCTTCTGTACATATGCAAGGGCTTTTTTGGGCATATGCAAGAATGGAATTGTTATATTTCTATATAAATATTTAACTTTAAAACATATAAGCATATTGTTTTCAAAATGATTATAGCAATTTACATGCTCATCAAATATGCTATTATTTGATAGCAAACCACATGCTGTCCAAATTTGGTTTGGTTAAACATTAAAATTGGCCAATTAAATGGGGGCAATAACGCATCAATTCTGACTGAGGTTTCCCATATAGTAAAGATATTGATATTTATTTTCATGTATTTATTAGACACATGCATTTGCCTTTCAAGAAATGCTGGCCTGTGTCTTTTGCCCATTTATTCTAATATATTGTTTTTCCTTTTTCACTCATTTTTAGAAGTTCTTCATACATTTTGGGTATCAATGTCCTGTCAATTTTACACATTTGAGATGTCTTTTCCTAGTTTATAGCTTGTCCTTTTACTTTCTTTAAGATGAAATTTGAATAGGATTTTTAAATTTTAACATGGTTAACTTTATAATTGCTGATGTTTAATGATTTGCTTCTTGTTTAATAAATCCTTGCCCCCATGGTAAGAAGGATTTATGTTGTCATTTTATGAAGTATAGTTGACATACAATATTATATATTAGTTTTAGGTGTATAACATAGTGATTCAACATGTATGTGCATTACAAAGTGATCACCACAATAAGTCTAGTTACCATCTGTCACCATACAAAGTTATTATAATATTACTGTCTTCCCTATGCTGCACTTAATATCCCCATGATTTATTTATTTTATAACTGGAAGTTTGTACCTCTTAAGCCTTTTCACCTATTTCACCCATTCCCTCATGCCCCTCCCCTCTGGCAATCACCAGTTTGTTCTCTGTATTTGTGAGTCTGTTTTTATTTGTTTTGAGATTTTACATTTGTTTGTTTTTGAGATATTATGGCATTTGTCTTTGACTTATTTCACTTAGCATATTACTGTATAGTTTCATCCATGTTGTCATAAATGGTAAGATCTTATTCTTTTTTATGGCCGAGTAATATCCCATTGTACGTACATACCACATCGTCTTTATTCCTTCATCTATTAGGTTGCTTCCATATCTTGGCTATTGTAAATAATGCTGCAATAAACATAAGGGTGTATATATCTTTTTGAATTAGTGCTTTTGTTTTTTTCAGACAAATACCCAGAAGTGGAATTACTAGATTGTATGGTATTTCTGTTTTTAATTTTTTGAGGAACCTCCATACTGTTTTCCACAGTGGCTGCAAAAATTACATCCCCACCAACAGTGTATGAGGGTTGCCTTTTCTCCATATTTTCTCTAACCCTTGTCATTTCTTGTTTTTTTGTTAAAAGCCATTCTACTAGGTGTGACACCACCCTTACTGTGGTTTTCATTTGCATTTTCCTGATGGTTAGTGATGTTGAGCATCTTTTCATGTGTCTGTTGCCCATTTATTTGTCTTTGGAAAAATGTCTACCCAGGGGTCCTCTGTCCATTATTTAAGCAGATTGTTTGGAGGTTTTGGTGTTCAGTTGTATGAATTCTTTGTATTTTTAGATGTTAACTCCTTATCAGATATATCATCTGCAAATATCTTCTCCCATTCAGTAGATTGTTTTCTTTTGTTTTGTTTTGTTGATGCTTTCCTTTGCTGTGTAAAAGCTTTTTGTTTGATGTAGTCCCAATTTTGTTTTCTTTTGTTTTTGCTTTTGTTGTCCTTGCCTGAGGAGACAAATCCAAAGAAATAGTGCTAAGATCAATGTTCAAGAGATTACTGCCTACTTTTTTTTAGGAGTTTTATGGCTTCTGGTCTTATATATAGGTCTTTACTCTGTTTTGAGTTTATTTTTGTATATGGTGTAAGAAAGTGGTCCAGTTTCAATCTTTGGCTGTCAATTTTCCCAAAACCATTTATTGAAGAGACTGTGTTTTCCCCGTTCTATATTGCTGCCTCCTTTGTCATAGATTAATTGACCATATAAGCATGGGTTTATTTCTGGGTTCTGTTCTGTTCTATTCTGTGTGTCTCTTTTGTATTATACTGTATTGATTACTGTAGCTTTGTACTGGAGTTTGAAACCTGGGATTGTGATACCTCCAGCTTCGTTCTTCTTTCTCAAGATAGCTTTGGCTATTTGGGGTCTTTTGTGATTCCATAAAAATTTTGGATTGCTTGTTCTAGTTATATGAAAAATTCCTTTGATATTTTGATAGGGGTTGCTTTGAGTCTGTATATTTCTTTGGGTAGTATGGGCATTTTAACAATATTTTTTTCAATTCATGAGCATGGTATATCTTTCCATTTATTTGTGTCATCTTAGGTTTCTTTTATCAATGTCATTGTTTTCACAGTATAAGTCTTTGACCTCCTGGTTAAATTTGTTCCCAGGTAACTTATTCTTTTTTATGCAATTGTAAATGCAATTGTTTACTTAATTTCAGTTTCTGATAGTTTGTTAGTGTATAGGAATGCAATAAATTTCTGTGCATTAAGTTTGTATCCTGCAACTTTGCTGAATTCATTTATTAGTTCTAATAGTTGTGTGTGTGTGTGGTGTCTTTGGGGTTTTTTATGTGTGGTATTATGTCATCTGCAAATAGTGACAGTTTTACTTCTTCACCAATTTGGATGCCTTTCATTTCTTTTTATTATCTGGTTGCTGTGACTAGGACTTACAGGACTGTGTTGAATAAAAGTAGGAGTGAGCATCCTTGCCTTCTTTCTGATCTTAGAGGAAAAGCTTTAAACTTTTCACCATTGAGTATTTGGATCTGTCTTATATGGCCTTTATCATGTTGAGGTATATTCTCTCTATACCCACTTTGCCGAGAGGTTTTATCATAAATGGATGTTGAATTTTGTCAAATGCTTTCTCTGTATCTATTGAGATTATCATATGATTTTTATCATTCATTTTGCAAATGTGGTGTACCACACTGAATGATTTGTGGACATTGAATCATCTTTGCATCCCTGGAATAAATCCCACCTGATCATGGTATATGTTCCTTTTAATGTATTGTTGAATTCAGTTTGTTAATATTTTGTTGAGGATTTTTGTAACTACGTTCAAGGATATGAAGGATGTCTATTTATATTTCCTTTTAAAACTTTTGCTTTATGTATGCAAGTTCTTAGCCCATCTGAGGTTAATTTTGTGTATGCTAAAAAGTTGGGATCCAGCTTCCTTTTCCTTCTGTAGAATAACCTACCTTTCTTTAAGATCTGTAGTGATACATTGTCATTTATCAAATTTCCATAAATTTATAGATATGTTTCTCAGTTATCTATTTTGATGATCAGTCTATCCACCAAATAACTGTACCCAAATGGCCTTCACTTCCAGGGCTTTATAATAAGTGCTAGTATCTGGTATGGCAATCTCCTTCCCCTTCTTTATTCTTCCTTTCAGACGTATCTTGAAATTTTATGGTAATTTACCCTTTCATATATGTTTGAAATGAAAATTCTGTCATCCCTGATGAAAAATCTGGTAATAAATTTTTATTATAGTATCATTGAATCTATAGCACTTAGGGAGTATTGCTATTTCTACAGGTATAATTTTACTGATGAACACAGGACCTCTTTCCTTTTATTTGTCTTCTTTATTAAATTTTAGTAAGATTTTTTCTATATTGCTTTTGTATATCTTTTATTAGAATCTTCCCACTTTTTAAAATTCTTGCTTTTGGAACATAAGGAATAGCATGGAGGACATTAGGAGAAGGAAGGGAAAAGTGAAGGGGGCGGAAATTGGAGGGAGAGATGAACCATGAGAGACTATGGACTCTGAGAAACAAACTGAGGGTTTTAGAGGGGAGGGGGGTGGGGGGTTGGGTTAGCCCGGTGATGGGTATTAAGGAGGGCACATACTGCATGGAACACTGGGTGTTACACGAAAACAATGAATCGTGGATCACTACATCAAAAACTAATGATGTGTTGTATGGTGACTGACATAACAAAATAAAATTAAAAAAAATAAAAATTACATTAAGTTGTTCATGCTGATTTTGCAAAAAAAAATTCTTGCTTTTATTATTATAAACAGATTATTATAAAGTGTCCATTTTTTAAAAAGCTTTTTATTGAAAAATAATGCACATACAGAAAATATTCATATCAAAATGATACAGCTGAATGAATTTTAACAGAACATACTTGTGTAACCAGCATCAAACAAGAAAGAGAACATTAATTGATGTCTTTAAAAAATTACCTTTTTTGACTTTGTTACATGTTTTGTGCAGATATCAATTTTTTTTTTTATGACATTTGTGATTAAGGCAATGACTAAAGTTCTCAGAGCAGAGGGCCAGGGAGGAATGAGCTTTGCAACAGAGCAACCTGAAGATTTGAAGCTGAAGACCCTCTGCAAATCTTCAAGTTAACTCTGCAAAATCCTGAGAACTTTAGCCACCTTAGTTCTCTGAGACTGTCATTTCTAAAGCATTGAAGCATGCACCTATGGCAATGATAGGGTTTATCTTTCCCATTTCTTTGGATCATTGTCCTTTGTTGCCTGATTTACAATGCCTGCAAACCAGTTTCTACATATTTTGTTCTTTTTTTTTTTTTTTCTGATTGTTTCAAGTGGAATGGTAAATCTGGTTTCTGTTATTCTATCTTGAAAGAACTTGAATTCTCTTTCCTGCTTTCATTTTAATTCTCCTTTTCTGTCTGATAAAACAAAGAACACTTAAGCCAGAAGATAGAGTATTGTACAGAATTCAAGTGTGGAAATAACTGTTAAAAAGAAAGTGGGGGTATCTAGAATAGACATTGAAATATGAGATTTGCTTTCTTAAAAAAAAAAATGTTTTACTGTAAAATTGACCTACCAGCATATGCCTTTGAAGAGAGGATCATTAACAGCCATCATAATTCTCTAAATCTAATATAAAAGTTCATTAAATGTACCCTCAACTCTATGGTCAACTAATCTTTGACAAAGCAGGAAAGAATATCCAATGGAAAAAAGACAGTCTCTTCAATAAATGGTGCTGGGAAAATTGGACAGCCATATGCAGAAAAAGGAGACTAGACCACTCTCTTACACCATACACAAAGATAAACTCAAAACGGATGAAAGACCTAAATGTGAGATAGGAATCCATCAAAATCCTAGAGGAGGACACAGGCAGTAACCTCTTCAACCTCGGCCACAGCAACTTCTTACAAGAAAAGGCAAGGGAAACAAAAGCAAAAATGAACTATTGGGACTTCATCAAAATAAAAAGCTTCTGCACGCAAGGGAAATAGTCAACAAAACTGAAAGGCGACCTATGAAATGGGAGAAGATATTTGAAAATGACATTACAGATAAAGGGCTGGTATCCAAGATCTATAAAGAACTTCTCAAACTCAACACTCCAAAAACAAATAATCCCGTCAAGAAATGGGCAGAAGACATGAACAGACACTTCTCCAAAGAAGACATACAAATGGCTAACAGACACATGAAAAAATGCTCCACATCACTAGCCATGAGGGAAATACAAATCAAAACCACAATGAGATACCACCTTATACCAGTTATATGGCTAAAATTAACAAGACAGGGAACAACAAATGTAGGCGAGGATGTGGAGAAAGGGGAACCCTCTTCCACTGTCGGTGGGAATGCAAGCTGGTGCAGCCACTCTGGAAAACAGTATGGAGGTTCCTCAGGAAGTTAGAAATAGAGCTACCCTACAACCCAGCAATTACCCTGCTGGGTATTTACCCTAAACATACAGAGGTAGTGAAAAGAAGGGGCACATGCATCCCAATGTTCATAGCAGCAATGTCCACAATAGCCAAACTGTGGAAGGAGCCAAGATGTCCTTCAACAGATGAATGGATAAAGATGTGGTTCATATATACAATGGAATATTATTCAGCCATCAGAAAGGATGAGTACCTACCTTTTGCATCGACATGGATGGGACTGGAGGGGATTATGCTAAGTGAAATAAGTCGAGCAGAGAAAGACAATTATCATATGGTTTCACTCATATGTGGAATATAAGGAATAGCGCAGAGGACCATAGGGGAAGGGAGGAAAAATTGAATGGGAAGAAATCAAAGAGGGAGCCAAACTGTGAGAGACTCTTGACTCCTGGAAACAAACTGAGGGTTGTGGAAAGGGATATAGGGGGTGTGGATGGGGTAACTGGGTGATAAACATTAAGGAGGGCACGTGATGTGATGAGCACTGGGTGTTATATGCCACTAATGAATCATTGTACACTACACCAAAAACTAATGATGTACCATATGTTGGCTAATTGAATTTAAATTTAAAAAAATTTTTAAAAAAGTTCATCAAGGTAACATATAAAAGTGATACTTATAAAATATTGGAAATATTAGATGTATTTATAGTTGACATCAAATTATATAAATAAACTCAAATCCCAAAAGGCATTACTCATGCTGTTCTCTTAGTTTTGTTATCCTGAATGTCACATCTTCAAATCCCACTCAATCTTGGAAGATTACTTTAAGTCCTACCTTTACCAGAAAGCCTTCCAAGCAGCTTTAGGCTTTTTAAAATTGTAGTGTTTATGACATTAAAAAACAAAAAAAAATTCCAGTGTTTTATTTTATTCTATAATGTATCATCATTTCTTTATATCTTAAAATCATGTGACAACAAATTAACTACTTTCTCCACATTGTTAAATGCCTGCATACCTTTCTTTACTATTTTTTCTATGGCTCTTATACTAATTTACTGGATGCCATCTTGATCATAATGTTATATTTATTACATACTATATATAACTGTTTAGTTCAGGTTTTAAGTTTCAGTCTGCCTTCATAGGGTAGGTATAACCACAGGAAATAGTTTTTAGTCATTCTGTTTTTTTAAATGTATGTATTGTTAATAAAGGCTGCTCGTGAAAGGCCAGTGTTATGAGTTTTAAGTCAAATACAGAGTAAAGAACACTAGTCACAGAAATCCAAGCTAAAGTCCTTTAGATGGAGCCAATAACCAGCAAAAAGACAGAGAAACTGAAAGAAAATGTCAAGTGTTATAGACAGGAATAGAATTGTAGCTGAGATGTAGACCCCTGATTCAGGAGCAAAATGAAATCTGGATGGAAAAATGATTGGGAAGGTATGAAGAAAGGCAAGGAAAGTTGTCTTAATCTTCCCAACTCTTAAACCCATTGGAGAAGTTCTTGAATGGTATGTAGTAAGGATCAAGATTTTTTCCCCAGTATGAATATTCAATGAAGTCAGCATTTTTTACTTAAAAAAAAAACAAAAAACAAAAAACAAAAAAAACCCTTTCTCCTTCACTGTATTGTATAATAATGCTATTGCCATTAATCAGGTGATCATTTATGTGTAGACCTATTTCTGGTCTCTATTCTCTTCCATTTGCCTATCTTTGAAAGTTTATATTTGCATAGCCTTAGAATTAAATTGCTAACTTCCACAAAAGAAAAACTTCTAGTATCCTGATTGGGCTTTAATTACATATATAGGTCAGTTTGAGGGAATTGATATTATTACCCTAGTGAATTTTCCAACTCATGAACATGAATATGGTTTATAATTCCATTTATATAGGTTTTTCTTTTTTTTTCGTTTTCTTTCTTTTCTTGGCTTCACAATGATTTGTAATTTCCTGAGCAAAAGGACTTTTCAAGTAACTACCAGAACAATTTCAGTCTTTCATAATTATCCCTTTAATGTTGCTATTAATAGGTTGTTCAAATTTTTTCTTGTAATTATATTGCTTAATGCTGAAGTTTAAAAAAGAAAAAAACATTTGAATAACCCCGGAAAGTTCCTTTATGACTCTTCCTAGTTAATCCTGAACCCCCACCCCAACCAGATATAATACTTTTTTTAAAAATTTCTCTCATCATATAATAGTTTTTCTATTCTCAAACCTTATATAAATAAAATCATACAATATGTACTCTGTTGCTTATGGCTTCTTCATTCAACAGTATTTTTGAGACTCAATCACGTTGTTGCATATATAAGTAGTTTGTTCATTTTTACTACTGCATAGTATTATGTTTTTGTACTATACCATAATTTGTTTATCTATTCTCTACTTATGAACATTTTGGTTATTTACCATTTTTGATTATTATGGGTAAAGCAGCTTTGGGTATTCTTTCACAAGTCTTTTTATAGACATACGTGTTCATTTAATTTTATTAAGATATTTAAATTTAGGGTTGATGTGGTATATGGCATTTGCATGTTTAAGTTTATTAGAAATTGCCAAACAATTTCCCAAGGTAGTTTATTGTTTATATTCCCATGAGTAATATATTGAGTTCAAGTGGCTCCATATTCTTGTCAACACTTGACATTATCAGTTTTTTAATTTTGACCATATTGTTGAATATGGAGTATTATCTTTTGCAGTTTTATTTTTAATTACCCTGGTGACTAATAATTTTGATCACCTTTTCATATGGTCGTTGTTGTCTCAGATACCTTTTGTGAAGGTCCTTTTCAAGACTCTAAGCACCATTCTTTTTAAAAAAGAGGACTGCCTTTTTATTGTTGAATTCTTTATGTATTCTAGAAACAAATCCTTTGTCAGATATATGTATTATATATTTTTTCCCAGTCTGTGGCTTACTTTTTCACTTTCTTAACATTGTTTTTTATTCCTGTTTGGTTTTTTTTTGGGGGGGGGGAGGACTGTTTCCTTTTTACTTTGAAATAATTTTAGATTCATTAGAAGTTGCAAAAAAAAAATACACACACACACACACACACACACACATACAGGCAGGTCCTGTGTTTTTTTCACCTGATTTTTTTTTTTTTCCAGTGGTAGCAACTTGCCTAACTATAAGACAATATCAACACCTGGAAAATGACTTTGACATGATCCACACAGCTTATTCAGATTCTACCAGTTTTAATGCATGTGTGTGTATTTCCATGCAATTCTGTAATGCACAGATTCATATAACCACCATCACAGTGAAGATACAGAACTGTTCCATACTTTAAGATACAATATGCAACACATATACATTTTTGACAGACATTTAATTACTTTAGCCATAGATAATGCAAGAATTATAATATCACTTACTTATCACTCATTTTTTTCTTAATCAGATTAAGATCAATTTTAAATGTTGAGTCCTTTCATACATCAAACTAAAAAGTCCACTTCTGGGGCACCTGGGTGGTTTAGTCAGTTAAGTGTCACCCTCTTGGTCTTGCCTCAGATTTGATCTTGGGGTCATGGGATTGAGCCCCATTGGGTTCCATGCTCAGTGCAGATTCTGCTCAGGATTCTCTCTCCTTCTCCCTCTCCCTCCCCCTCTGCCCGTGCCCCTGCTCATGCAATCTCTCTAAAATAAATAAATAAAATCTTAAAAATAAAAGTCCAGTTCTGAAAACCATACTTTTATTGTTCATTTGTGCTAGTAAAAATAAATACTCTTAATGCAACTGAAGTTGGTGTCAAGCATGATTTAATTAACATCTTTGATTCTAATATTCATAAACATAGCTATTTATTTTTTTATTTAAGAAGATTTTATTTTTAAGTAATCTCTACACCCAAACTGTGGCTTGAACTCACAACCCTGAGATCAAGAGTTGCATGCTCTTCCAACTGAGCCAGCCAGGTGCCCCAAAACATAGCTATTTAAATGCATAACTAATAATGGCAGCATTATTAAGCACCCCTCTATATTCTTCAATGCCAACTGGTATCTCTTTAAGAGTGCATTCGAGGGACGCTTAGGGGGCTCAGTCAGTTAAGTGTCTGCCTTTGGCTCAGGTCATGATCCCAGGGTCCTGGAATCAAGTCCCACACCGGGCTCCTTGCTCAGCAGGGAGCCTGCTTCTCCCTCTGCCTGCCACTCCGCTCCCCCTGCTTGTTGTCTTTCAATCTCTCTCTCTCTCTCTGACAAATAAATAAAGTCTTAAAAAAAAAGAGTGCATTCGATTTAAAATCATGCAGAAGAGTGATGATAATACAGATGGTAAAGGGCATATGGGGTTGAGAAAAGAGCCAAAAGAATAAAATACATGATGTTTTTCTATCATCTTTACTGGCCAGACAATGCAGTGTTTATTTATTTATTAAAGATTTTATTTATTTATTTATTTATTTGAGAGAGAGAGAAACAGCATGAGAGGGGAGAGGGTCAGAGGGAGAAGCAGGCTCCCCACTGCCTGAGCCGAAGGCAGTCGCTTAACCAACTGAGCCACCCAGGTGCCCCGACAATGCAGTGTTTAAATAAAAAGTTCTCACCAATGACATGTCTATGGGATCTACAGGATCCCATTTATTACTCACTAGTGGAGAGCAGGATGGGGGACACTAGGTAGATGAAGAAGAGACTCTTGAGTCCTGAGGAATTAGCTTTCAACAAGTCTAGAATTAAATAATCTTTACCAAGATGAACCATAATCCACTCAGATGATACAGTGTCATCTGACAGAAATACTGATGATGCCTGGACTTCTTTGTTGACTGACTAGCTTCAAACATCATTCACTGTAAATCAAGATCTATCTTATAAGGTCAGAGCACTATAAAAGAGCTTCAGAAATGTTGAGTCTAATTCAAGATCAAGCTTTTGGTACCAATCTGTGGATTTCTGTAAAACTCCACAAGTCCAGGACTAAATTCTGTTTCTCTGTTACCTGTGAGTCAGTGTTGCCCGGGGAGGAGGGGCGGGCGGGATACAGAGATAACTCCATAGATTTATTAATCTCTGCCCATGGAGTCAGCCAAAGGAACCCTCATGCCTGATGATGTGAGTTCCTTTCTCAGTCTTGCTACTCCCTTTTTGGTCTGATAGAACCGGTGATTTTTCCCTTCTGCCTTTTGGACAATATATGTTTCACAGACCCAAGTTGCCTTTTCTTTTTTTAAGATTTTATTTATTTATTTGAGAAAGAGGGAGCACACATGCGCACCTGTGCATGAATGAGCGGGGAAGGGGGAGAGGGAGAGAATCTCAAGCAGACACCACCCTCAGCACAGAGCCCAACACGGGGCTCCATCTCAGGACCCTGAGATCATGACCTGAGTCAAAATCAAGAGTCAGAAACTCAACTGACTGAGCCACCAGGTGCTCCCACAGACCCAAGTTCTCAAGAAATTATTCAAATTTTTTATCCTATGATAAAAATCAGACTCAAGAGTGAAGGGGAATATAATTCCTCTATATTATTTTGCTAATGTATATGCAAACAAAAAAAGACTAATCATCAAACTGTTTTTCAGATACCCTCCTTTCTATGTCTATACATATAGTATATTATATTTTAAATGCATTATATTAAGATATTGATAGATGAAAATTAGAATGATTTTTTTCCCTTTCCTATAGAATATGCATCTATCAAAAGCTTAATTTATTAAAGAATAAAAAATCATTTTGGAGTTGTGGCAGGCTTTGAATTTTTGTGATTCTAATTTATATCAATAAGAAGTTTGGACTGTTGGAACAGACACTCCATTAACAATGCATGTACCTTGAAGACAGAATGAAATTTGTGTTAGTTTCCTGAGACTTTTGGAAAAATTCTCAAATCTGATATATTTCACTCTCAAGGAGTGCCTGACCCTAAGAAGATTTATAAGAAAGACTTCTCGAAATGGGTCCAACAAAAAGCAATGTATAGTGATGACAGATCACACCCAACAGGTGGCTCAGAGTGATGCCAATGGAAGCCTGAGGGAGAGAGAGAATTGTTGTCAGACATTCCTCTGTTGATTCACTGAAACCCTTGAAAAGCAATCACCATGAACTAATCATTGTCATACATTTCTAGTGATTATTAGTTGAGGAGAACTTTGAAAAACCTAATGGAAAAGTTTCTGGATACTTAAGCCTTAGGAAAGTCATCATTAAATATTTATTTTTTAGATGTAGTTCACATTCTCTTTTTCAACCTAAACATTTTTTAATTTTTAGAAATTTTTTTTTTTTTAAAGATTTTATTTATTTATTCATTAGAGACAGAGAGAGAGAAGCAGAAGGAGAAGCAGGCTCCCAAGGAGCAGGGAGCCCGATGCGGGACTCGATCCCAGGACCCTGAGATCATGACCTGAGCCGAAGGCAGACGCTTAACCATCTGAGCCACCCAGGCGCCCAATTTTTAGAAATTTTTAAAAATTAACATACAGTGGGGGCGCCTGCGTGGCTCAGTCAGTTAAGCAGCTGCCCCCGGCTTGGGTCATGGTCCCAGGGTCCTGGGATCGAGCCCCGCATCAGGCTCCCTGCTCAGCGGAGAGCCTGTTTCTCCCTCTCCCTCTGCCTGCCTTTCTGCCTGCTTGTGCTCTCTCTGTCAAATAAATAAATAAAATCTTTAAAAAAAATTAACATACAGTGTTGTATTAGTTTCAGGTGTACAATAAAGTGATTCCACAATTCTGTACATTACTCAGTGCTCATCATGCTAAGTACACTCTTACTCCCATTCACCTATTTCACCCATTCCCTCACCATCCCACCTCCCCTCTGATAACCATCAGTTCTATATAGTTAGGGTCTATATTTTGCTTGTCTCTTTTTTGTTTATCTATTTCGTTTCTTAAATGCCACGTATGAGTGAAATCATATGGTATTTGTCTTTCTCTGACTGACTTATTTCACTCAGTATTATAGCCTCTAGGTCCATCCATGCCATTGCAAATAGCTTATTCTTTTTTATGGCTTTATCCATTCATTTATTGATGGACATTTGGGCTGCTTTCATAATTTGGCTGTTGTAAATAATGCTGCAATAAACATAGGGGTGCCTATATCTTTTTGAGTTAGTGTTTTTGTATTCTTTGGGTAAATGCCCAGTAATGGAATTATTGGATCATGTGATAATTCTATTTTTAATTTTTTGAGAAACCTCTGTACTGTTTTCCACAGTGGCTGCACCAGTTTGCATTCCCACTAACAGAGCATGAGGGTTCCCATCTCTTCACATCCCTGCCAACACTTGTTGTTTCTTGTGGTTTTTTTTAACCATTCTGACAGCTGTGAGGTGATATCTCATTGTGGTTTTGATTTAAGTTTCTGTGATGATGAGTGATGTTGAGCATCTTTTCATGTATCTGTGAGCCATCTGTGTATCTTTGGAGAGATGCCTGTTCATTTCTTCTGCCCATTTTTTAATTGGACTATTTGATTTTTAGGTGTTGAGTTGTATAAGTTCTCTTCTGTAATTTTTAAATTTTTTATTTATTTTTATTTTTTTTTACACAATATTTTCTTCATTCATTAGTTGTTGGGCATTTGCATTGTTTCCATTTTCTGGCTCTTAAAAAAATTTTTTTTTACTTTTATTAAGTTCAATTAGCCAACATCTAGTTAAATCATTAGTTTTTGATGTACTGTCCAATGAATCATTAGTTGCGTATAACACCCAGTGCTCATCACATCTTGTGCCCTCCTTAATACCCATCACCCACTTACCCCATCCCCACACCCACCTCCCTTCTGTGATCCTCAGTTTGCTTCCCAGAGTCCAGTTTGGCTCCCTCTCTGATTTTTCCCATTCAGTTTTCCCTCCCTTCCCTTATGGTCCTCTGCGCTATTCCTTATATTCCACATATGAGTGAAACCATATGATAATTGTCTTTCTCTGCTCGACTTATTTCACTTAGCATAATCCCCTCCAGTCCCATCCATGTCGATGCAAAAGGTAGGTACTCATCCTTTCTGATGGCTGAATAATATTCCATTGTATATATGAACCACATCTTTATCCATTCATCTGTTGAAGGACATCTCGGCTCCTTCCACAGTTTGGCTATTGTGGACATTGCTGCTATGAACATTGGGATGCATGTGCCCCTTCTTTTCACTACCTCTGTATGTTTAGGGTAAATACCCAGCAGTGCAATTGCTGGGTTGTAGGGTAGCTCTATTTCTAACTTCCTGAGGAACCTCCATACTGTTTTCCAGAGTGGCTGCACCAGCTTGCATTCCCACCGACAGTGGAAGAGGGTTCCCCTTTCTCCACATCCTCGCCTACATTTGTTGTTCCCTGTCTTGTTAATTTTAGCCATATAACTGGTATAAGGTGGTATCTCATTGTGGTTTTGATTTGTATTTCCCTCATGGCTAGTGATGTGGAGCATTTTTTCATGTGTCTGTTAGCCATTTGTATGTCTTCTTTGGAGAAGTGTCTGTTCATGTCTTCTGCCCATTTCTTGACGGGATTATTTGTTTTTGGAGTGTTGAGTTTGAGAAGTTCTTTATAGATCTTGGATACCAGCCCTTTATCTGTAATGTCATTTTCAAATATCTTCTCCCATTTCATAGGTCGCCTTTCAGTTTTGTTGACTATTTCCCTTGCTGTGCAGAAGCTTTTTATTTTGATGAAGTCCCAATAGTTCATTTTTGCTTTTGTTTCCCTTGCCTTTAGAGACATGTCTTGTAAGAAGTTGCTGTGGCCGAGGTTGAAGAGGTTACTGCCTGTGTTCTCCTCTAGGATTTTGATGGATTCCTATCTCACATTTTGGTCTTTCATCCGTTTTGAGTTTATCTTTGTGTATGATGTAAGAGAGTGATCTAGTCTCATTCTTCTGCATGTGACTGTCCAATTTTCCCAGCACCATTTATTGAAGAGACTGTCCAATTTTCCCAATTACATTTATTGTCTTTTTTTCCAGTGGATATTCTTTCCTGCTTTGTCAAAGATTAGTTGACCACAGAGTTGAGAGTCCATTCCTGGGCTCTCTATTCTGTTCCATTGATCTATGTGTCTGTTTTTGTAAATTTTAGATACTAACCTTTTAAAGGATATGTCATTTACAAATATCTTCCCCTATTTGGTAGGTTGTCTTTTAGTTTTGTTGATGTTATTTCATCTTTGCTTTTGTTGATGTTCTTTTATCTTTGCATTGTTTCCCTTGCCTCAGGAGACATATCTAGAAAAATATTGCCATGGCCAATGTCAGAGATCTCTTCTAGGATTTATATGATTTCAGGTCTCACATTGAGGTCTTTAATCCATTTTGAGTTTATTTTTGTGTTATGATCTAAGAAGGTGGTCCAGTTTCATTCTTTTGCATGTAGTTGTCCAGTTTTCCCACCATTTGTTGAAGAGACTGTCTTTCCCGTTGCATATTCTTGCCTCGTTTGTGGAAGATTAAATGACCCACAATTCATAATTGTGGGTTTCTTTCTGGGTTTCCTGTCCTATTCCATTGATCTGTGTCTATTTTCATGCCAGTACCATACTGTTCTGAGTACTAGAGCTTTATAATATATCTTGAAATCTGGAATTGTGATTACTTCCAGTTTTGTTCTTCTTTTTCAAGATTGCTTTTGCTATTCAGGGTCTTTTGTAGTTCCATATAAATTTTAGTATTATTTGTTCTAGTTCTTTGAAAAATGCTGTTTGTATTTTAATAAGGATTGCATTAAATCTGTAGATTGCTTTGGATAGCGTGGACATTATAACAATATTTATTCTCCCAGCCCATCAACCTGAGCTCTTATACTAAATTCCGATTTAGAAAAGTAACAGAAGCATCAATTTTTGCAATGGGAAGGGAGATCCTAAAACCCAGCTTCACAGCTAGTAGCATCAACTCCTTGGGTTCTTCTCAGAGTTTGAGGGTAAGCACATCAAAAATAAATACAAAAATAACAACTTTTCTGGAGTACATTACCTATTATAGGTCCAGTTACATCCATGTATTCATCATTACTCAGTGTGTTTCTTTTATACTGAGCTACATCTCCTATGACTTTTCTTTGTGAAATTCTGTTGATAATTAACCATGCCTGATGGGTAATCACAAATGTTGGGAACTCAGGAGGCAACCTCTGAGGTAGTGCATTTTGAATACTTTTTGCAACAGAATATCAGTCTTCTCCCACCCTTTGCCACGTTCATCACCATTGGTGTGCAGTGCTGGAAATATGCATTCCCAAGAGTTCTTCCAAGGGCTCTTTCTGTTTCTTTTCTATCTCAAAGTCACATGATCATTCACTTTTGAACAGTATCAGATTCTTTCCTGGAGTATAGTTTTCTGTTCTTTTCCTGTTATTTTTCCTACCTTGTAAATACTTGAGGGCATATTTGATTCCTGGTAAGACCTACAAACATCTTGCACATGGCAGGTGCTCAGTGAATGTTTGTAGTGGTAAGGAGGTGGGATTTGGAGCCAGAAACATTGGGTTGACTGTAGCAGCTACTTAAGTTGGTAAAGCCAATCCACTTTAGTTTTTCAGTCCCTACATAGCTAAATCAGGATGATAATTTTAAACTGGAGGGAAGGGGGTTGTGAGAATTAGAAGAAATTTTTACATAGCATCTGGTATATTATCTGGCACATAGTAAACCTCTGAAATGCTTGTTGCTTTACTTTTTAAGTGAATATTGTTAAAGTCATTGCTGAATTATTTCATTATACCCAATTCAATTTAATAAATGCTGTTAGTCTACTAGAAGTATGTTTATATTTAGTTAGACTTGAGAGGTTTGAGAAAAAATAATTTCTTTATGATTGGCTAACTTTATTTGTGCAAGAGAAAAATATTAGCATGTGCTGGAGTACTAGAAAAACTCAATTTCATGAACCCTGAGGACTATTTCTAGGGCTGAACCAACACACAGCCATCGATAGTGTCACTAATACTCAAGATTATTTGCTCCCTAATACTAAATAAGATATAGGTAAAATACAATACCTAATAAGTTCTCAAAAATAAGTCACTCTCTATATTGTCATTGGAATCATCCTGGAATATTAGATATACAATGTTAATTCTAACTTTTATTTTCTAGCTTATCAGTTTACCTGAAATGGTAACCAAAATTTATGCTTGATGATATAGTGTATTGACCCTGATTGCCCAGACATTCTTTTTAAAATAACTTTAAGGCAAATTTTTAATTGTGCACTGACAAAAGACATTAATGAGTATGACTTAAATATAGAATCAAGTAGTGCTAATATGTCATTTGCTAAACTGGCAGATGATATGGGATCAGTCTGTCAACCTGATAGGTGTACTTAGAGGTATGCAACATAATTAAACCTTCCAAGCTATCTAGATCTACCATATACGATTGAAATTTTATGTCATCTTGAGCTGTGATTGGTACAGCTTTTATATCATTATCTGTACTGTTTATTATAACACATACTAATAAAAACTGTGCTTCCGAGCAGAGAGCTCTACCACTGTTTTGTCAACCTCCTTCCATTATCCTGAGCCTGAGCCATCAATCCACTCCCTTTAACTATTTTGAGGTAAGTGATTCAGAGAAGATTCAAATTCAGCTGTTGACCTTGTTAGTGCATCCTAGCTTCATGGGCTAACTTGTATATAAAAAAAAACTTAAACTTTCCATCTTGACAGTTGTTGTATAAATTAAATGACTTGTGTCATACACCAAAGGTTTTCAGAGTATGCTAACTATTTAAATTTAAATTTAGTTCTATAAATTTTGCTCAAGCAAAGAAACAGAGTACTCAAGTGTTTCTTTTGGTTCTCATGAGGCCTATCAAACCAAGTGAAGTTTGTTCTTGGATTGGGAAAGGGGCTTGATTTTATAAGAATTGCCATTTCCTCCTACTCACTGCTCCATTCACAGAACAGCTGTTAGCAACAGGATATGTGGGAATTTTTGTTATCAGAACATAATAAACAATATCATTCTCTAGCAAAGCCCAGGAAGTAGGGTAAAAAGGCTCCGTCCCATTAGGTTGCAAAGTGTAACAGAATATTCTTTAAATGTGACATACTCTGAGCTGTTCACTGAGCAACTGTTCAGCAGGTGGAAATTCCTAACAATGAATATAGAAACAATAACCACAAAAATCACAAAATCAGGCTTTCATATATGCTGGTTTTGAAAAGAAAATGGATAGGAAAACTCAGAGAAATCAAATTTCAGATAGGACAGCAATTTAACTGGACTTTGAAGTAATTGATTTTCTAAATTTGAGATTTTTTTTTGTGATTCTAGGAGTAAGGGGGAAATTAAGTAAATCTTATGCTCTAAACTGACTGCAGCAGTGGCAGAATAACTAAGATTGAAAGAGGTAAATTTGAGTAGGAATGGTTGTGTCAATGATGCAGGACACTAGGGGTGATGGGCAAGATTAACCTAGCAAAGATAGATAAATGGGATAAGAGATGAATATTACAGATGAGTTTAGAACAGCATGAGGTCATAATTAATATTTACCTGGAAACAATATGATTATAAACTCTGTTATCAAATAAATATGATTCTCACTGAAGATGAGAATAGAGAGTCAAAAATGCGATAAGAAGGGAATGGCACCAAATGTAAAGTAAATATTTTGCTAAGCAAAATTGTAGAGGGATACACTATTATGAAATACAATAAATCTCAACTCTTGGAAACAACTTTGCCTAGCTGAAAGAGGAATAGAGGTTAGGATATGGACTTTAATACTACTTTGATTATTAAGAATATGGATATAGGTAAGCCAGTTTAATGCCTTTGAACTCAATATAACAGTATCTGCTCTTTTCAATTAATTGAAAAATATTAATTGAATACTTATTTTATGCTCAGAGCTATAGGCTACATGCTGGGGTCAGGCAGTATCCTTGGGGGACTCATGGGAACAAAGGAGCTCAAGGAATTAAAGATACTGAGCTAGTCAACTGGTTAGGGAACACAAAACAAACACACCAAGAACAACTGAGAACTAAGTAAGATGATACTTGTGCCTAGTGTTATAGAACTCATCTTTTTGTATCTAAGGTGTGATTTTAGGACAAAATAAAATAATACTCTTTTTAAATCAAAGATGTTAAATATATATCTGGAATGAACTTGGACTCAAAAAGAGCTGGGCTAATTTCCTGATTTCTAAGAGCTGCGTGAGCCAGCGTAGGTCATTTTTCTCTCTAAGCTCTTATTTCTTAACTATAAAGCAGGAATAGTATTTTTGTTTTATGGTTTACTAAGTTAATGCACTTAAAATATTTAACACTATGCCTGACGCCTAATAAACACTAAATAAATTACACTGTTATTTTATTTACTAGTTGGATTATAATATTAAAAATGGAATAAAACAGATAATATACACATCTTATATTTATAAAATATTGCAGCTTTTTATTCTTTTATCTTACTTGAGCCAATGGATATGTACTGTAAAAAAGTCACACTAAGCAAGACAGAGTAAAGTAAGTTTGCCTGCCATATATCTGTATAAAAAAATCCATGGTTTTCTTTTTTTTTAAAAAAGATCTTATTTATTTATTTTAGGAGGAGAGAAAGCACAAGCTCAGGGAGGAGCAGAGGGAGAGGTTGAGAGAGTCTTAAGCAGACTCAGTGCTGAGCGCAGAACCCAGTGTGGGGCTCAATCTCATGACCCTGAGATCATGACTTAAGCTGAAATCAAGAGTCTGTGCTTAACTGACTTGGCCACCCAGGTGCCCCCCAAATCCATGATTTTCAATTAACAACTATGTATGCTATGGGTGGGATATGTTATATGATAATTTACTGTCCAAAGCTACAATCAAATCAATTAATTTTTTGGTTTCCTCTTATTTTAATGAAATGATTGTCCACAAGGGAAAATCCAACCTTTATAAACATTTCACTTTTATGTGTTTTCAACTATCCTACACTTATTTCTAAGTAGCTATAAAATCACCACAGGAATATTACAAGGTTGCATGGACTATTTAATGCCATTTTGACACTCTAATTATCTATTTACTTATCCCTACTTTCCTGGTTTTCTCTCTATTCAATCTATCTCTCTTCTCTTTTTCTTTCATTCTGTTTTTAGGACAATTAACTTTTCATTTCTTCAAGTGGCATGGTCAGTTAGAGGAAGGGGATTCAATTACTAAAACTTAATAAAAATTACTCTGGGGAGGATCAATCCTTATGCATCTATTACTTTCATTGAATAAGCAAGAAGTCCTCCCAGACATCCTTCCCTCCTCACTCAAAATGCCAGGAGACTCAGGAAAAGCATATAGGAACACTTTTGCCAACACTGAAAATTGGGCACTCAATATTTGTGTGGGTCAATACAGTTGATCACAGTGTTTTGGTTTGTTGTAAGGATGTAATACCTCTATATCCACAGAAAGTCTTGGTCTGATTTCATAACTCTCCTCTTCCATTTTCATCACTTCATTTATATTTCTTTAGAAATCCCCGCTCAATTGAAAAGGATGTGTCTCTCTCTTCTTTACTGAGGTTTAGTTGACAGATGAAATTGTAAGATATTTGAAGTGTATGTGATGATTTGATGGATACATACATTGGGAAAGGATTCCCTCCAAGTTTAACACATCCATCACCTCACAATTTACCTCTGTGTGTGTGTGTGTGTGTGTGAGAGAGAGAGAGAAAGAGAGAGAGAGAACTCTTAAGTTATACTGTCTTAGCAAATTTTAATTATACAGTACAGTGTTATCAAGTATAGTCACCATAGTATACACATATGTATACATAGTATACATTAGATCCTCAGACCTATTCATCTTACAACTGAAAGTTTGTACCCTTACCAGCCTCTCTATTTCTCCCACCTCATGACAACCACCCATTCTACTTTCTGTTTCTATGAGTTCAACTTTCTTTTGTTTGTTTGTTTAAGATTCTACATATAAGTGATAACCTGAAGTACTTGTCCTTTTTTGTCTGGCTTATTTCACTTAGCATAATGACCTCCACATTCATCCACATTGTCATACATGACAGTTTCCTTCTTTTTTAAGACTGAGTAGTATAGCACAGGGTGTGTGTGTGTGTGTGTGTGTGTGAGAGAGACATTTCCATAAGTGTCCAGTGGACACTTAGGTTAGTTCCATCTTTGTTCTTCTAGATAGTGCTGCAATAAGCATGGGAGTTATGTCTTCAAGATGATGGTTTTGTTTTCCTTAGGATGTATATACCCAGGCCAGTGAGATAACACCTCATACCTGTTAGGATGTCCATTATGAAAAATACAAAAGATACTAAATGCTGGCTAGGATGTGGAGAAAAGAGAACCCTTGTTAGTGGGGATGTAAACTGGTATAGCCACTGTGGAAAAGAGAATGGAGATTCCTCAAGAAATTAAAAATAAAAATACCATATGATCCAACCATCTCACTTCTGGATATCCAGATAATGTCTTTTGTAGAATGAAAAGATGCTAGCACATTGTCACTTACCTATCCAAACTTGACTCCTTTTGTGGGGAGTCATTTAATGAATTTTATTCTCCACATTGTTATTCTTTACATACCAGCTATCAATATAGCATAAAGATTAAGAGCACAGATTTAGAACATACAGAACTGATTTGGATTCCCAGTTATACTATTTACTAGCTAAAAATAGTGTTTTAAAAATACCTAAATCACAGTTATTATAAATATTGGATTTTATAATTTGTATATAAACTCTTAGCACAATGCTTATTAACCCATGATACAATGTAAATTATATATATATATACATATATATATATATGCTCTGATATTCTACTAAATATAACAATGAAAATGCTATACCAATTCATTGTTTCAAATATTCAAATACTGCAATAGTCAGCAAATATTTTCTTCAAAGGTCAGTTATTAAATCTTTTTTTTGCATGGCTGACTTCACAGTCTCTGTCACCAGCTACTCAAATCTGCCATTGTAGTACAAAAGCCCGCATAGAGAGTACCTCTCTGAATGGATGTGGCTGTTCATAAAGTTCCAATAAAACTTTCTTTATAAAAACAGGCAGCCTATAAGTTGGCTAATTGAATTTAAATTTTAAAAAATGCTTCAAATAAATAAATAAGTAAAATCCCATTGGTTATTAAAAAACAAAAACAGACAGCTGGTCACATGTTTGCTGACTCCTAAGATAGACTATCATAAGTTTGTTTGGTACTTTTGAAAGTAATGTAAATGTTACAAATTTGACCTCAAGTATCTGAGATATGTTACATCTTTTATTATACTTTTTCATCATTTAATTACAGTTAAATATTATTTCTGTGCATACATATCTTCATTTGTATACATATTTATTTATTCATCAGATACCCATAAAGTAACAATCAAGTCCCAAACATTGGATGGAACTTGTTCCAAGACAACAAAGATAAATAAGGCATAATCCCTTGCCAAAATGGAAACAAACAAACAAAATGTTATTCTCATGATATGTCTGTATTCATATGCAAGGAGAGTAGGATTAGCATTATAGATATATAAAAAAAAATGAATAGGCTCTCAACATCCCCAGCTGCGGTAGATTGCAAAATTGTCAGAATATTTGACAACTCCTCCACATTCAAGAGGTGGAATCCATTTCCCCACCTCTTGAATCAGGCTTTGGCCATGTGATTTGCTCTGATGATAGCACATTGACAAAAGTGATGCAAGCAGAGGCTCACATATTCTTCAGAATTGGACTTATCCTTTCTTGCTGCTCTTTTGGATCCAGGGACCACAATGTGAAGAAGTTCAGGACAACCTATTGGAGGATAAGAGATCATGTGGAGCAGAAATGAGCCATCACAGCTGAGACTCCCCAGATTAACCATCTGCCAACAACAGATGTGTGAGTGAGGCTATCCTAAGTCATCCAGCCCTAGCTGAGACTCCTATTAACCATAAATATCAGACAAGCTGGCACAAATCACATAAACCACCCAGATAATCCATAGAATCTTGGGAAATAACTTTTTTTTGTCTTAAGTCATTAAGTTTTGTCATGGTTTTTATGCATCCAAAGATAACTGAAATAATAGCCATTGTTCTATCCCTAGGAACACATATACAATACATTGAAATATCCACATGTATGTTTCTGTATGTGTGTTTGGTATGTATATTTATATAACAAAATACTCACAGCCTTCTACTATTTTATAAATTTTTAATGTCTACTCTAGCTCTGTTAACTAAATTGAGATATTTTATAAAGGGTGCCAATTAATGTAACATTGTATTGACATTTTACAATTGGCATTCTTCAGCTACTGAGAGAGGGTCTGTTTTCAAGGGGAAAAAAAGGAATAAAGAAACAGGCACCGCAATGAACTTTTGCCCAAAATTAAAATGTGTAACATTTAAAAATATGCCATGTGCCATATGCCACATTGGCTTCTATTACTACAGTAATTCATAACATTTCTAGATGCCAGCAAAACTTAGTAGTCTGTACAATATGGTCTTCACTTCACTGGCATTTGCCATTGCTTTATGTTATATTACTAACTGTTAGTAAAGGGATGAAATTTCTGACCGTTTGGAGGGCCATTAATTCCTATAGCTCATTTAGTAACAATTCCTGTGGTAAAAATTAATGAAACTCCAGGGCTTGTAACAGATAATACCCCCCAACTCTCCACAGAGATGAACAAATTCTTCCTTTTTCTCCAAGTAAAAAAAAAGATAAAACAAGCACAGAGCATACTTGGATCAAGATGCTCACCTGCATGAAAACTCCACAGCGTCTAAGAGCTTTGTGGACTCTCCCATTGGGGCATGCTCTTTCTTCCAATTCCCAGCATGGGGCTTTCCTTTTTGGCTGCTTCCACAAATGAGCCCAGGTTATCCTCAGGAGTGTACCCTAAGAAAAACATTCTTTCTGGTGACCTTTCATTTTCTTCTTGTTCTTGGAAAGGCAGTATATTTGTGCAAATGGGGTGGAGGAGGTGTAGATAATTTACAGCAGTGAAGATCCTTCACCTGCAGAGAGGGTCTCTTTTTAAGGGGAAAAAGGAATAAAGAAATAGACACCACAATGAAGTTTTGCTAAAAATTAAAATGCATAACATTTAAAAATTTGATGCTTCTCCTCGATGTCCTGTCATTTCTGTAAAAACATAAAGAATGTCCAAATAAACCTGGCAGTACCATAATTTTCTACCTCCCAAACTTGTAGAATTTCTGAATACCAGGGACCACAATTTTATGAATGTTATTCTAGTATGACCAGTGTATCAGTTCTTTCCAGAAAAAAACTTCCTAAAACTTAGTGGCTTTTAACATTAGTTGTTATATTTCTAATAATTCAGTTGACTGAATGATTCCTTGCTGGATTCACCTGGGTTCATGCAGCTACATTCAGCTGGAGGATTAGTTGGTTTAGAAGATCCAAGGTGGCCTCACTTACATATTTGGGACATGTAAGTTCTCAGCTTGGCCTCTCATCCTATATTAAGCCATATCGGCTTCCTCATACATTAATTTCATAGCCATATTTCAAGCAGGTGAGGGAAGAAGAGACAGACTAGCTAGAGATCTCAGGATCTAAGGAATGACATGTGTTAGGTTCCCTAGGCTTTCTTTTTGCCTCATCAATCCTGGGCTGAGTGTTGGAGAAGTCAGCAACATAGAAATACCAACGGGCACAGACAAAACAAAGCCCTAACAAAAGTCTATTCTCTCTAACTAGAAGACCAGGAAAGGGGCAGTCTACTAAGATAGATAATAGCTGTCCACTCAAAACAAACACCATAGAAAAAGTGTGGCCCCATTTACACTCCTAGAAGGAAAGGCTGAGCAAAGAACCTAGATTTCTACCATTGTCAGGCTATGACAAGGTGCTCCAACACTCTACTAGAGTGGTGTTAGAGGAGACTCAGTAGGGACTGGGGCATTTACCTTCCACCAGGTAGTGAACAAGGCCCCTCTTCCATGGTGTCAGTGGAGACCATATGGGGAGCTTGGACTTCCACCTCCCATGGTGGTAATGAGGCGTCATGCCTCCTTCCTGCTGGGGTAGTATGAGAGGAAGTCTTTTGAAGATTCAGAACTTTCATGACCACCCAGGAATAAGGCCTCCTCCTTACAGTGTCGGTATAGGCCATGTGGGTATAGGCTCCAGGGTGTCAATGGAGTAGGGAACCTGTATTTCCATCCATTGTTCCATCTGGCAGAAGTGAGGAGGCATCCTCTTCACTTGCTGGAGTGGCATCAGAGAAAGGACACCAAAACAAAATACCTAAATAAGACCCAGAGCCTCATAAAATAATACTTGAAATGCCCAGGTTTTATTTGAAAATCACCCCTCATACCAAAACCCAGAAATAATTGAATTTGAATGAGAGAAAGCAATCAAAGAAATCCTATAGCTGTTAGAATTATTGGAAAAGGATTTTAAAACAACCATTATAAAATTGATTCAGTGAACAATTATGAATACACTTTAAACAAATGAAGAAAAAATAGAATTTTAGCAAAGATATAGAAATTCTCAGAAAAGAAATAGAATACACAAAGAAGAACCAAATGGAAATTTTAGAAATAAAAACACAATAACAATGAAGCAATCCTCAATGGGTATGCTCAACATCAGAATGGAAGGAACAAAGGAAACAATCAGTGAAGTTGAATTTAGGACAATAGATATTAATCTGAACAATGGACAGAAAAGTGACTGAGGGAAAAACAAAATAAAACCTCAGGGATGTGTGGGACCATAACAAAAGATCTAACATTTGCATCATCAGAATTCCAGAAGGAGAGGAGAAAGAGGGTTGGGATGAAGAGGTATTAAAAAAATAATAACTGAAAATTTCTCAAACTTGGCAAAAGACTTAAACCACAGATTCAAGAAACTGAGCAAATCCCAAACAGTATTTTAAAAAATGCCAAAATACATCATAGTCAAACTTACAAAAACTAGGCATAAAGCCGTGAGTGAGAAATGACATTTTACCTATAGAGTAAACACGATTCAAGTGACAGCAGAGTTTTCATAATAAACCATGGAGGCCAGAATGAAGTAGCACCACATTTTTCACGTAGTGAAAGAAGAGAACTGTCGAATCAAAATTCTTCATCCATAGAGAACAGCCTTCAGGAATGAAGAGGAGATCAAGATATTCTCAAATGAAGAAAAACTAAAAGAATATGTCACCATCATATCTATTTTAGAAGAATGGCTAAAGGAAGTTATCTAAACCTAAAGCACATAGGTTAAAAAGAGTCTTGAAATATCAGAAAGTGAGAAAGAACAATCAAAAGAGCAAACATATAGAAAAATACAATAGAAAAATACAATTTCCTTGTTTTCTTGAGTTTTCTAAACTATGGAAGACAGCTGAATTTATATTTATAACAATTTCCTTGTTTTCTTGAGTTTTCTAAACTATGGAGGACAGCTGAATTTATATTTATAACAATTTATATTTATAATTTATAACAAAACTTATAACACTCTTTGATGTGGTTCTCAATATATGTAAATGAAATATTTAAGACCATTATATACAAACGAAGGTAATAGGACATGTAGTTTTTACACTTTACTTGAACTAGTAAAATGTTGACACCAATAGATTGAGATAAATTATGTATATATAATGGAATAACTAGAGCAAAAACTAAAAATTATACAAAGAGATGCACACAAATATACTACAGAAAAAGCAAATTGGAAATTAAAAACATCTCCAATGAACTCATTCCAGGAATGCTGGAAAAAGAAAACAAAAAAACAAAAAACAGAACAGACAGAAAACCAAAAATAGAATGTCAGACTTAATATATCAAAAATTAAATTTAATATAAATGGTAAATTCACAAATTAAGGGACAGAAATTAGTAGATGTATTAAAAAATATGACTAAATAGCATGCTGTCTATAAGAAACTCACTTCAAATATAACAGTATATCTAGGTTGATATTAAAAGGATGGAAAAGGATATACAATAAAAAAGCTAATCAAAGGAAAGCAGGAGTGGCTAGATTAATATAGATAAAGTAAACTTCAGGTGGATTGAGAGGTGGATAAAGGGATACATATATCTATATGTTATAGTTTATAACTATGTTATAAATGGCAATCATAGAATATAGGTGGTAGATATATAGTTACTCACTATAAACACCTTTTAGTTTTTCTGTATGTTTAAAATTTTTAATCAAATTTTGGGAAATATATCTATATTAAAAAACATGTTAGAAAACCCAAAGGATTAGTAGTGCCTTTGTACCAGATCAAAAAATTAGGCATAGATGAGAAGTTGCTATGGCTCTACCTAATAAAGCTTAAAAACAAATCTCCAAAGGATAAAACAGTTTCTACATAATTTAACTGCATTTCAGAACAAAGATAAAGAATATTTAAAAGGGGGGTGGGTGCCTGGATGGCTCAGTCAGTTAAGCGTCTGCATTCAGCTCAGGTTATGATCTCAGGGTCCTGAGATTAAGCCCTGTGTCTGGCTCTCAGCTCAGTGGGGAGTCTGCTTGTCTCTCTCCCTCTGACCCTCCCCCCCACTCATGCTCTCTCTCTCTCACTCTGTCAAATAAGTAAATAAAATCTTAAAAAATATATTTAAAAAGATTAAAAGTATCCAGCATCAAACAAAATAAAATTAACAATACCTGACAACCAAACAAAAATTACCAAGCATGTGATTAAGCAAGAAAATACAGGACATGTTGAAAAAAAAATCAATGTAAACAGATAAGAAATAGCTAACATAGTATGCAAGGACATTAAATGAGTTATTATAGCTATATTAGATATGTTCAAGAAGGTAGAGAAGAGCAAGACTGTTAAGGCGACAGCGGCAACATATGATAAAGACCAAAATTGAATTTATAAATATTAAGAAATCTAATGTTTAATATGAAAAACACAGTGGTTGGATCAATACACAATTAGACACTGCAGAAAAAGGGACTAGTAAACTTGAAGACATAGCAGCAGAAAATATATATTTATGCCAAATAAAACACAAAAACTAAATAATAGTAACAGTGATTAATAATAATAATAATAACAGTAATAAATAGAGCACCAGTAAGGTGTTGAGACAACTTCAAGTGGCCAAATATGTGAGTGAATTTTCTGAAAGAGAGAGCAAAGTAAATATTTGAAGAAATAAGGCTAAAAGTTTTCCAAACTTAATGAAAACTGAAAATTCACAGATCAAGAAAATTAAAAAATACCAAGTATAAGAAACATGAATAAAAACCACTAAAGCACATCATAATCAAATGGCTTAAACTAATGATAAACAGAAAGTGTTACAAACAACCAGGGAAGAAAGATATAATATGTACAGAGGAATAAAGAAAACAATGACAACAGACTTACTTTGAAAACAGTACAAGCCTGATAACAGTGAAGTGACATATTTAAATATAAGAGGAAAGTCTCTTGGAATCTGCACCAAGCAAACATATCTATCTTTTTAAAAAGATTTATTTATTTATTTTAGAGAGAGGGCATAAGCAGGAGGGGCAGAGAGAGAGAGGGAGAGAGACTCTATGTTCAATGTGCTGCTGGACGTGGGGCCCAATCTCCTGACCTGAGATCACAACCCTGAGCTGAAACCAAAAGTCAGACACTTAACCAACTGTGCCACCCAGGAACCCTAATACAGTATCTTTTAAAAATACAGTGTAAAATTTTTTTTCAGATTTGTAAAAGCTAAAAGAATTTATCCACCAGTAGGCCTGCTACACAGGAAATTTTAAAGTCTTTTAGGAAGAGGGAAAATGATGCCAGGTGGAAATATGGATTTATACAAAGAAATGAAGAATAATGGAAATGGTAAATATATGGGTACTTGTAACTGGTCCACTTTCTTACACCATACACAAAAATAAACTCAAAATGGATTAAGGACCTAAATGTGAGATCCAAAACATAAAACTCATAAAAGAAAACATAGGAAGTATTCTTTCGGACATTGGCCTTAGCAACATATTTACAGATATGTCTCTTCAGACAAGGGAAACAAGAAAAAATGAACTATTAAGACTACACCAAAATAAAAGGCTTTTGCACAGCAAAGGAAACAATAAAAAAATCCAAAAAGGCAACATACTGAATGGGAGAAGATATTTGCAGATGATATATTTGATAAAGGGTTAATATCCAAAATATATAAAGAGCTTATACAACTCAACACCAAACCCTGCCCCCACCAAATAATCTGATTAGAAAATGGGCAGAGGACCTGAATAGACATTTTTCCAAAGAAGACATACAGATGGCCAGCAGACACATAAAAAGATACACAAGGTCACTAATCATCAGGGAAATGCAAATCAAAACCACAATGAGTTATCACTTCACACTAGTCAGAATGGCTAGTATCAACAAGATAAGAAATAACAAGTGTTGGTGAGGATGTGGAGAAAAAGGAACCCTCATGCTCCCCCCTTCATGGTGGTAATGCAGTTTGGTGCAACCACTGTGGAAAACAGTATGGAGGTTCTTAAAAATTAAAAATAAAAACACCAGACAATCCAGGGGCACCTGGGTGGCTCAGTCAGTTGGGCGTCCAACTCTTGGTTTTGGCTCAGATCATGATCTTGCGGTCATGGGATCGAGCTCCACACTGGGCTCTGCACTTAGTGCAGAGTTTGCTTCAGATTCTTTCTTCTTCCCCCTCCCCCCCTCCCCACTTGCATTCTCTCTCTCAAATAAATAAATAAAACATCTAAAAAAAAAAAAAAAAGAAAGAAACAAAGAAATACCAGACAACCCAGTAATTCCACTACTGGATATTTATTTATCCAAAGAAACCAAAACACTAATTTGAAAAGATATATGCACCCCTATGTTTATTGCAGCATTATGTTTATTGTAGCATTATTTATAATAGCCAAGATATGGAAGCAGCTTAAGTGTCCATCAGTAGATGAATGGATAAAAAAGATGTGATAAATATAAAATGGGATATTACTGAGCCATAAAGAGAATGAGATCTTGCCATTTGTGACAACAAGGATGAACCTATAGGGTATAATGCTAAGTGAAATAAGTCCGATAGAGAAAGACAAATACCATATGATTTCACTCATATGTGAAATCTAAAAAACAGAAGAAACAAAAAACCAAAAAGAGAACAAACCAGTGGTTGCCAGACGGAAAGGGATGGGGGAATAGGTGAAATAGATGAAGGGGATTAAGAGGTACAAACTTAGTTATAAAATAAATAACTCTCAGGAATGAAAAGTACAGAATAGAGAATATAGTCAATAATATTGTGATAATGTACAGTGACAGCTGGTGACTACACTTACCATGGTGAGCACTGAGTAATAATATAGAATTGTCAAATCTCTATGTTTTACACCTGAAACTAATATAACATTGCATGTCAACCACACTTCAATAATGAAAATTTAAAAAATGTAGCTACTTGTAAAAGAAATTTTTTATCTTTTAAAATATCTTTAAGATATAATTGACAATTTAAAACAAAAAAATATATTGTAGGGTTTAGAATATATGTAGAAATACTTGACTACAACAATAAAAGGGTTAATAGTGGAGAAAATGTAGCATGCTGTTATGTTTATTGTACTATGCATGAAGCATTATATATTTTTTAAATGTAGTATGTGATAAATACACATATTGCATGATTATTAAAAATTCTATGAAATGCAAATTAATCTGTAGTGACAGAAGATCAACAGTGCCTAGGGATTGTAGGGGAAGACCTAAGGAAGGAGGGATGCATTACAAATGGGCAAAGAAATTCTTGGAGTTGTTGGATATATTGAATATCTTGATTATGGAAATGATTTTACAGGTATATACATATTTCAACACTGATCATGTTATACACTTTGAATATATGGTGTTTATTGTATGTCAATCATATCCTGATCAAGTTGTTAAAACATATAAAGTAAAACAAAATAGAAAACAAGAAATGTAAATTATCAAAGAAAAAGTTAATCATTCTCTGTAATGGAGAAATTTGAAACGGCGAATTCTCTTCCCTCTTTTAAAAATGTTTCACAATTGAGCATGTACTATGTGTTAGGCCTTTTGTATCAAGAGCATTATATGGAGGAAATTCCTTCATATTTATGACATGTATATCCTGAAAGTAAAATTATTATGCTCATTTCATACAAGGGAAAACAGGTTGGAGAAGCTATGTAGGTTGCCCTGGGTCACAGACCTACTGACTCAAAATCAGGCAGTCTGATTCCAGGATCCATATTCTTTATAACATATTTTCTCTTACTAATGCTGGTATTTTACTTTAATATCAATGTTAAAATCAATTTTAAAGCAATTTAAAAAAAGCTTGAGTCAAATTTGCATCCCACAGTTCTTTCTTTTTCTACCCATAAGCCCCACCCTCTCTGGAGTTGATTTTCAGTCCTGTCCAGAACATTTCATTGTCTGTTTTGGTGTGAATAGCTCAATATTTATGAATAACCATTTGCTGTCTTTGTTGCAGTCATCTGAGAAGCTTATCAAATTCTTCTCATCTGACCATTATCATTTGAGGTAGAACTCAAACTCTGAGAAAATATATATAATTAATCTGATTATCCATGCGAGTTACTCATTAAATATGGTAATTTTGTTGTTCTTTACCTTAATGAATTTCCTTGCGGAACTGGAAATTATGTATTAAAAATCTTGAATCTGAGGTGCCTGGGGGGCTCAGTCAGTTAAGCGACTGACTCTCGATTTCGACTCAGGTTATGATCTCAGGGCAGTGAGATTGAGCCTCACGTCAGGCTCTATGCTGGACAAGAAGCCTTCTTAAGATTCTCTCTCTCTCTCTCTCTCTGTACCCCCCCTCCCTGACTCGCTCTCGCTCGCTCTCTCTCAAAAAAAAAAAAAAAAAAATCTTGAATCTGGATCAATTAAAGTATTTGAAAAATGAAGTCGGCCTTCTGATCTGGGCTCCTCTCTGCTCTTCTTTCTGATTGGGAAATGATATTTGGAAATGAAGCATGCAAATAATAGAAAAAAATAATCCATTCTATTTAAGATGAAATAAAAAGAGACTAAACTGAGAGGTGCCTGGATGGCTCAGTTATTTGGGCATCTGATTCCTGATCTCTGCTCAGGTCTTGATCTCAGGGTTGTAAGTTCAAGCCCCATGTTGGGCTCCATGTGGAGCCTACTTTAGAAAAAAGGGAGGAAAAAAAAGACTAAACTGGAAGAATTGTTTGCCTCCAGAATAATAGCCATTTCATCAATTTTCCAGTTCAGAACATTGAAGTCACCTTTCTTATCCCTGTTTTTTCATCTTGGATATTCATGTTAAGTGTTTTTATTTATTCTGTTAAAACTTTAGTCCAATTTGATTCTTATTCATCCCTTCATTCCGGCCCTGGGCTTCAACCCTGAAACACAGGGTGACCATAGCAATATCTCATCTCTCTGAAACAGTTTCATCATCTCCACAAATATCCTGCTGACCATTTCCAGACCAGCCATTCTAAGACACAGTAGTTTCCTCAGGTTCTTCAAGATCTTAGAATATCCCTGTGATTCTGTATCCTATCCAGACTTCATAAGATTTCCCACTCCTGCCCCCTCCCACTGCCAGCTATACAATATCATTTAAAACTTCAGATATCCACAACTTTTTGTCTTTAGCATGTGACATACCTATTCTCAGACCAGTAGTCTGAGCTCAACCCTTCTCCCCAGTAAGGAATCCCATCTAACTTATTTTGGAATACCTGAATTCCAGCCTTTCTTTTATACCGAAATCAAACTCTGTGTTCTTCATTGATCCTA
The DNA here is from genome assembly GCF_004348235.1 of Phoca vitulina. Classification (NCBI taxonomy): domain Eukaryota; kingdom Metazoa; phylum Chordata; class Mammalia; order Carnivora; family Phocidae; genus Phoca; species Phoca vitulina. The sequence continues at coordinate 7,542,489 of NW_022589715.1, read as the reverse complement.
TTCTGGATCCTCCAAACCACGTTCATATCCTTTCTGTCAGAATGCCTTTAGTGTTTATAATTGCCATTTAATGCTTAACTCTTGTGTATTGGTTTTAGGTAAGGTTTCTAAGATTATAAACACTTTCAGAGCATGACATACTTTCTCTTTTGCATCAACTACAAGCTTAAGTCAGGTGGTATATCTCTAAGTAATTACTAGTTTTTTGAAATCATAAGATAAATATTTTATACTTTGTGAGGTGTGTTTTTGTAAAGTTTTAAATCAATATTATTTTGATAACTTCTACTTGTAATTAATTATGTCAGTATCATTATAACCAGTTTGTGGGTGAATATGATAATGGCAAAAGAGCTACTTGGTTCTCTGATTCATTTACACACGTTCATTGACATATGATTCATGGACAAAGAGCATAACATATTGTGCCTACATTGCACATATGCTTGTGTTCCTCTCATTTACCACCACTATGGTCCAAATATTGTAATAAATATTTACTTTGAGCATATTATCTTATATAATTGTCCTTATAGGAGTTCAGGTTTATTGTTTGGAACAGTATGTCCCTTCGCACAAGATTATTGATGTAGCGAGTCCAGAGACTCAACTGAATGTGTCAACGCCCTTCACAGAAACTTATTAACTTCCCAATATGTCTTAAAAACATACAATTCATGCATTTAACAAATACTGACTTTCTGCTATTTGCAATAACTATGAAAGGTACTAAGGGGCACCTGGGTGGCTCAGATGGTTAAGCGTCTGCCTTCGGCTCAGGTCATGATCCCAGCGTCCTGGGATCGAGTCCCGCATTGGGCTCCCTGCTCCTTGGGAGCCTGCTTCTCCCTCTGCCTCTCTCTCTCTCTCTCATGAATAAATAAAATCTTTAAAAAAATAAAAAATGAAAAATAAAAGGTACTAAGGACACATTGTAAATGGGACAGAGTCTCTGCAACCAAGGTTGTAGCCTGTACCTGTAAGATAGACAGTAAGCAATAGAATTGTGGTGTGAAGCAGGCTGTGAAAGCAAGGCATCCAGAGTACCCTGGCATCACAGAGGAGAGTTGTGTGACCCACCCTGAGCAGTCTAGGCTAGAAATATAGAATCCTAGGTCAAAATTTAGATATAACCACTCATACTGTTACAAATTAGTACCAATTTGAGCCCTTTTTTTTTTTTAACCTAACTCAGAATCTGTGGTTCTTTAAATTCAGTTAAACTAATATTTCTGAATCATAGATCACCTACTAGGTTATACACAGTCTTCTAGGCACTGTTGTTGTGTTAGAAGGTGGAGGAGAGACAGTAGAGTACCTCCCAAACTGAGAAGGCACTTCGAGACCAGAAGACGAAGGAGGCCACTCCATAATAGTTTACATGGAGTTTTATTCAGGGTAACTTTCTGATGGGGGGATGGGGTGGAGGACGGTCGATCCACAGCAGCTGCATAGCAATTCTCTGCAAAATCTGGACCTTAGTCCACAGATTTCATAGAGTGAAGGGACATGCAGGAGGGCATTGTAGTGAGATCAGAGGGTTCACACACACCTCAAAGGGCTTTCATGCACCTAATTGACAGCTACCCTTCACATAGATCTTGTGGCACAGCCTGGGCGTCAGGAAGAGGAAAGACTATGTCATAACAGATTCATGAAAGGCCAAAACAAGCCTCCCCCCATACTGGCCTTGGCAGGCATTTCTAAGGCATGTATATTAATTTCCAAGGAGCCTGGAACAGGTAGCCCCAGGAGAGGTCACGGAGGAAACACGAACAAGGTGAGGGCCAACAATGGAGTCAGTATTGTCAGCACTGCTGCATGCTGATACTAAGAACAGAAAGACAAACCTTTACCTTTTGGAATTTTAAGTGTTCTCTGTAGTGGACCGGCTCTACTTTGAGGGAGGACTTGCTTTTGAAAAATAAATAAATGGCAGCAAGAACTTGGTCTGACAAAAAGGATGAGTGATCAGCGTGCATCATATTATATTTGGCCAAAAATTATATGTGATTATAAAGTGATGAGGTTAATATTCTTTCATGCTTTGTAAATTAATTTTTAGCAACACCAAAAATGGCATGTCAAAATTTTTTGAAAAGTAGAAACACCTTAAATAATAAATTATTTCTTACTTTGATATATAAGATTTGATATGAGAATCACTTTTTATTATGTGTTTGTAGGCCCTGCCATGTCCCTTCTCCCTCTTTCATCTTCTTGAGAGCTCATTTAATAGCATTGGAGTTACTCCCAGATTTTAAAATAAGAACCACAAAGCCAGCTCTATCAGAAAAATGTGTTCTGATGAAATTGAACCAATGGAATAATGTTGGTACTTGTTGAGTAAAAAATACAAACCAATCTGAGTTTATAATATACATAACTCCCAGGAAGGAATCCAAAGAGCTGAAAAGTTTTGTCATATTGCAAATGTTTTGCCCAGAGAGAATTATTTGAGTGAATTTGCTTTGGAAGGCTTTCCTTTCAATACTTTTATTTGGTCTATGTTAAGTGTACTGCATTTACTAATTTAAGAAAAAAACAAACAAAAACAAATAAAAAGCAATCAAAACCATCATATGATTGAATCTAATTCAATTTAAAGTTTCCCCATTGAGGAAAACAACAGTAACAGCTACACACACAGACACACACACAAATACTTACAAACACACACACTTTTTAGATTGTCTAAACTATATTTGATTTTATGTGAAAGTTATTGTGAACATGTCATTCTTTGATTCTAAATAGTTTCCTCGGTGCTCTGTTTACAATTCTGTTTGGAAAACTAAACTCCCTAAAGCAACTTGTATTGCTCTTCATAAATAATAACTTGAAAAGTTAAGAAAAATTAGTTTTACCAAAGAGAAAAGCCCCATGAAATATGAACTATAAATATTAGAAAGGTAATTTGGCCAAATTATTCTGATATTGCATTATAATCAGGTGGTCTGTTTTAATTCAGAAGTGTTATAAAATATACATTTCCTGAAATTAAAATATTTTTTATTATCAATTATTTATGGCAATCTAATAGGAGTCTACCTGACCATCTGCTTTGCTAACCTCTAATCCCCCTCTTATCACTATAAACAAATACATCCAAATTAAGCCACTAAATTGGGAATTTAATAATTTAATTTTAATAAAACTGGGAAATTGAAAGAACCCTTGAAATTGTCTTTTAAAATGTCTTAATTCAAAGATATATGGCAATATGCAAACAATTTTCTGATCCCTCATCTGCTTGGTTTTATTCACAGAGCCAAACATAAATTCATTGGGAATTAGTGATACTTAATCTTTATATTGTTGTTAAGGTTGTAGACCATTTGAAAGATAGTTTAATTCATTACCATGGCTTTCCAAACGTATTTCTTGAAAATGTGGATCTGCAAGGATCATCTGGAAGTCACAGAGTTGACTATATATAATCTATCCTTGGACTTAATGCTTCCCTGCCTTATTAGCCTAATGCTGAATGGGGAGGCTGGAGTTTCAAATCACAACATAGAAACAAAAAGAGAGAATTTAAGTAAATGAATTCAGTTTAAAGATACTAACTTGATGGATTTAGCACTGTGTCAGATATGGTGGGATTAATGATAATCTCATCTTGATTTCTGGATCAGTAGCATGATAGATAAAAGCATGGTCCCTGAAGGCACTCAACTGGTTTTCAAATCTTGGGTCACCTTTCCTATTGGGTGATCTTTCCTATGACTTAGTTTCCTCCTACATAAAAATTACTAATAAAAGCCAATTATTATGGGGGAAAATACAATGATAAAAATATTCACACAATCTGACACAAACCAAAAAAATAGAGTAAAAAAGACAGGATAGGGAGGCTAAATAGCGTAAAATAAACTGGTAGATATAAACCCATATAAACACAAATATTCTGTACTAAATGTTCCATTTAAAATATAAATATTTTCAGACTGCACTTAAACTTTTAAAAATCTAACTATGAGTTGTTTACAAAAGGCAGATGTAAATATACTGATACAAAATTAAAAGAAGTAAGTTGAGAGAAAAATACTTTACAAACTGTATTCAAAAGAAAGATTGTGAGCTATGTTAACATCAGATGAACTAGGCTTCAATGCAGAAAAAAAATATTAGAGGTAAGAAGAGGAATTCCAAATGATAAAGATGTACCAGGAAGATATAGCCGTTTAAAATTTGTATACACCCAATAACGTAGCCACAAAATGTAGAAAGCAAAAAATAACAGATCTATGAGAAGAAATAATAAACTGTACAATTATAGTGGAGATTTGAACCAGACTCTTAATATTTTATAGAACAAGATGGAAAAGTCAATATAATATGAGCATAAAATATAAGAAAATAAATATTACTAGTGAAGAGTTCCCTCAAAAATTTCTTATACATTAACTAATGTCTATGAAAAAAATTATTTTATTACATACCAGAATATGGTATCTTCTTCTATTTGAGGTTATAGTATAAAAGTGTCAAAATTCAACACTGTCACACATTAGACATGATAAAAATTTGATATCAGTGCCAAGTTTAGAATAGCTGTATATCATTCAATGAAATTAACTTATAAGGTCTGAAAGTAAAATTTTTTGAGACCTCACCTCCTTCATCCTTTCCATTCTTTTTCACTCTGGGAACATTGTGTTCAACTTCCCTGTATTTTAGTAACTTGATAAAATCAGACCCATTTTAGCCTAGCACAATCTTTAATAAAAGAACATTTATTATTGCTTCCCCCACTGCTTCTTAAGGCAAGATTCCATCAATAATGGACTGTTCCATTTTCCAGTTTTCAGCTTTATTAGTTTCCAGCCAAAACTTAATCAAGATTGAAGGTCAATGAATAGAATCAGTCTAACCCTTGAGGGAGTAAGAGCAAAAGATAAATGTGACTTGGAAAGATTCTTATCACTGCCACTAGAACTATAGAAAATAAAATAACAGCTAGATGTTTAAAGACTTTAACATTTCAATAGCCTGGCTTGCTTATAATTTGGAAAAGTAAACCCAGCTAGGGCCAGTCAATGCAGTTACAAATAAAAAGGAAAACTTGATTGTTTTTCCATGCATGAAAACATTAAGAAAATTAGTCTTTCCCCCTTTGTCCAAGTACTGACTGTAATTATAGATAGCAGGGATTCTTAGTTACTATAAAATATGGGAGTGCTTTTAAATTGCTCCTATCTATATAGCTGATTATTAAAGGAGAATAACAAGACTCTGGTTTAATGAATGCAGTTTTGAAAAACAATAGGGGGGAATGCCATTACTACATAATATTACTGCTCTTTCATCATTAACTTGAAAGCACAACTAAAGAGGAACATGTCTAAACTAGTCCAGCTATCATTCTGTTATTAATTTCCCACGACTTGTTGTATCACTACCTGCTCTTTCATAAAAAGAGGGAAATGCAGATATTTAATGCTGTAGCTTAAAAACTGTTTAGATTACTATTTTCCTGCAACATGGTTCAAAATGTTCTGAGCTGGGTAGGAAAAAGAGAACCTCTTGCTTTACATTAGAATATTTTTAGAAACAGAATGGAAACTTGAGAACGGAAGTGGATAATAGATATCAAAAGAAAAGAAATGTTCTGAGTCTGAAAACATACATTGGAATTTTAGTTAGAGGGAAAATAAAAAATCATGAATTGTATTATGGACCATTCAAATAACTTTGCTATATTCTTGTAATTATTATTACTGGTTTTACATCAGTCTATAATATTGAACACACAGGACTCAATGGAATATTATCAGATAACAACTTCTCTTCTACAATCCCTTTATTTTTTTTTATTTTTAAAATTTTTTATTTAAATTCAATTTAGTTAACATATAGTGCATTATTAGTTTCAGGGGTAGAATTTAATGATTCATCAGTTGCATATAACACCCAGTGCTCATTACATCAAGTGCCCTCCTTAACACCCATCACCTAATTACCCCATCTCCCACACACCTCCCCTCCAGCAACCTTCAGTTTGTTCCCTATAGTTAAGAGTCTCTTATCGTTTGTCTCCATTTTTATCTTATTTTTCCTTCCCTTCCCCAATGTTCATCTGTTTTGTTTCTTAAATTCCACATATGAATGAAATCATATGGTATTTGTCTTTCTGACTGATTTATTTCGCTTAGCATAATTACCCTCTAGTTCCATCCAGTCATTGCAAATGGCGAGGTTTCATTCTTTTTATGGCTGAGTAATATTCTATTGTATATTTATATATGTACAATATATATACACACCACATCTTCTTTATCCATTCATCTGTTGATAGATATCTGGGATCTTTCCATATTTGGGCTATTGTGGACATTGCTGCTATAAACATTGGGGTGCAGGTGCCCCTTCGAATCACTATTTTTGTATTCTTTGGATAAATACCTAGTAGTGCAATTGCTGGGTCGTAGGGTAGTTCAATTTTTGACTTTTTGTGGAACCTCCATACTGTTTTCCAGAGTGGCTGCACCAGTTTGCATTCCCTCCAACAGTGTAAGAGGGTTCCCCTTTCTCCGCATCCTCACCAACATCTGTCGTTTCCTGACTTGTTAATTTTAGCCATTCTGACTGGTGTGAGGTGGTATCTCATTGTACTTTTGATTTGTATTTCCCGGATGCCTAGTGATGTTGAGCATTTTTTCATGTGTCTGTTAGCCATTTGTATGTCTTCTTTGGAGAAATGTTTGTTCATGTCGTTTGCCCATTACCTGACTGGATTTTTTGGTTTTGGGTGTTGACTTTGATAAGTTCCTTATAGACTTTGGATACTAGCTCTTTATCAGATATGTCATTTGTGAATATCTTCTCCCATTCCATAGGTTGACTTTTAGTTTGTTGATTGTTTCCTTTGCTGTGCAAAAGCTTTTTTGATGAAGTCTCAATAGTTCATTCTTGCTTTTGTTTCCCTTGCCTTTGGAGATGTGTCTAGCTGAGGTCAAAGAGGTTGCTGCCTGTGTTCTCTAGGATTTTGATGCATTTCTATCTCACATTTAGGTCTTTCATCCATTTTGAGTTTATTTTTGTGTATGGTGTAAGAAAGTGGTCAGTTTCATTCTTCTGTATGTGGCTGTCCAATTTTCCCAACACCATTTGTTGAAGAGACTTTTTCCCATTGGATATTGGTTTCTACTTTGTCAAAGATTAGTTGACCATTGGGGTGCCTGGATGGCTCAGTTGGTTAAGTGTCTGCCTTCAGCTCAGGTCATGATACCAGGGTCCTGGGATCGAGCCCCTCATTGCTCCCTGCTCAGCAGCAAGCCTGCTTCTCCCTCTCGCTCTGTCACTCCTCTTGCTTGTGCTCTCTCTCCCTCCCTCTCTCTCTCTCTTTAATAAATACATAAATAAAATCTGTTAAAAAAAAAAGATTAGCTGACCATAGAGTTGAAGGTCCATTTCTGGGTTCTGTATTCTGTTCCATTGGTCTGTGTCTGTTTTTGTGCCAGTACCATACTGTCTTAATGATTACAGCTTTGCAATACAGCTTAAAGTCTGGAATTGTGATGCCTCCAGCTTTGGTTTTCTTTTTCAACATTACTTTGGCTATTCAGGGTCTTTTCTGGTTCCATACAAATTTTAGAATTGTTTTTTCCAACTGTGTGAAAAATTCTGGTGGTATTTTGATAGGGATTGTATTGAATGTGTAGATTGCTTTGGGTAACATAGACATTTTAGCAATATTTGTTCTTCCAATTCATGAGCATGGAATGTTTTTCTACTTCTTTCTGTCTTCCTCAATTTCTTTCATAAGTGTTCTATAGTATTCAGAATACAGGTCTTTTACCTTTTTGGTTAGGTTTATTCCTAGGTATCTTATGGTTTTTGGTGCAGTTGTAAATGGGATCAATTCCTTCATTTCTCTTTCTGCTGCTTCATTTGTGTATAGGAATACAACTTCTGTGCATTTCCTGTGACTTTGCTGAATTCCTGTATTAGTTCTAGCAATTTTTTGGTGGAGTCTTTCAGGTTTTCTACGTAAAGTATCATGTCATCTGCGAAGAGTGAAAGTTTGATTTCTTCTTTGCCAATTTAAATGCCTTTTATTTCTTTTTGTTGTCTGATTGCTGAGGCTGGGGCTTCCAGTACTGTGTTGAAAAACAGTGGTGAGACTGGACATCCCTGTCGTGTTCCTGACCTTAGGGGAAAAGCTTTCAGTTTTTCCCCGCTGATGATGATATTTGCGGTGGTCTTTTGTATATGGCCTTTATGATATTGAGGTATGTTCCCTCTATTCCTACATGGTGGAGGGTTTTTATCAAGAAAGGATACTGTATTTTGTCAAATGCATTTTCTGCATCTATTGAGAGGATCATATGGTTCTTTTCTTTTCTTTTTATGGTGTATCACATTGATTGATTTGTGGATGTTGAACCACCCCTATAGCCCAGGAATAAATCCCACGTGGTAGTGGTGAATAATCCTTTTAATGTACTGTTGGATCCTATTAGCTAGTATCTTGTTGAGAATGTTTGCATCCATGTTCATCAGGGATATTGGTCTATAATTCTCCTTTTTAGTGAGGTCTGTCTCATTTGGGGATCAAGGTAATGGTGGGCTCATAGAATGGGTTGGAAGTTTTCTTTCCATTTCTATTTTTTGGAATAATTTCAAAAGAATACATATTAATTCTTCTTTAAATGTTTGATAGAACTCCCTGGGAACCCATCTTGCCTTGAACTCTTGTTTGTTGGGAGATTTTTGATTAGTGATTCAGTTTCTTTGCTGATTATGGATCTATTCAGGTTTTCTATTACTTCTTGTTCCAGTTTTGCTAGTTTATATGTTTCTAGGAATGCATCCATTTCAACCAGATTGCCTAATTTGTTGGCATGTAATTGCTCATAATATTCTCTTACAATTGTTTGTATTTCTTCAGTGTTAGTTGTGATCTCTCCTCTTTCATTCATGATTTAATTTAATTTAATTAATTTATTTATTTGGATCCTTTCTCTTTTCTTTTTGAAAAGTCTGGGTAGGAGTTGTTAATTCTTTCAAAGAATGAGCTCCTAGTTTCATTGATCTGTTCTACTGTTGTTTTTTTGTTTTGTTTTGTTTTGTTTCGTTTGTTTCTATATCATTGATTTCTGCTCTCATCTTTACTATTTCTCTTCTCCTGCTGGATTTTGCCTTTATTTGCTGTTTTTTTTCCAGCTCCCTTAGGTGTAAGGTTAGGTTGTACATTTGAGACTTTTCTTGCTTCTTGAGTAAGGCCTGAATTGCTATATACTTCCCTCTTAGGACTGCCTTTGCTGCATCCCAAAGGTTTTGAACTGTCGTGTTTCCATTTTCATTTGCTTCCATTGTATTTTTTTAAATTCTTCTTTAATTTCCTGGCCGACCAATTCATTCTTTAGTAGGATGTTCTTTAACCTCCATGTATTTGTAGTCCTTCCAAATTTTTTCTTGTGGTTGACTTCAAGTTTAATAGCATTGTGGTCTGAAAATATGCATGGTATATCAGTCTTTTGTATCAGTTGAGTCCTTATTTGTGATCCAGTATGTGATCTATTCTGGAGAATGTCCCATGTGCACTTGAAAAGAATATGGATTCATATCTTTCAGTAATTACTCTGAATGTAAATGGATTAAATGCACCAGTCAAAAGACATAGGGTATCAGAATGGATCAAAAACAAGACCCATCGACATGCTGCTTACAAGAGACTCATTTTAGATCCAAAGACACCTCCAGATTGAAAGTAAGGGGGTACAGTCCCTTTAAATTTACTCTGAGGGCCTAAGCTTTTCCCTGCTTCCTGAATGACAAATAAGGCTGGTCCAAACAGCTTTTCTGGTTAATATTAAGTAGTAAAAACTATTCTCCAGTGTCTTTGATTCAGATAGCATAGTTTCAATTTATTAACCTATTGTTTAGGTCTGAGTAATAGTGATTGCTTCAATCTTGCTCTCAAGTTAAAATGTCTTTTCTAACTTGTTTATTATAAATGAGAAAAATGGAGAAAGGAGTATATAGTTCCCCTCACATCTCTACCAAATACCTTTATTACTTTTTCTCTGTGTTGTTAATTACAGTGTTGGGCCCCCTTTATGATTAGAGCAGTTGGAGGGAAAAGAGGAAATGGTAGCAAGAAAGTTTCTAATGATTGGTGTCATTATGGAGATCTACCACTCTGAACTTGGCAGAAGTTTAAGCTGACTCTAGAAAACTTCCCATCACCTTGACCACTCAACTGAGGTTCCATAAGCAGTGGTGAGCTCATCTCTATTCTAACTTTTCCCTTGTGATTTCTTTCACATATCCTAGGCATCTGTCATCATGTTCAGTTTCTTTTTGCTGAGAATTTGGATATGTTCAAAAATACTCAATGTTGGCTGTGTGTACTCTTTCTTTTCTTTCTCTCTCTGTCCCTCTCTCTCTCCATGCATATATGCTTTTACTACCATGAAACCCTGAAAAATTTATGAATTCAGGCCAATTCTTGTACAGTAACAACTGTTCCTTTTCTTCACCATCAAAGCAACTGGTTAATCACACAATGTACCTTTAGATTTCTTTGTTGTGTGTGAAACACCAGTTCATGCTGTCTCACAGATTAGAGTGGAACCATATAGGATGCTCTAAGAGTTCCCAATTAAAGCTCCATTCTTATGCTTGAGGTGAGGGATAGGCCTTCCTCTAACCCTTTTCTATAGATGTTGTGACAGGCCACATGCCAATATCTTTCTGCCAAAATATCATCATCTCTAACCACCTCTAACCATCTCAACCACCACCTTTCATCTCCTTAATGGGGACGAAGTGTTTAAAAGTCATAACTGGTTGATAGACACTTCTGGAGTTATGTCCTTGCACCTCTCTTTGGAATGTGGTATATGCTGTCATGGTACTTTAACTACAACTTCCCTTTTACATTGTGTTACATTAATACTGATGTTATAATTGTTCAAATAAAGAGACTAGTTGGACACAACTAATTTCATTTGAGAGATTATTATGGAACAAACAGATTAATCTCAGTTTTGGCTAGACAGTCAATGAAAAAAATATGTAAGGTACTATCGTATTTTTATTACCCTCCTTAGTATTAGCAGTGATCTGAAAAATAAAGAATTACACTTTGGCATTTTACTAAAATCTATAATTGCAGAACTTTTTTGCTAGCATTCTTTTTTTTTTTTAGTTAGTCCATATTTCATTGCTACTTATAAACTGAGTGAGTAGTTAGAGATAGGCTAAGTAAAGCACTTGTCTTGAAGAAATAAAAAATCCTGGGAAGTTGGATGTGCTAAATCCTCCAGGACACTTCTTGCCTCTCAACAATTGCCCCCATTGTATCTCCACAATAATTTTGTCATGGTTTTCAGATTATGCATGCATAGACTAGCAGGACCAAATTCAAGATGAGTTTTCATAATGATTAGTGCATAATATTAGTCCTTTTGCCAAGGATAGTTTTGCTTTAGATGACAGGAGCCATGAAATATCACACTCTAATTGAGTCCCTGAGTAACACTGTGTTCAGAAATTCCTTACAAATTCATTAATGTATTTTCCAGAAAGGTTTGGTATAAAGGTGTCCGGGTCATTCTTCTAGTCACAAGAGAAGCTAGTAAAGAAAACTGCTGACAGTAAAGACTGCAGGGCTAAATCCAAGAAACCTGGATTTTTCACTTCATGAAAATGTCATCTCACACAAAACATTTAATTTCCTTGGACTTTATTTTTCTTGTTTTCCAAAATGTTTAATAATCCTACACAGCCTGTTTCACAGATGACAAAATAAGTACCATGTATAAAAGTGCTTTGAAATTTTAATAAAAAATTATATCACTTTAGTCCGTTATTATCACCGTCATTGCTGTCACTGTTCTTCGGGCTTTATTTAAATCTCAGTATGAGATATTGTATCTGAGGTTTAAAAAATAATCTAAATGTCTTGAAATTGGTAACTTCTGACCACCTGTGACTCTGTGACTAGTGAGTTTTCCATTAAAAAAAAAAAAGTCCTCCGATATTAGACAGATGGTGGGGGGCAGGGAGATGAGTGATCAGAACTTGCTAGTTTGATAATATATACATGGTAAATTTAGCTATCATTAGTGCTTTTGAAAGATCTACTAAAATTTGTCATTGTTTCTTTTATGGTTGTCACAACCAAAGTTACTCATCTGTAGCTGAAGATTCAAATGGATTTTTGCATGAGTAAAGGGACTACAGCCTGCACAGGCAACTTATATTTATTTTGACAGGAAACTCAGTGTATCGAAGGAATGATTTTGGATTAATCTAGAACAGGTCACCTAAAGCAAGTGCTAGAAAAGTAGAAAATCAACAATACTCAGTAAAGCAGTAAAGTTAGTACATTTCCTCTAGTTTTCAATGTCTTTATTGAAAACAGCTGTAAAATTAGAAAAGGATCCAACCCCAATGTGCAAGCCATGCCAAAACCTCAAAACCACCAAAGGTATAAAACCACGTCCTATTTAATTGAGGCTGGATGAAGAATGATAGTAAAATATTGCTTGAGGTTTTAACATGGAGCTTTCCTCAAGCCAGGAGAAAAAACAACCCCAGATGTTCAGATGGTGCACACATTTCCTTTTCCTAATGTTCTCATATGGCCTTCTAGTTAATTGTTTATAGCGGCTCTAAGTACAAAGAGAATAACATTTTATTTTGGATACTGTTCCCAAAGATGGATGTTTGGATGTATAAATCATACTTTTCTCACTTAAACTTTGAATCTCATAGGAGTAAAGTGATGTAGCTTCCTGGAACCACAAAATGAAACTAATTCTTAAATCATAACAACTTGCTATCTGGCTAAGGAAACACCACTTGAATAGTTGTTTATTGCAACCTTCAGTTAAGGGGTGGTCTAATTAAGAACTGGCTAAGACTCTAATTTATTTCATTAAAGATATTCAAGTCAAGTGGCTTAGTCTCATACACATCTCCTGCTTATAATGAATATGCAACCAGATTCCACTTTATGGAAGTTTATTGTCCTTTATTTCCAAATGATCTGAGTTACAGAAGAGCCAGGTTTGAAGGTATGGCTGATTTAAGTTAGCAAGTGTAGTAAACTATTTTTTTAAGAAATATTCTGACTGCTATCATTGTGTATAGTCAATTTACTATTTTTGGTTTTTATTTATGGGCATGGCATCGTAAAAGCACAGACATTATCAAAATTCTAAGATAAATTAACATCTAGTATTATTTTTATGAAGCTACTTTTTTTTCTCTTTATGGGATGTAGGTTGGCAGTAAGGAACAAAGTTAAAGAAGCATGAATTATCTGCTGATTTCAGGCTCAGAAGAAATTATTGTCTAAAACATTCCATGAACATCAGGACCTATTTAGAATCGTGTGAGTGAGTGAGTGTGTGTGTGTGTGTGTGTGTGTGTGTCTGGTTGATCTTAAAGAGTATTATTTTCTCAGATGCATAGTCACTCAAACTTGATTCTAGTTCTTTGAAAAACCTAATATTTAAAATAGTTCTTTTTGTTTATTTTGTTTGTTTTGTTTTAGGGGTTGCACTCTTAAGGGACCATCATTCCCTGGAGAAAATTCAACTACCAATCTTTTCTGTTTATTTATTTTACCCAGAAACGAGTTACCACAGGAAAACTTTAAATAATAGTTTAAAATAAATTATTTTATATAATAGTTGTGTTATTATTGCTGTCATAAAAAAATCACTACAAACTTAGTGATGTGAACAATACAGCTGTATTCTCTTACAGTTCTGGAGATCAGAAGTCCAACATAGGTCTTAGTGGGCTAAAATCAGGTGTACAGAAAGCAGTATTCTTCTCTATAGGCTCTAGGGAAGAATGTTGCCTTGCCTTTTCCAAATTGTAGAGGTGCATGCATTCCTTGCCTCATAGCTCCTTCTTCCATCTTCAAAGCCAGCATCTTATGATATCTCTGAGTCTGACATTCACTTTTTTCCCTCCCTCTTTCACTTACGAGGGCCCTTGTGATTAGAGTGGATCTACCCTAATAACTCAGTATAATGCCCCCATGTCAAAGCCAGCTGATTAGCAACCTTAATTCCATCTGTAAATATAACTCCCCTTGACATGTAATAGAACATATTCAGAAGCTCCAGGGATTAGGACATGGACATTTTGGGGGGTAGGGGAAACCATTATTCTGCTAACTACAATAATCAATCAAGGAAACATTCCTAATATGGTTACTTCCAGAGATAAGCCTCATACTTGCAATGTCTCTAATGCTCACATTCTTTGACTTCATTTGGGAATTTGGGATTAGATGTTCTGTTTCAGTTATGATTCCCTATTTCACGGTTACAGTTCTTTGGCACCATAATATATTGCTTATTATTATTTCTTAATTTATTAGAATAATCAACAAGAATTAAATAAACAGAATAAGTGGGTCACATCCTATTCTTTTTAATATTGTTGTTGTAATTTTAATATCTGTTTGGCAAGTTCATGGTGCTGTGTGCCAAGAGGAACTATTCTATGGCAAGCTGCCTTCCTTTTATGGAACTTCTGAGGTGATATGGCACATAAAACATAACTATTGTAAACAACAGTTAATTCATTTGAAACACGTTTCTGTGCCACGTTTATGTTTGTGTGAATCAATATGTCTTGAGTATCCATTGTGTGCTGTGTGCTTTGTGAGCAACTTTTCCTTTATCTCTTTAAATCACCTTTCATAGATGTGTAACTGAGGCTCGGAGCTATTAGGAAACTTGGACAAGATCACACAGACGATGTGTGGTGGAGCTAAGATTTGAATATGGTTCTTATAGATAATTAACCAATAATACACTCTAGCAAAAGCTAAGAAAGGGGTTTTTGTTTTTTTTTTTTTTTTAATATAGTTCTGGAGGGGAGTGAAAAAAGGAAATAGCAATGTCTTGTTAATAGGGGCAATGCAAATTTTGAAGATTTGGTGTTCAATATCACATTTATGAAAGAGACTAGGAAGAACTCGGGATTATAAGAAAGCCACTAAATTAGCCTTACTAACCTGCACAAGAAGAGTACTGGCATGATGATGGTTCAGATAGCAAAATCCAAGGAGTTCAAGGAACTCTTTGATAGGAAATGTAGAGATAAAAAATTCAATGTCAAAATGACAAAATGACTCCCTTCCAGTGAAAAAGCTATTGCAACTGTTGTAGCTTATCCCAGAAGGAAGGTGATTTAGTCTAGCCAATATTTGGACTGTGGTCAAGGTAAGCTATACAGTTCTTTCTTCTCTTTTATTTCATGAGAAATTACTACAACACAGAAGCAGCATGACTTCTCATTGTATTCTCATATTTGGTCTCATGTAAGACACCATGTGACTTTCTATTAGAAATTAGTGCTAGGAAAACTCTGCTATTCCTGTTGACATCGTAAGATTTCTTTTATCAGACAAGGACAAAAATAGAGAATACCAGCTTACTCTTTTGGTTTTTGTTTTGTTTTTTTTCTTCTAGAAAACTCATAACTAAGCAAAACATTTAAGTGCAGTAACTGTTATTTTGGATTGGTTGTAGGACTTTGTTTTTAAAATTCATATGGTGATGTTAAGTGAAAAAAAATAATGTGCAATTATATTTACAACATAATTATAACTAAAAAAGATACTTAGAAAAGAACTGTAAGGAATCAGCAAAATATTAACAGGAGTTATGCTTGTAATCATGGGGTAAAGGGTATGGGTTTTTTAAATATTTATTCAATAATTTGAGTATTTTACTTTTAATATAAAATAAAATAAAAAGGGTTAATTCTATATGACTTAAAAATTTCTCTTATTGTAGTTTAATTTACACATTTCCTTTATTTATTTTATTTTACTTATTTTCATTTGTGTTTGAATTGCCCTCTCAAATTACTGTTCTCTGGAAGCTAGCAGGGAATAAATCGTATTTATAAAACAGTTTGTTTTATTACATAAATATTTTCATATAAATCAGAGATATATCATTTAATTTTATGTTAATATTTTTTCTAGGTTGGCTATAATTTTAAAGGATCTTTCACATTGTGTTTGAGAGTTCTAAGTAGGAAAGTAAGAAAAGGCAAATGGACAGAAGTCAATGCAAAGAAAACATAAAAATCGAGTTGGAGAACTTTTTAGTACTAGGTAGCCCAGCCTCTAGTATTTGTTCTCATCACAAATGTTATTTAAAAAAAAAAAACAAAAAACAAAAATGTGATTGCAGGGAAGCCTCATGGGAAATCAGAGTATTCCCATCTAAGTGTGATGATTTCAGGGTAGGGAGAGTCCCTTCCTGTCCTAAATCATTTGACTTCTCTTCTGGCCGACTCTACTCATTGACTGTGTGTGTGTGTGTGTAGAAGAGAAAAAAGAAAAGATAAGAAAGGAGATAGTTAACACTGAGGGGAAAGATAAAGAGTCATATCATTATTTGAAGGACAAAGGTAGAGGGTGTTAATCTGAACTGAAGGAGAAAGGGGTTGTAAAAAATAACTTTCTTTGGCTTCCTCTTTCTACAGTTTTTTTTTTTTTTTTTTTAAGAATTTGTTGGGGTTCTAGGAATTGATTATAAAGGCAATAGAATACATGCAACTTATATTAAATAGTTGAGTCATTGTGTGGGAAACATTCTTTAAAAAATGAGTCAAATCATTGGATTTGCATATGAGCATGAAAGTCTAGGCCTTGAACAGGGTACTGATTTTGTCTTCCAATGTATTACATATTATTTCTCATTTAATGCTACTGGTGTATTTAAAGAGCATTCTAGGGCGCCTGGGTGGCTCAGTTGGTTAAGCGACTGCCTTCGGCCCAGGTCATGATCCTGGAGTCCCGGGATCGAGTCCCGCATCAGGCTCCCTGCTCAGCAGGGAGTCTGCTTCTCCCTCTGACCCTCCCCCCTCTCATGTGCTCTCTCTCTCTCTCAAATAAATAAAATCTTTAAAAAAAAAAAAAAAAAAAAAAAGAAAAGAGCATTCTATTGATGTCCTTATTCAAGTTTATAAAAATATTGAGTATGGAAGAATTCTTGCATTTCCATATGGGAATTTCATTTAGTTTTGCATTTAAATATGCCATCAGCTGGTCTTCTGGTTAAGCAACTATTAAAATTTCTAAATATACAATCATTGATTCCCTGAGAATTTTGTAGCTGTTATAGCGTTACTGAGCTCCTTCTGTGCTTATGACATTTTACTAAAAAAATATATATGTATGGCTTATATAGTATGTTTTAAAGATTGTATGGCAGGAACAAGCTTAAAGGTATTGAAGACCAGAATAGGAAAAAATACCTTTTATCTTAGTTGATCCTGGGAAGGAGATATTTGAGTCGAGTCTTAAAGACTGGGTGGCTTTGAGTAAGTAGAAATAAAGGAGGGCATTTCAGAAAGAGGAATGTACCAGCAAAAGATTGGGCTAGTAGAAGACAAGACATATTCAGGAAATTTCCGGTAAGACAAGGAAAATTAATTAAATAATTTTCCCAAGATCAGTTAGCAAATAAATAGTCAGTTTGGGGAATTTTTGCCTTAAACATGAGCCCATATACTGTCCCTTTCCTTTGCTGTCTCTCCTCTATTGACTCTTTAGAAAGAAAGGAATACTCAACCCATGTGGCACTTATGGACATTACTCTAGGTATGCCATGCAGAATAGAGAAAAGTAAGAGAAAGTCCTTAAGGAACTGTGGCAGTGGTTCACACATTAAGGAGCAGTTTTTAGCCATTTGTTTGAATACTACCTGTCTTTCCTACCAAAATATTATTAAGATTCACAGGCTACCTCCTCATTTATCCATCTTTATTTGGCTGTTTAGACAAGTGTAAATTTTTCTATATTTATATGATGTCTCTAGCAATGTGGACATTCTATATTATTAAAAAGCCCTTTTAAGACCTGTCAAGGTGGAAAACAATCTAGTCCCTGGATAATGGAATAATCTCTGAACTGGGATCACTTTGCCTATGTTTTCTAACAATGAAGATTAAACTGTTGTCTTGAGTATAAACATCATTTTTTGGTCATTCACAGTTCTAGAGAGCATTTCTATAATTCATTTTCTGAGTGGAAAGTCTCACGAGGAAGCTACGTTAGCTTTTTTGTCCTAATCATACGGCAGAATCTTCCGTTAAAAAAAGTAGTATGGGGAGCTGAAAGACCTCAAAAATACTTTTGGTTACAAAAAGAATACAGAAAAACATAAGTATTGAGAGGAAGACAGGATATCTTGAATGCAAGACCTTCTAATTTGCAGAACTATTTGAGAAAAATCATTACATTTCATTCTAATTTCCTTCATTTAATTAGATATAACGTCATTTCCATGATCACATCAGAGATTTGTACATGTGTCCTGAAATGTTTAAACTGCTCTGCAAATATTGTGAAAGTATTGGCTAAAATAATAAGCAATGTTATTTTAAGAGTAAGAAACCCATAGTGCACTCACCTAATTTTAAACATATAAACCTTGTTCAACCTCTTTTGGTCCCTCAAAAATGACATTGCTCCTCTTAAAAGGTACTGTTTTGAAGTACAATTAAGGGTAGCAGCATGTTCAGAAAAATAAGGTTGGATAAAGGTTTGGAAATAGTTATATAAAAGTTCTTTGAATCTGAATTTTAAAGCTTTGGAGTTTTCTACTTTAAAATGTCATCTTTACTACTGTTGCTATATTGGCTCTTTTGTTCACAGCATTCAGAAAAGCTATATAAGAGAAGGCGTGTTCTAAAATTGTTGACAAAATTTTCTGAAGGGAATAAAGAAATATATATTATGTCTAGCATTAGAAAAGGTACAAAGGTCCCCTACTTTAAGAAATAAAGTAAGTAAAATCTTCCTCACCTGTAAACTTTTTTTGAATTAAAATGTTGCTTGTTAGAGAACAATGCTGTAATTTAAAAATTTTACTTGAAAACTCACATTCAAGATCATTTGAAACTAAAAGTAATGTTGCATACTTTGGGCATTTGGTGAAGTTCTGTATTGCTTGAGTGTCTGTTTTGCTACTCAGTTCTTTACTAATACTGTGCTATGGGTATGACTGACTCACTTTTTTCCATTTCAGGATGAAAGCTTTTTTTAATGAAGGAGTTTAGAGGAATTTTGTTGTTGTTGTTGTTGTTGTTTTTAAAATAACTGATTTCTGGGGCTCCTGGATGGCTCGGTCGGTTAAGCATCTGCCTTCGGCTCAGGTCGTGATCCCAGGGTCCTGGGATCGAGCCCCACATCTGCTCCTTGCTCAGCGGGGAGCCTGCTTCTCCCCTGCCTGCCACTCTCCCTGCTTGTGCTTGCTCTCTCCCTCTCTCTCTGTATCAAATAAATAAAATCTTTAACAAAATAAATAAGTGAAATAAAATAACTGATCTCTTTGCACATAGTGCTACTGTAAAGCAGTTGATTGCAGTGGTGGTGAAATCACAAACTTCTATATTGGAGATAGTCCTAGAATGTTCTAGGTGCATTCATAGCCAGTCTTTATAAGCTCAATATAATCCTGTGATTAGTTTCAGGAAAGTAGAGTAAAGTGTTTCAAACTTGTTTTTTGTTAAGTGGTCTAGGATTTACAGCTTCCAACACCATGAATGATAGAAATGCATTTGATTTATGTGGCGTAGATGTAAATGATTACTATCAATAGAACAATTACTTTTTATTTATTTATTTATATTTTAAAAAAGATTTTATTTATTTATGGGTCAGAGAGAGAGAGCACACAAGCAGGGGTAGCCACAGAGGGAGAGGGAGAAGCAAGTTCCCCTCTGAGCAGGGAGCCCCACACAGGACTCGATCCTGGGATTCCAGGATCATGACCTGAGGCGAAGGCAGGCCCTTAACTGACTGAGCCACCCAGGTGCCCTGACAACTACTTTTTAAAAATCATCTGCTATATAAGCAATTGAACAAGGTTTAGATTATGTACTTCTAGTTTCTTTGGTCAAATAATAGGGCTCATTTCCTCCATCATCACTGTGTGTGATTACATAGGTGCGTCTTGTAGAATGCAAAATAAATTCACTGGGCCAATCTCTAGTCAGTGGTTATAACTAGGGGAACCAACTGGCTGGAGAAGAATGGGAATTTATTAGCACATGACTCCATACAAAGACTTCAAGTAAAATGAAATTAAAATTAGTATATAAATAAAAAAACAAAAAACTAAAAACTAAAACTTTGGTCTGTTTTAACTCTGTAGTTTTTTTTTTTTTAAACCATTACTTACATTTTTTTTTAAGATTTTATTTATTTATTTGACAGAGACACAGCGAGAAAGGGAACACAAGCAGGGGGAGTGGGAGAGGGAGAAGCAGGCTTCCCGCGGAGCAGGGAGCCCGATGCGGGGCTCAATCCCAGGACCTGGAGATGATGACCTGAGCTGAAGGCAGATGCTTAACGACTGAACCACCCAGGCGCCCCCTCTATAGTTCTGTAGTATTTTTTTAATATAATTTGTTATCCAAGGGTTGATTTTAAATTCATAAATGTATGCAACCCACCTAGTACATCAAGAGGAAATTCTATTAAAGGCATGAATCAATTATTTACAGGTTGTTAAATTCAGTCAACAGAACAAGCATTTAGTGCAACATCAGCAAATCACAGGGCACTATATTCAATGCTAGGATTTATATGTGGTTTCACACAGTTTGAAAAAAAGCTTTCTCTGGTCCTTCTCAGCAGCAGAAAGATGGTCCACGAATTACCTTTAGGTGCTCTTGGTTCTCATTCTTCGTCCCTAACTTAACAGAAACAAAAATCCACTTATCTGATCATTTTAATCTTGTCTATAACTCTAAAACTTGTGTTAAAGTTAAAATTATTTGTGTTATCTAAAATTATTTGAGATATTAGAAGATTAAGTTGTAAGATTTTGGAGAGTAGGAAGTATGTAATATGGCATTAATATTATACACAATTGCACACATATTTTTGAATTGCTTGGGAAAAATTGATGCATGTTTAAGATTGTATTTCCCATCATGTATATAAATTTATTAGATTATAAAATTTCCTCAGATTGTTCTTATTTTCTCTTAATGGGAAAACATTTTTTCACAGTTCCCTAATTAATTTCCAGTTTCATTTTTAACAGAATCAGAACCTCAGAATCAAAATAGTCTCATCAGATTTTTATTACTTTATTAAATATTCTAAATCAGTAACCTTAGTTTCCATTTGTCTTTTCCTTCAAATGTTAGTCTTATGTTTTTAAAGACTGATATGCAAGTCACATGCAGTTTTTTTTTTACTTTGTGTTGTCTTAAAGAAAAGTCTGAATTGAGATATAAAAAAACTGCATAGTTCTAGTACTTTAATTAAGATTATTGTAATTTTTGTTAATGTTCCGGTTACAAAGTTCCATAGGTTTTGAGTAGTCTTCCTCAATCCTATTTTTCTCCATAAACTCTAACTTTTCCAAACTGAGGTTTTTCAGAAGTGCATATAGAGTATTAGAGCAGAAATACTCAGTTTTTCTGAACCGTGCATGTTTTTATTTAAGTGGGGGAGAAGCACTGAGGCTTGAGGGGACTGTTCACACTCCAAAGTGTAAAAGTAAATTTGAGTGGCACAATTTCATAATGTTCAGTTCGACTCAGTGAGAGATTTACAGTGGCAACAAGACAGCCAAATATTTTTTCACATCAGTCAGTTCTTTTCAAATTTGAATACATGGCCTTATTATAGATAGGACTTTTGTGTAGTTACAATATCTTAATTGTTTCTGAGCACTAGGATGGGGAACTGGGCCTCATCAATTAAATATTCCATATTTCCTTTTCTTCTAACTGTTGCCTAAGTGTGAAATTTAAAAGAATTCAGTGTATACAATCTGAGCACAAAATATGGCTGAGAAACAGTACTGATTCTGGTAAAACCAATCACATTACTTCGTTTGAACACATTTTCTTAGGGAGTACCGACAAAAGAAGAGAATGAAGTTAGTAATTACTCCTTAAATTAGTGTCATGGTGACCTTGTGCAAATTCTCCTATAATTCTGAGTAAAAAGACGTGTTCCACAGCCCACAGAATACAGCACTAATTACAGAAGTAATTCCGGAAGAAAAAAAACAGCCACAAGTTCTTGACTCCAGCTGTTCTCCTAAAATGAATCAGAAATTGAGCACTCCAGACCTCTTTTAACAATAGCTTCAAAGTTAAATGCAGATTGATGATCAAGGATACATGCTTGCAGAGGAGGCTTTCTGAGCTAATATACCTCTCCAGCTCAGAAACACACATTTGAAGACAAAAGTTAATCTATTGTATTAATAATCATAACCATGCAATTTTTTCTTTTGACGTTTAATAATGATAGGTCTGCCTCATAAGGGGAGGATTCTTTTTTTTCTTAAAAGTAAATTTTGGCAAATCTGGTGTATTCTGTGTGTACATAAGCTTATGTCAACCAGTGAGGCAACAGTGATGGGCTGATTCATGAGATCATTATGTTAGGAAGTAGCCAACTTTCAGAAACCTGGACAAATTTAGAAGTAGTGGAGTGGAATGGTTTCATAGCGGTTTTCAAATTAGAATAACTGAAGTTTGAATTCTGGCTGTGTTTTTATTAATTGTGTGACCTCGGACACGTGACCTCGTAAGCCTCAGTCTCCTCAGTTATAACAAGTTACAAACCCCATGGTTGTGTTTTAACATTAAATGTCTATATAGCCATTAGTGCTCAGCAAATATTAGATCTGGTTAGAAATTGGGGTGGCCCGTTAATTAGATGTAGCTAGATAACCTGTTGATAAATTGCATCTTGTTTTTTTACCACCGTAGATGACCCCCGTGCCCTCTGCCAAGATAATAGGCACTCTCAATCCCATCCCTAGGGAGTTAGACAGGTGTTATTCGTGAATAAATCTGTCTTTCCTCAAGAGAATTAATGGCCATTTTTCTGTTTCTGGGTTGCAAAGGAACCATTGGCCATCAGTGTTGGGGTTGATTTGAAGTCTTAAACTTTTTGTTTTGGTGCTCATGGAGCCACTGAAGCTGAATTGTCTGAAGGGGAAGGGGAGGCACGGATTCTTTTAGTTATGAGAACTGACAGCTGAACACCCAGAAGGGAGTGGAAACGAGGAGAAAGCGGTGGTGCCCTGGTACCAGGGGTTTATATTCCTCGGCCACATCCTGAGAGAGGTTCTACAGTGGGTCCCGCTATCCAGACAGTGGGTGAATGGATGTATGGAAAGACTGCTAGATCCATGGAAATTTCCAAGGAATGGTGCTGGATCGGAGAAGCCATCTAAGCCCTTCTTCTGAGACAAAATGCCTTAGCGCAGTGGTGTGAGAATTGCCTTTGTCTTCTGTTATCCAATCACAATTGAGGGGACACAGGCTGGCCTGAGATCAGACTGTAAGTTGTCTGGTTGGTCTTCATGCAGATGGAAGAAATACCCCGTGTGTGTCTTCAGCCTTTGGGTGCCACATGATTTGGCTACCCAATGAGGATGACTCACTGAATCCCCCACCTTGGACTTAAATTCACTTTTGGACCCCTCTGGGAGGAGAGGGGGAATTTCTGCATTTCTGTTTGAGGTCAGTGTGGGAATACATTAGGTGATTCCCAGCTGGGAAGAGAAGAGAGTGTGCATTATCATTATAATCACCTCAATATATTTTATAATTAATACTGCTGTTTTATCTTCTAAACACGGGTGAGGAGAGTTTGATTAAAAAGCTTTCACATTTGAACTCTCAGGAGGAGTTCAGCTCTACAGTGTTTGAAAAAAGGAAGTGCTTTTTTACCCACAGAAATTAAATAGTTGTCAACCTTCATGTAAGATTATTTGAGGTAACTGTTGTTAATTTTTTGTACCCTGGGTTCCATCACATGAGTGGTGGTGTCTTAAAAACCCACTGAGTAGGAAAGCTCTGAACAAAAGAGGGTAAAGAAAGATATATTCAGAATGAGAGGATGAGAGTCAGCCCTATAAGGAAGTTAGTGACAGGTCGCCAGCTTTTTTCCCTCTTTTAAAATTTATAATGAATGTTTTCTTTCTATCTCTCTTTTCAGGTACATTAATTCTTTCCATGGCATCTGATTCACTTTAAAAAGAGCTTTTGGAAATCACTGTTTTACAGGTATGGAGAGCACCTTGTAATTTAGCTTAAATAGAAGACTGACAGAGCTGGGAGAATTTAAGTTACAATTGCTTTAGAAATGTTGAACGGCCAAAAACAATGCCCCTACTAGAAATGAGAGATCTTATCCTGTTCAGTATTGTTAGGGAAATGCAGATTTGAAACAGAAACCTCCCAAGAAGTTGAGCTTATAAAGTTTCCAGAGACTTATGCCAATCCTTTACTATAGTCAAGGGTTTATATTCATTGTAGGAGTTATTATGTATGACTTTATCCTGAGAGGGAAATGTAAGTAATTATTTTCATTTCACAAATCAGTTACAATGTACCAAAAGCATATGGATAAACGATATATTACACATATAAGGCCATGTAATAATGTGTTATATAAGCAAACAAGGCAAGCCATTCTTTTAGTTGTTTTCAAAATACTTCATCGTAAAGCAAAAATGATTGTTTTTCACTAAAAGGGATTAAGTGTGAAACAGAAATAGACTTATTAAATCTTAGTCAATAAATGCATTTGAAATTTCCATAATGATTTGCCTTTATGTAGTTATTACTTCAGAACTGGTACCAGGGAAGTATGAAGCATATTTAACAAACATCTAGAATATTTTAAATAAGTTTGTGGTACAAATAGGAGTCCAACACTGTATGTTCTATTTCATCACTAATATCCTACTCAGATTTATTGGCTATCTGCCTACCGTGTACTTTTGTATACATTATCTCTTCGAATTTTCAGTATGTCCATGGGTGGTTCATTTTATTAAAGATCAGAAGGGCAAAATGAATTGACGAAAACCATTCAGCTAGGAAGTACCCGAGCTAGAATTTAAAACGAGTCCTACTCCTTTTTTCCAAATATCACAGTTTTTACTGCACTATAGCTGATTTCTTTGTGAGGTGGTAATTACTTCACTCTGTGAGTGCGTGAGAGTATGTATCAAGGACCTTGACTGATGTGTACCACCCTGCCTATCCACTTCCTCTGACTTTGTTTTTTTTTTTAATCTCTAAAAGAAGGTCATGATAGTATGTAACCTATAAGAATTCATAGGTAATTCAATGAAGTAACACATATAAAGCACTTACGTCATATGTCATATACTTACTTCATGTTATACTTACTGTTTGGTACTACAAATAGCATATATTAAACACTTAAGAAGTATTAGTTATATCATAAACTATGATATATCCATCATAAAAATATATGCAGATATTTATGTACTATATATATTTTTATATTTCATGAAATATATACATATATATTGATTTTTAAAGCTTACACTGTAACTCATATGTACAGAGAATATATACATTTGAGGGGGAGAAATCTATAAATGATCTAATCTCAGTTCAATTATATTCTTTCTTTGGTACCATTTTTCAGTGTCTCAGGGACGTTTCCCTTCCCTCTTCTTCTTTCCCTAAAATGGGGTCAGAGTGTATAGGGAGAAGGGGTCAGGGTTTGGCTCATCTGTCTATAAGGCAGAGAATAGGGATTCAGGGGCTCATGCAGGGTGTCCTCTGCTCCTTTGGTCAATGGACACTGTCCCTTGTGTGACTGTGTGGATTTTGTGATATATGTGGCCGGTGTATGACATAGTCTGGTTATTTTTTAACTTGGGTCAACAGGGGGTGACTCAACCAACCTTAGTTCCAGCCTCTATTATAGACTCTGAAGTCTGTCTGGCAATGACTTATATTTGATGATGACTTGGAAGTCTTACTAGCAGCCCTTGCTGAAAAATGTCTTTATATATCCTGCTGGAAAACTCCACAAATGGACTCCTTAGCTATCTCTCTTTTCTTCTTTGTCCATTTGGGAACCCAAAGGAGCCTGAAAAAAAAGAGAGAGAGAGAAGGGGAGAGAAAAGAAGAAGGAGAGAAACCTTGACTGTGTGATGTTGCCTACTTTACTTCTTTGTGTTATAACATAGGTTAATACTGGAAACCCAGTCAGGCTAATAAAACTAATTATAGGTCTGTATACTAGTGGTAAATAATTATGTATAAAACTACATATCTGTATATTAGAAGTAGATGATTGGAAATGAATATTTTAAATCTAAAGCCTAAAATGCCTAGATTTAAAATACGAAATATATGCAAAATCTCTATAATAGAAAAATAGAAATAGAAAAAATAGAAAAATGCTGAGACAAATTAAAATAGACCTAAATATATGACTTGTGGATTATACATGGATTATTATGACTCAGTGTTTAGAAATGTTAAGTGTTAAGTGAAAATCTCAGTGTTAACATTTCCATTATCCCCTAGTCGATGTATGGATCCAATACAATCTCAGTCAAAACCCTAGATGTTCTTCTAAAGATATTGGCACCTTTATTCTAAAATGTGTACAGAAATGCAAAGACTTAAAAAACTAACATGCTATTTTTAAAAGATGAAAAAATTTGGAGGGTTTACACTAACTGATTTTAATATCATATAAAGCTGCAGTGATGAAGGCAGTATGGTATTTATGTAAGGATCGACAAATAGATAAGTGGAGTACAGAATCTAGGAGTAAACTCAAACATATATGATTAAGTGATTTTTGGCCAAGGTTCCAAATCAGTTAAATGGGGAAATAAACAGTGCCTTAACATCTAGGTATCCACATGGAAAGAAACCGAATTTTTGCCCCTTACCCCATTCCAGGCACAACGATTAATGTGAGGTGGAGCATACGCCTAAATTTATAAAAAAATTTAGCAGAATATTTTTGTTACCTTGGAATAGGCAGAGATTTCTCAGCTAAGACGTGACAAGCACTTAACCACAAATGAGAAGTGACAAATAAGACCTCATATAAATATAAATTTCCTGTTCATCAAAAGATACCATTAAGAGAATGACAAAGTCATAAACTGGCATAAAATTGAAATACATGTATCTTTAAAAAAGACTTATGTCTTGAGTACAGAAGCAACTCCTACAAACAAACAATAAAAGGATAGACAATGTAATTTCACAACTGGCAAACAACTTCAACACAGTTCACAAAAGAACATATGTGGATGATCAATAAACTCATGAAAAAGCAATCAACATTTTTGGTCATCAGGATAATACAAATTAAAACCCACAATGTATGGTCATTTCAATAAATCAGAATGTGTAAAATAAAAAGAGTAACAATGTCAAGAATGGCAAAGATGTGGAACTGCTGAAAGTGTCATACAATACTGGTGTGAATTTAAAAGTATGTAACTGCTTTGGTGAATTAGGGCAGTTTTTTTTAATAAAGATAGATGTACATCTAAACCAAGGGTTGGCAAACTTTTTCTGTAACTGGCCAGAAATTGTTTTGCAGTTCATGTGGTTTCTACTACAGCTTCTCAATTTGGCCATTGCAGCTCACAGGCAGCCACAGACAATATATAAACAAATGAGTATGACTGGGTGTTAGTAACATTTTCGTTACAAAGACAGGTAGTAGGCCAGATCTGGCCCACAGATGGTAGTTTGCTGATCCCTGATCTAAACTATTCATTGAAATCCACCTCTTAGAGAGAAATGAAAATATTAGTCTATTAGAAAATGTCCCTGCTAGTGTCTGTAACAGCTTTATCCACAACAGACAAAATCTGGAAACAAGCCAGATGTCTATCAACAAGAGAAATGGATAAACAAATTCAGTTATTTGCACAATAAAATACCACTCAACAGTTAAAAAGAATGAAATAGTAGTACATGCAACTAACATGGAAAAAATTAAAAATTACAAAAAAACAAGTGACAATGCCAGTTGAAGATGAGTGAATGGCCAACGCAAGCACAGTTGGGTAGGATATAGAGTGACTGGAATTATCATGCATTGCTGGTAAGAGTATAAAATTTGTATAAACATTTTAAAGAACAATTTGGAAATTTTCCTTAAAATCTAGCACATATGCAGTAGAGGTTAGATAGGTTAGATATATATTTACTTTTATAAAATACTGATAATTTTCCAGTGTAGACATACCATTTTACACTCATACCAGCATCTATTCTATGATTCAGCATTTCCCCTCCCAAAGAAATAATACCCTCAGGGAAGCAGCACTCCTAAGAGAGGTCCCATTCTCAAGAGAAATGTTCACAAAAAGACTTGTTCAAGAATGTTTATAGCAAAACTCATTCATTTAGCCACAAGCTGGACAAAAGCGTCCTTCAACAGAAAAAAAAAAAAAAAAGGAGGTAAAATTTTTGACATGTGTAATGGAGTACTACTCAGCAATATAAGGACCATACAAATTACTGATAGCCTCAAACACAGGTGACTCTCCAACATTTTACTGAACAAAAGAGGCCAGAGACAAGAGCACTATAAAACCCAAAAGACAGGAAAAAACCAAATTTATGGTGATAGAAATTAGAAATGATTGCCTCTGCTAACCTGGGTATATTGACTATAGTACAGAAAGGAACATTCAGGAGCGATGGGAATGTGCTAACTCTTGTTTTGGGTGGTGGTACAGAGGTGTATACAGTTCTCAAAACTCACAGAACTGAAACTAAAATTAATGATTGTATGACATGTAAATTATACATTTATTTTTTTAATAAACAAAGAGAAAATAGCAACAAGGACACAATCATTAAATCACCAAATGTTGCTTTATCACAAACATCTACGCAGTCACCCACGGGACTATATATGTTGCCAAGGCTGAAGGCCAGTCACTTGCTAAGTTTGACATCAGTCTATTTTATGTCCTTAAATGTCCTTAAATGTTCTTATACGTCATCCACTTTTGTCTGGGTAGTGGACCACCAACTTACATGATACCATTATTACGCTTTGTGGTTTGCAAAGTACCTACAGCTATTCCTCATTCAATCCTTAATAGCTCCATAAAGTGTCCACATGTTCATTTCACTGTTAAATTAAAAGTGGAAAGAAGTTGAAGGATGTCTCCAAAACCCAGAAGTTAGTAACTGGCACAATTAAACTTGAGTACTTCTCTTCTGGCTCTAAAGCTTTGCTAATATGGCTTGCACATTACCACACTTTATGACTGTGGTTGTCGCAGACCACATCCTGAATTTATTCAAGTACTAAACTATATGTGACTGTTACTGTAACAGAATTGTCTCGAGTTTGTCTTGTTCATCTCCCAGTGATCCTTGTCAGCCTATTTCAAAGATGAACAAACTACTAAGACAGTGAGCATGTTATGTTGTAAAAGAAAAATGAAACTACACAATGGCTTGCACATGGGGGGGAGCTCTCATGTGTGTTGATATGTTTAAAGAACTAAAACAGAAAACATTCCAAAGAGACAATGATAAGAGATGATAGACAGTGGCAATCTATTTCATTTGAATTCTCAAATCAGTGGTGTGTAGTGAATGATCATTAAAAGAAGTTCTCATCCCAACGTTAACGATCAGAGGTTGAACTTCAGTATTTTATAGTATATAAATATAAGAGCTAGAGATGATGATAGCAGTATTTCTCTTCTAATGAAAAAAGTTATAACTGCCTTTCGTGAAGACAGGCCAGGCTCAGGTTGTAGCTTTCACCTTCAGCCTAGGACAGGAATGATGAATGGGTTCTGTTTGCATGCCAACTCCCAGTTGCTGAGTGGTAGCTGCCGGGATTACAATGAGAAGGAGTCATAATCTTTGACTGGGCTTCTAAATAGCCTCAGATATGAGAGCGTGGCAAACTGCATACCACATTTTAGACATTCCTTAACTGTGGCCTTAGGAAAATTTCCACTCTGTGAAGACAAGTTTAGGAAAGCAGCCCTCCCTCTTTCTTTATTGTTTCTGGATTTTCCTCCAGCCATATATCACCAAGAGCCAAACAATTGCAGATAGTGTTTTGACTGTCGAAAAAAATGAGAGAGGATTTCGGGATAGACAATATACCTCGGTGTACAGTGACAGATACAAGGCAGTATCAAGATGCAGCGGCAAGCCAAGTCCAGTTTAGGCTAGATCTTTCTGGAATTCTCTTGTTATAGTAACTGCATCACACAGAAGTATCCTTAATCATAAGCAAATACCTTATTCGTTTCCTTAGACCTCTCCGTCTGCTCATCCAAGAAGCTTTCTTCAGTTCTATTTTAGCTCTATTTTCTTTGGAACAAAATAATAATAAAAACACTACCATGGATATATATGATATTTACAGTTTATGAAACACTTTAAATTCTTTTCTACTGTGATTCTTTAAATAGCTGAAGGAGGTAGATTAATGTGATTCCATTTCTTATATAAGATAAAAAAGACCAAAAGTACAAGTCACTGAGGAAACTGTTTTCTTTCCTAAATTCAAAATGACTCCAGATCTCGGCTACCTGACTTTCAACTCTTTAATACTTATTCCCAATTAATGAGCATGGGCAGACATAGAATATATAGATACAGTGATATGCAAATATAGAGTAACACAGATACCCAGTTTCGGAACAAGCTGGAATATATGCTCAATATATTAGGGAAGTTTAACATAATGCCACTTTGTAGGCATTGTCTAGCTGTTTTAATAAGTTGAATAGTGGAATTTCTGGCCCCAGTCATTTTAAGTCCATGAAAATGAAGCATGATCTTAGAATACTAACCACAGTTTCAAGCAAAGGGAATGGTTCTTCTGATAGTCCCTCATCACACGTCCTGCTCTTAGGGTATAGGAAATCTAATGTCTGAACAAACATTTGAAGTGTAAAACTGCATTGAGCTTTAGAGAACCGATTTGAAAGATTTTTCTCCTCTTTGGATTAAACATTTGTGCTGGTGTGATTTGCACAGCCCAGTTGTAACTACTGCACATCCTATATTTAACTCTGGACTAAAGCTTCTTTGTTCTGTTTAAATATACTCCCTGATCTCCACAAAGACTTACTGCAATGCAGTGGTAATTTGAGGTAATTGTGTCAGTAGAAAACAGGGATATCAATTTTTTTTTCCCACTTATGGTAAACCATTTTTCAATCCTGATATTTTTCAGATGTATTTGTGAAGATAAAAATGTTTTTTGATATAGTTTGTTTCCAACCATCTTTCCTTTTTGAAGAATAGAGGATGAATAAAAGCAAGTATAGCTTTTTCAATTAAGTTTAAATCCTCTTTTTCATGTTCATTCCTTATGTAATTAGAGAGAATAAAAATATATAACACTCCAGGATTTTTCAGAGGATTAAGTGATAGGCCGAATGGGAAATGATGGTGTAAATTATAAGGAAAATGTTCTTAACCTGAGATCTAGGGTCAAATTGTCATTGTCAAAGCTGTCAAGGTTTGTGCACAAATTTTAGGGAATTGAGAATGACCCAAATTATAAGAAAAATTTGTGGGGTTTTTTGTTTTGTTTTGTTTTGTTTTATTAACATTATAGTGTATTATTTGTTTCAGGGGTACAGGTCTGTGATTCATCTGTCTTACACAATTCACAGTGCTCACCATAGTACATACCCTCCCAATGTCCATTATCCAGCCACCCCATCCCTCCCACCCACCTCCACTCCAGCAACCCTCAGTTTGTTTTCTGAGATTAAGAGTCTCTTTTGGTTTGTCTCCCTCTCCGGTTTCATCTTGTTTCATTTTTCCCTCCCTTCCCCTATGATCCTCTGTCTTATTTCTCAAATTCCTCATATCAGTGAGATCATATGATACTTATCTTTCTCTGATTGACTTATTTCACTTAGCATAAAGCCTCTAGTCCCATCCACATCGTTGCAAATGGCAAGATTTCATTTTTTTGATGGCTGCATAATATTCCATTGTGTGTATATATATATATATATATATATATATATATATATCTCACATTGGTCTGCTGCTAATCTAATGTTTCTACCATTGTAGGTTACAGACCTCTTGTTCCAAGCTGCTTTCAGGATTTTCTCTTTGTCTCTGAGACTTGTAAGTTTTACTATTAGATGTCAGGGTGTTGACCTATTTTTATTGATTTTTGAGGGGGGTCCTCTGTGCCTCCTGGATTTTGATGCCTGTTTCCTTCCCCAAATTAGGGAAGTTCTCTGCTATAATTTGCTCCAATATACCTTCTGCCCCTCTCTCTCTTTCTTCTTCTTTTGGGATCCCAATTATTCTAATGTTGTTTCGCTTTATGATATCACTTATCTCTCAAATTCTGCCCTCCTGATCCAGTAGTTGTTTATCTCTCTTTTTCTGAGCTTCTTTATTCTCCATCATTTGGTCTTCTAGATCACTAATTCTTTCTTCTGCCTCATTTATCCTAGCAGTTAGAGCCTCCATTTTTGATTGCACCTCATTAATAGCCTTTTTGATTTTGACTAGGTTAGATTTTAGTTTTTATTTCTCCAGAAAGGGATTCTCTAGTATCTTCTATACTTTTTTCAAGCCCAGCTAGTATCTTTATAATCATCATTCTGAACTCTAGTTCCGACATCTTACTAATGTCTGTAATCGATTAGGTCCCTGGCAGTTGGTACTGCCTCTTGTTCTTTTTTTTTTTTTTTTTGAGGTGAGTTTTTCCATCTTGTCATTTTGTCCAGAGGAGAATAGATGAATGAGAGAACAAAATGCTAAAAAAATGCTAAAAGGGTAACAATGACCCCAGAAAAATATACACTAAACAAATCAGAAGAGACCTGAAACTGGGGAGAAAATAAAGGGGGAAAAAATATAATCAGGCTGGTGAATATAACAGAGCCACACACTAGATTTTGGGTGTATTTTGGTCTGTTAGAAGAAATTGCCTCCCAAAATTATAAAGAAATAAAAACTCATATATATACAAAAATAAGGGTAAATATGATGAAGGGATAGAATATGACTGTAAAGATGAAAATTAAAAAGGATTTTAAAAAAGGAATTGATAAGATAAGAAGTAGGTTGAAAAAAGAATGAAAAAAAATTAAAAAAAAAAGAGAGAATGTGATCAGGTGGGAGACTAGGACAATGTCATACACTAGATTTAGGGTATGTTTTGGTCTGTTAGAAGAAACTGTATCCCAAAATTGTGAAGAAAAAAACTTATATATATACAAAAAATAAGGTTAAATACAATGAAGAGATATGACTCTAAAAATGAAAAATTAAAAAAGATTTAAAAAAAGGAATTGATAAGATGTTAGTTGAAAACAGAAAGAAGAAAAATTCAACTAAAAAAATAGAAAAAGAGAAAAATAAAGAAAATTTAAAAAATTAACTTTGAAAGACTAAAGAATCATGGGGAAAAAGCCATGAATTCTATGTGCTGTATTCTCCTAGAGCTGGGGTTTTGCCATTCTCATTGATTGGTAAACATGGTCTTGGCTGGCTGTTCTTGCTGATCTTCTGGGGGAGGGGCCTGTTGCCGTGGTTCTCAAATGTCTGCCTGAGGCGGAATTGTACTGCCCTTGCCAGGGGCCAGGCTAAGTAATCTGCTCGGGTTTGCTCTCGGTAGCTTTTGTTCCCTGAAAGCTTTCTGTTTAGATTTGGAGGACGAGAAAGAAAATGGTGGCCTCCCAATCTCTGGTCCCAGAGGAGCCTAGCACTCCGGGCCCCACTCCTCAGTGCACCCCAGAGAAAAGCAGTCAATCACTCCTGTCCCCAGTCTCCAGCCGCACTCTGTGCTCACCCAGCCTGTGACTGAGCGTTTCTGTCTCTGGCACACAACCCCATCTGGAGTCTCCAAACCCAGCAGATTCCTGTGGTGCACTCCTGTGCCGCTCCTCCTGGGGGAGGAAGGAGAGTCTCCCTGGATCTGCCACTTGTTGAGTCCCTTCTCGAAGAGCAGTGGCCTGACTGTGCCACAGATCATGGTTTATGGCAACCCCGAGCTGAGAGCCCACTCCTCGGCTCCATCTTTGCAGCTGGCTTCCCCGCTCCAATACCTGGGAGCTCTGCCACAGAGGCACCCCAGGTCTTTCTGTGACCCTGAGGGTCCTGAGACCACACTGTCCCAGCGAGGGTTCTACCCCCCACTTAGCCACTGGAGCAATGTCCCTCAGCAGAGCAGACTTCTAAAAGTTCTGATTTTGTGCTCCACTGTTCTATCACTTGCCGGTAGCGGCTGATGGAGGCTCCCTCCCCCCGCAGTCTATCTTCCTGAATATTGCCTCGGATTCACTTCTGTGCACATCCTACCTTCCAGAAAGTGGTCTCTTTTCTGTTCAGAGAGTTGCTGCTATTCTTTTCTTTGATCTCCTGTTGAGTTTGTAGGTGTTCTGAATGGTTTGATAACTATCTACCTGAATTCCTGGGACCAGACATAATTTAGGTCTCCTACTCCTCCACCATCTTGCTCCAAGAAAAATTTGTTTGTGGATGTGCATTTGTAATAGCTCACGGTTGAGTGCTCGTTTTTTGTATATCAGTGTTTCCCTTAGTAACAAAAATAGCATTCTTCCTTCTCATTTTATAGATGAAGAATCTAAGTGAAGACAACAAATTATTTGGACAGGTCACTGGGAGTCAGGACCCAGGTTTTTTAAATTCCAATTCTCTGCTCTTTTCACTACACTAGACGTGCTCTCAAAACCACAGAACCAGAATTCTATTTGAATCCATGTTTCTTGTAATTTCAAAGACAGAGAAAGCCTCAGTTATCTACAACATATTCATGTGTGGATTTTAATGTTTGTCATAATTTCCTTCCTGTCTTATGTGTCATTTGAATAATGGACCAAGTAGAGACAGCATTCAAACCCAAACAGCCTCATTTCAAAAGTGCTCATTTGGAAGTTTCTGGGTGAGAATCTGCCCTCTACTGGAATGCAGTCATATATGGAGATTGTTCCAAAAGGAGACATTCAACAGCTATTTCTTGAGCTCGCACCTTATACTTGGCATTGTAATAGATATGGGGAAAAAGGGAGCTGCACTCTCACCTGTCTCACTTGAGAATGATCTTGACCATGCAGAGATACTATCAAATTTGCATTACAGAAAATGAACATGTCTATATTTAGAGAACAGTCTGATGTGTGATGTAAAGCTGGGTGACCATTTAGGATAATATTATCATGATCCAGATAAAAGTAATGGGTATAATAGGGAGTGGAGTGATAGTGGCATATAGGGAGGGGGTGAATTTGGTAGATATTTAATTACTGGAATAAGAAGGTTTTAATGGCCATCAGACTGCTTGATGAGAGGGAGGAATGAAGGAAAGAGGTGGGTAGAGGAGGGTGCCTGGATTTCTTAATCTAGCAACGAGGATGATATGATGACATCTTAAGGAACTCAGGGAACAATAGGACTATATAAATATATATAGTTCAAACTTGGAATGATGTATTTTCTTCAAAAGAGAATTTGTGGACATGGAAAGAGTTTTATGGAAAGACAAGGGTTTTGTTAGTTTACTTTTTGGACTAGGGCCCTGTGGTCAGCACGGCTGTGATAATGCATGGCAGAGAAATTTTCCCCAGTTGAAGTTAGATCTAACCAGTGTTTCAACTGGATGAACTCTGTCCTGTCTCACCGATGGTGAAATTGCCATGCCTGTCATATTGTGGCATGTCAGAGAGCCAGTCAACTGGCAGTACATTGTTCTATTTACCAAGAGCATTTGTAGCTTGAAATTGATTTGTTAATTTAATTCAGGGACTGCTAAGCATGCTAGGAATAGGATGTGAAGGGGAGTGTGTGGGGATCTCAGTATCCTGCATGATGGGCTGGAAACTTGGAATTCTTCCTGGCTGTGCTCAGGGTGGCTTTCCACATGTTGCTTGAGCCGCCTCAGAGCATGTGCTATTTTGCCTTTCCCTGCTGTGAAATGGGGGCAGCTTCAGTGGCTGAGTGTCGTGCTGTGGGTTCCCATAAGGGTAGGATGCCAGCAGTGTGTAGGTATCTTCGCATTATGCAGCTAGAAGACTCAAGTAAAAAAACACTCCAATTATACATATATTTCAGGCAAAAGTAACCCTTTGGCTTAAATTATGTTTTAAATAGGATTTAATGTCTGCCTTTTGTGGAAAAAAAAAAAAGAACCATGAGTAATACCTTTTACAGCTACATCCATCTCTACTAGGACATTTATTTTTAATTCTCATTTCCACACTAAAACGTAGGCAATAAGTATGCAATGCTCATTTTTAAAGATAAGAACATAAAAAATTAAGAGTTTCAATGACTTTTGCAGGGTCAACAGTATAGACCTGACCAAAGTGAGAACCTGATCATTCAGGGCAAGAAATAGAACCAGGCTGCTATTACCCCCAGGAGACATGTGGCAATGTTGGGAGATTTTTTTTTTTTTTTTTTTAGAGAGCGTGCAAGCAGAGGAGGGGGAGAGGGAGAGAAAGAATCTTAAGCAAGCACTAGCTCAGCACAGAGCCCAACTTGGGGCTCCATCTCACGACACTGAGATCATGACCTGAGCCGAAATCAAGAGTCTGACGCTTAAGCAACTGAACCACCCAGGCACTCCTGGAGACATTTTTGATCGTCATAGATTTAGGGTATGGTGCTACTGCCACCATATTGGTGCCATTATCATATTGGTAACAGTCAGGGATGCTGCTAAACATCCTACAATGCAGAAAAAATGTCCTGAGACATGCGCACATGCACACACTAGAGGATTATTCAGCCCCAATGTCAAGAGTGCTGGGACTTTGGATTCAGGCTGGGTAAACTTAGACAAAAGTTTGTAAGGGGGTACCTGGGTGGCTCAGTTGGTTAAGCAGGTCATGATTTCAGGGTCCTGGGATCGAGCCCCGCGTCAGGCTCCCTGCTCAGCAGAGAGTCTGCTTCTCCCTCTGCCTCTCCTCCTGCTCGTGCTCCCTCTCCCTCTCTCTCTCTCTCTCACATAAATAAATAAAATCTTTTTAAAAAATTTGTAGGTAATTAAGGAGTTGACTTTAAGGAGTTTCCATCTGTTCCATATACTATACCTTTTGCAACTCCAGGAAAAAAAAAATTCCTAGTAGACGTGGAAATGGAAACCACTTAGCTACTTGAGGAAGTAGTAGATGTATAAATAATTGTTTCCACATTCCAGGGAAAGTGTTGGAAGAATATTCTACTATTTTACCATTATTACATAACTTCCCACCTATTCTTGTGAAGATAATGAAGTTTATTAGGGAATAAGAATGACCCAACAAAGTCTGTCAAAATTAGTTGACTCCAAGGAATAGAAAAACATCATATTTACATATATATTAAAACAAATGCACACATGTACATACACCTAAATGTGTATATAGTCACGTGTTTAGACATATATAAGCACATATATACACACATACAAACATAAAAAATATTTACTAACATATATTTCGATAATTTCTTTTTTTTTTTGGATAATTTATTTTCTAAACACATGTACACATAGTAGACTCAACTCTTTCCCCAGAGGTTTATTGGTTTATCTGAAGCTATTGTAATCATTTTGAGAATTCTCTCTGTATGAAACAAATTACAAATTTGCAAAATAGTTATCAAGAAGTTCATGATCTCTGAAATCACCCAGAAAAAAAATCCACAATTTTAGATCTAGAAAATCAATGATAGATCATGTGAAAATCAATGTTTCATGGAAAACTTCAGAACCATCAAGGTTATTAATTCTCATAAGTACTAAATGTAAAACAGAAAGAGAGTTTAAAAATCCAAACATAGCTTCAAATTTGGAGCATCCCCAAACAAGACTTGAGTATCACCTTGTTAACGGTTAGCTGCAAAACAGGCATTTACTTAGAGGAGAGAGCATTGCCCACTATAAATATAAGGTATTTTTTTAGTACTGGTATCCTCGGATTGAAGTAATTGATTTTATAACTTCATAGGATTTCGGCAATTCAAATTATGTGCATCATTAGAATTCTAGTCAACATGTACGAAAGTAGCAGCAGCCTTGGAAAGACATATAGAGGAAGAGTTAACAAAGGACAGTTTGCAGCCCACGTAAATAATCAGGAGGGACTATCAAGTGTTCCAGAAAATGGAGGGCAGAGGGTGAGACCAGGAGGGACCGTGCAAGATAATTGATATTGGGTACCTGTGCTAAGGGACCATGGGGTACATAAGCATGTGAGACCTAGTTCCAACTTCAGTGGAAGCCAATGCAAATAGAAATAGGAACTATTAAAAACCACAAGAAAATAATAAAGTTTCAAGGATGACAATTATTTTTACAGTTAAACTGGAGAATAGTTTCGTAGATGTATTATTTGGCTCTTGAGTTAATCCTTAAAACTATAAATTTATATTGGAAGAGAGTGAAACAAAGAGGGGAGAATTATGTGTTTGTGGTCTGTGATAAGGTCCTAAATGCTATTTTTTTTAAATCCACCCAGCACTTTCTGGTTTACCTCTCCACTGACTACCTCCCATATACCTAGAGACCTCTCCATAGCCCTGTACCCTCAGCATGCATCTCATTTTCTCACTGCCCTCAAAATTTGAACTCCTTTAGGGCAACACAACTGTCTTTTTCACTTTTATATCCCCGGTTTCTTATAACTAGGATGCAATGTAGGCAGTCTATAAATTTGGTTGAAATAATGAAAATGAAAGCCCAGCACAAGCTCTAGCCAAGGCTGAAGGCTCTCTTTACTCCCCACAGGGGAAACTGTATGCAGAAATCTTCTGAGATTGAGTGCAGAAACAGTCACATTGAAACAGTGAGTCACTTTCAGGAAAAATATTTCTGTCTTTTTAAGAGCATGTTAGGGGTTACATTTGAACACATCCTGCCCCTCTTACTCACTAAAACACTGCAGATTCTGAGAAGGGATGTACATAAATTCAGAAACTGGGAAACATGAGTAATAATGCATCTATCTTTGGAAATGTTCTCTTTAACAGTACCCTATTTACTGCTTGCTCAGAGCAAGTGTACCGACTTGAGAATTGTACAAATGTACAAATATTCACTAGAGGATTTCCTCTTTATGGAGAATCACCCTATGAAAGTACATTTCCCCCCTTTTGCCCCCGTGAAATACAACCTAAGCACTTGGTTTTGATAACTTGAGGGATAGAATCACCTGTCCTGTGTGAAACTTCATAGGTAATTAGGGAGCTGGACTTACGGAGATGCCATCTGTCCCACATTCTGCTATCTAGGGCTTGAGGGCATTTCTCTGTCCTTGAAACACCCTTTAGAGCTATACAATTCAGCCTATGTTTAAATGACATTGCGATGAATCTTAAATGTCATACTTAAGACTTGAAGAAATCATCAGCAGCCCAAGCTCTGGCAACTTATCATCAGCTAGTAGAGATGAAACGAAGTGATTAGAAGGGAAGAAGGGTCCTTAAGAGCAATGGCAGTTAGAAACCATTGATGTCCCTAATTGCTTTGGTATGGCTCCCACGTCTGTGAATCCAAACTAAATTCCCCTTCACGTTAGACCTTGAAAGTGGTAATATAATCACAATAATATAAAAGTAGATAGTGCGAGCCAAGTGCACTGAGAAGATGAACAAAAAGTGCACCCTTATTTAGTATCATTGGCAGTATTTAAAAAGAAACTTGCACATGATTAAGCACAATATCTGGCACTCTATAGGGGTTTATAACAGACACTGTTAGTTGCCTCCCAGTATATATTCACCCATTCTTCCTCGTTAGTAGAATCTTCATTGTATTCAGGGAGGCAGTGTTCCTGAATAAGCAGTCATTTTCCCAGCCTCCCTTGCTGCGGGGATTGGCCATGAAACACAATCTGACCCATGAGACATGTGTAAGTTTTATAGCATTTTACTCCCAAAAGCTTTTGCTTTCTCGCAAAGGGGGACTTGCATAGCTGGTATAGCTTTAAACAAGCCCCTCCGATCAACCCACTTTCCCTTCCAGATAATACACGATCTGTCCAGTTTCCTTTCCAGAAAATCTTCTCAAATAATTAATTTATATTTTATTTTTCCAATGTCTCTACTCTTACCCTGTTTTAACACATTCCAATTGGACTTTCTTCCCCCCCATTCCAGCAAAACCTTTCTTCTCATAGTCCCTAATGCCTTCTTCCAATTGTCAGTACAATGGATATTAGCTGACCTGACATCAGCCTTTGAAAGTCTTGATCACTTCATCCTTCTTTAAACACTTCCTTAATTTTCTTCCCTTGGGACACCACTTTCTCTTCTGTTCTCTCCTGATTTTCCAGTTTCTTATTTTTGTTCCCTGCACTGGATCCTCTTCATCTTCCTGAACTCTCTATGTTGGAGCTGCTCAGAGCTTGGGCCTTGGAACTCCTCTCTCTTCATACAGTCCTTTGGATCACCTCCAAGTGTCAAGTCTTTAAAACACCATCAAATCACTGTGAACTCCCAAAGTTTTATCTTTGGCCCAAATTACTTCACTGAGATCCAAATCCTCAAATTCTTGACATTTCCATTTGAATCTCAAGCACTCATCTAAAATTTAACAAGTTCAAAATCAAAATGCTGATTTCCCTTAAACCTGCTCCTTCTCCATCTTAGGCAACTCCCTGGTTTGATTTGCTCAAGCCCAAATCTTTAACAGCATGCTTTATAACTCTTTCATTTACACCTCACATCATCCAATCACCAAATCCTGTCAGGTCTACAAACAAATTATACACAGATTTTGGTTATTTGTTCCTACCACTCCTACACTGGTCAAAAAAATCACCATTTCTTACCCACATTATTGCAATACTCTAGATGTTCTCCTGGTTTCACTTTCGCCTCCCTATGGTGGGCCCTCCAGGGGAAACCAGAGTATCACCACACAATGTAAGTCAGGTCACACCACTACTTGGCTCAAAGCAATCCAAATGACTATCCTTCACTAAGGATAAAAGCCAAAATCTTTACACGGCTTCTGCAGCCCTACATCACCTGTCACTCTCATGCAGTCCCCACTCACCATGCATACAGCAGATGTGTGATCAATATGTGTAAAATAAGTGACTAAAATGCACTTTAATGTGAAGATTTAACAAATCAGTTGTAACTTTTGGCAACAGTGTTTCAAAAGTACTTTTTTATATTCAGTCATATACTCTTTCTATAAACATTTTTTTAAGCAGCAACTTTGTCAGGCAAAATTCTAAGTACAAAGAATGTAGGGGTGATCATGACAGCTAAAGGTTCTTCCATGTAGAACTTACTTTCTACTACACCACTGAGACTTATTAGGCTCTATAGATTTGTAAAATATGAAATAATAATCATTAAGCAAACTTCTGTCTCCCTGTACCTTAGTAAAATGTGTTTTTATTATTTATCTTATCCTTTCTTTCTGTTCATTGGGTATTGTAGTTAAATAACAAAAAGGGGCGCCTGAGTGGTTCAGTCAGTTAAGTATCTGACTCTTGATTTTGGCTCAAGTCATGATCTCAGGGTTGCAAGATCAAGCCCGACGTCAGGCTCCATGCTCAGCTGGGAACCTGCTTGAGATTCTCCCTCTCCCTCTGCCCCCCCATGCATGCTCATTCTCTCTCTCTCTCAAATAAATAAATAAATCCTTAAAAAAATAAAGTTAAGGAAATTTCATTTGATTAGAAACAATATGAAATTCTTTCTGGAGACATGTTTTAAATGCCCAATTGTGTGCATTTTATTGACCTTTGATTTTCCTTTGTACACATTGTGATAAACTATAATTATTGATGATATCTGTATCTCACAATCATTATCAATATGTACTTAACAGCTCAGAGAATATTAAAAACATTATATGTGTACAGTGTACATTTTGGAGCATAAACAAGTTGAATATTTTAGTTCTTACTATTATAGATACCAAATGCTTATAAGATTAACTGGTTCAGTTTGGGTGATTATAAAATGAAATCATATGAATTCGTTAGGTTATCAGATTCCAAAGCTATTAAATACTTCATTATCTACTTAACTCTTCTTCCTCTCCTTTCATGCTTACCAAGTATCATTCTGATTATAATTTGCTTTTAATGTAATTTATCTGTAGAGTTACAAAAATGGATATTGGTATATTTCCTATGAGGATAAACCTTAACAGTAATATTTCTTCATTAATATAATTGAATTGTCATTATGTTTCATATTTTTATGCAAAACCAATATTTGTAAATAAATGTTTTCCTGAGATATTTCTTTGCTTGTTTATAGCTGTATTATTTCTGATATGAGAAGACATACCAGTGGCACTTCAGCAATTACACAAGTAGTTAAATATTATAAGCAATGTCTTATTTCCTTAGACTATCAGAATGCTTTTTCCAAAATAAGATTTCCATAAGTATTTGCTTAATTGAACTAAGTTGAATAGCATAGTCTAAAGCATAACACTTGTATTTACATAATGACATGAAAAAAATTCTTGGAAAACATTGTAGTATTTTTTAATGGTACCCTCCAAATATTGATTACCCATTTTCACCAACAACATATTGTATTTTCCTGGAGAGTAACATCTGGCTTATATTTTTGGCCTAAAAGGAAAAGCAGTATATAATACGTATACATGTTAAGTACTGACTGGCACATTGCAGCAGCTTTCTTCATATTTCATGAGGAAGTTCTTAGCAGCTGTTTCTTCCAATACAAGCACAAAGTTACAGTAACATACAATATTTAAAGTTTGATTACTGGTTTGAAAAAAGAAAAAGCAATCTTAGCATTCTACCTGCTGCTAAAGATGGTATCAAGTATGGATAGGAAATACATCCTCCAAAAAAGATTGCAGACCTACTTTTGGGAATAAACTCAATGTGTGATTTTTCAGATTAGAAATGCCTTATTTATGATCAGACATTGCATGTGATCATTTTAAACTTTTTATAAAGTTTTATTTCCAGAGGCATTTTATTCTATGAGGGCTGAGTGATTTTTTTTTTTTTTTTTTTAGAGAGAGAGAGAGAGCACAAGCGGGGAGGGGGGAGGCAAGGGAGGGGTAGAGGGAGAGGAGGAGGAGAGAGAATCCCAAGCAGGCTTCATAGTCAGTGTAGAGCCCAATGCAGGAGCTTGATCTCAGGACTCTGAGATCATGATCTGAGCCCAAGTCAAGAGGGTCAGAAGCTTAACTGACTGAGCCACCCAGGTGCCCCTTTTAAATGTGTTTGTGTGTATATGGACACCCCCGCTCCCCCCACCGCTCCTTTTCTTAAAGTGAGTGAATTCTGGTCTAGTTTTATTTTGTCTGAAAAGTATGAATGGACGAATTAAAATTGGTCTATATTCCTTACTATATTCTACATTTCTCAGTACCTTTTGGTAAAAGAATTAAAAGTTGACATAAAAATAAGATGAAAGATCATTCTATTGGAGGCGGAATGGCAGACTATTATTTCTAATTTATCTACAGATATTGGAGACAAAATGTCTAAGGCATTCAATCAGAAGACTAAAACTTATTATAATTGTCTCCTTTTACTTTTTTTCCCTATTGTGTTTCCTCTGATACTAATTATGAATTTCGTGTTGTCAAGTAGTAATATAAGGAACATAGGCTTTATGATCAGACAAAAGAGGATTTGAATTTTGCCTGTACTTACTAACTGTACCCTCACACGAAGTATTTGACAGCGCTTATCTTCATTCTCTTCATGTGTAAATATAAATAATAAGTTTTGCTTCATAATACTGCCAGGATTTAATGAAATAGAATATTTGTAGTGCTGAATACGTTGGGCTGATTACTGGTTGTTCAGATTTCCTC
This sequence comes from Phoca vitulina, assembly GCF_004348235.1. NCBI lineage: Eukaryota > Metazoa > Chordata > Mammalia > Carnivora > Phocidae > Phoca > Phoca vitulina. Next base: position 7,498,898 of record NW_022589715.1, on the reverse strand, counting down.
AATGAATTTTTCAGATGGTTGAGGGTTGCAGTCTAGAGTTGGAATTAAAAGTAATATTTTCTCTGATTTTCTAAAATGGAAATTTTTTAAAACTTAAGATGATAACTGCTATTAGCCGAAGGGCCTCCTATAGGTCAGGCTTAGCATTGGGAACCTTCTAAACATCACCGTTGATATTCACAACTCTACAAGTTAGGAATTTAATAAAAGTAACTTAAAAATGAAACATTTCAAGATCATGAATTTGGAGTGACTAGCTTTCTACAGTAGAGTGTATGAAATATATCTCAAGCTATCCCTTGATTCTGTGTCTTTAATATATATACAACCATTGTGATGCAGTGTATAGGCATTCACATTCACTGTATAGGCAGTGTGTAGGCATTCACATTTTGTATGTTATTGATATGGTTCGGTTTAAGTCTATCAACTCACTAATTGTTTTCTGTTTACTCATCTGTTCTTTGCCACGTTTTTTCTTTTTCTACTTTTTTGGGGAATAATTATTTTTTTATATTTTTCTCCTTTGTTGACATTGTTATAAAAACTGGTAAAATTCAAATAAAATCTGGAGATTAGTTAATAGCATGTACTAATCTTGAGTTCTTACTTTTGGTGAACATAACATGGTAATATAAGATAATAACATTATAGAAACTGAGTAAGGGGAGAAGGGTATATGGGAACTGTCTATATTATCTTTTAACCATTTTTTTAAATCTAAAATTACTCCAAAATTAAAAATTTATCTTTAAAAAGGAATAAAGACATTTCCAGCAAAAACAAAAGCTTAACAAATTTGTTGCCAGCACACATGCACTAATGAAAACACTAAAAAAACATTCTTTAGACTGCAGGGAAATAATCCCATGGAGAAGAATTGAAAGGTAGGAGGAACTAAAAAGCAATATAAAGGATAATATCTATGTAAATCTAACTAAATATTCACTTTATAAAACAATAATATCTATGGGGTAAAATAAATGTAGAATTAAAATGAATGGTAACAATAGCACAAGGAGATAAAGGAGGAAAAGATTAAAGTGTTCTAAGATTCTAACACTGGAAAGTGGTAAACATACCAATTTATATTAGACTCTAATAAGGCAAGGAGACATATTCTGGGGTAAATAGTATAATAAAAATATAACAATTTATATCTGATGAGCTAAAAGAGTAGGAAATGGAAAAAAATTAATGTATTATTTATTTCAAACAATATATAAATGAGACAAAATAGAAAGCTAATAGGATGGTGGAGAAAAACCAAACTATATCAGTCAGTATATGTTTAAAAAAAAAAAAAAAGGTTACATTTAGACTAAATATCCAATTAGACAACAAAGTCTGTTCAACTAGATTAAAAAGTATATGCTACTTACAAAAGAAATGTAATCCTGAACAGCTAAAACTAGAAGGATCAGAAAAAATTATGAAAATACTAACCAAAATAAATACTATGTATCAAACAAAGTAATCTTTAAAACATGAAGCACTATTAGATGTACTGAAGGACATTTTCAATGGGAAGATATTGGTATTTTAAATCTGTATGAACCCAATAATGTAGATTGAAAATATGCAAAGCAAAAAGTAAAGAACTCTAAGAAATTAACAGTTCTACAGCCATAGTGGGAAATATTAACATACCTCTCTTAAAACTGATAGAATAAGTAGCAAGAAAATAGGAGAGTTAAACAGAAATAATAAACTTAGCTTGATTGACATATATAAAACACATGATTAGAAAAATATATAAATAAACATCATTTTAAGTGAAAAGTGAAAGCTAAAAATTAGAGGTGAACTTTCTAATTTAATTAATCATACCTAGAAATTCCTAGCGTAAACACTGTACTTAAGGGTGACTTATGAAAGCTTTCCATTGGAAATAAGAGAAAAGGAAATATGCTATCAACATTTTGATTCAACATTCATATGAATGTCCTTCTCAAGTGCAAAAAGAAAGCAAAACAACAATGACCAAAAAAAAAAAGCACAAAAGAAATAAAAAATAAGAAATAAAACTGTTCATTGTCATAAATAACATGATTGTATTTATATATATACACACACACCCAAAAATTCATAGATAAATGTTTACAGTTGATGGGTAATTTGTAGCATCAATCCTGATATGCAGATAGATAGATAGATACATACATACACATAAATATATATACAAAAATAATTTCGATACTCCATAGAATTCCAATAATTCCATACAAGCCAACAAATAACAGAAAGTAAAATGTAAAGTGGTACTATTTATATTAGTATATGAAATACTACATGCCAAGGAATAAATTAAGTGTAAGATGTTCAGACAACTTTAAATCTTCCTTGACTTCCAGTGGGCTATGTCCAATAAACTTCTCTTAAGTTGAAAGCATCGTAAGTTGAAAATTCATTTAATACACCCAACCTAACGAACATCATAGCTTAGACTAGCCTACTTTAAACATGTTCAGAACACTTACATTAGCCTGCAGTTGGATAAAATCATCTAACACAAAGCTTATTTTATAGTATTGAATATTTCATGTAATTTATTGAATACTGTATGGAAAGTGAAAAACAAAACGGTTGTATGGGTACAGAATGGTTGTAAGTGTATTGGTTGTTTACCCTTGTGATCACAGGACTGATTGGGAGCCTCTGCCCAGCATGACAATAAAATATCATACCACATATCGCTAGCCCAGGAAAATAACAAAATTCAGAATTTGAAGTACAGTTTCTACTGAATGCTTATCACTTTCACATATCATAGAGTCAAAAAATAATAGGTCAAACCATCATAAAGTTGCAGACCATCTGTACTTGCAAAGTACACAACATTATTAAGATAAATTATAAAAGAACTAAACAACTGAAAGATTGTATTTTGTTAATGGACCGGAAAACTAAATATTATAAAGATTCAGTTTTCCCCAAATTCTCTCCAGTTTCAATTTAATTCAATCCCAGTATTAATTTTGTGGAATTGAACAAACTGATTCCAAAACATATATGAAAATATGAAAGTTCAAAACCGGTCAACATAATGCTGAAAAATAAGAACAATTTGAAGGAGTTTTACTAAAATACATAAAGACATTGTAATACCACAGTAATTAACAACAGTGTGCTATTGGCACAGGATTAGCTAATAAGCCAAAGAAACAGGATAGGGAGTCCAGAAATACGTGATCATCTGATTTAAGACAACAATGCCACTGGAATGGAGTGGAGAAAGGTTTCTTTTGGTATTTTTGTTTTTGTTTTTATAATGATGGTTCATTGGTGAGGCAAAAAATAAATATTTTTTTATTCCTTATCTCAATACTATACACAAAAATCAATTCCAGGTGGAATATAGACCCAAATGTAAAAAAATAAAATAAAGTGTTATCAACTGAAAACATTAAGATGATTCAGGGTAATCTAGATCATATTTGCAATGCCTGACTCCAACAAAAAACATGAAATGAAAATATTAAAAACACTACAAAATAATTTCAAAAAAGGCAACTTAATTTAAACAATGGACAAAAGGTTTGAACAGGAATGTACCCTTTTCATGGAACACTACATCAAAAACTAGTGATGTAATGTATGGTGATTAACATAACATCATAATAATAAAAAAAAGGAATGTTCCCTTTTCCTGAGACACGAAAACATAGTATAGTGTGGAAGAGGCACAGCTGTTGTCTTCCTAGCCTTCCTTTCTTGCCTTGGGTGCCCTTAATTCCATGTTAATTAATATAATGGAATAAAGAACAGAAAGATGTGAATTGTCCTACAGTAAGTGAATGAGAACTAAAATTATGATTTAACGTACTTTATATTCTTATTTGTTCCCCCAAATATCTGATTAACCAGTATAGCCTCTACTCATTTATTCAGGAAAGTAGAAAATTTAATGAATTTGAATTGTTGAAATCCAAAACAAAATTGTTGAAATCCAAATCCAAAACAACCTTGTTAGAGAAAAAATCATCCACAGGAATTTGGTTATTTTTTTACTGAAATAATCTTTTTGCAGAAAAATATCAGGACACCTAACTAAGAAACAAGTGAAGTTGGAAAACACAAAACAAAACAAGAACAACCTTAACTTAGGTAATAGGAGTCATTGGTGTCATAGAGAAGGCAAGAATTATTCTCCATAGAATGGATAACAAAAGGTACAAAAATGTCGATATATAGATGAAGAAACATAGTTTTGTGCCTTTTAAAGCTTTTAATCTTTGAGTTTGGTTTGCCTGTTGGGAATTTGGTTTGAGTACAGATATTAAGAGGACAGATAAGTGAGGGGAAATAACACTTCTTAGCATTATGGACAAGAGAATTTTTAAATTTAACACTAACATGGAATGTGCTTGAGTCAATAATGATTTGAAAAAAGTTAAGTATTGGGATAATATGTTGATTATAAAAATCATGAGAGGACACGGTACTCTTGATATTTTATTTAAAGCAGCATGGCAAAGTATAATTTTGCAAGTAATTTATACATATTAAATTTCAATAATTCATTATTTCCTAGTGGGTAATTCATAGTATAGTTCCTGATACTGTCTTCCTGAAAAAGGACCATCATTTCTGAAGCTTAGAAAAGATTAGAACTGACCATATCTCACTAACCTTTCTATTTGAATTTAATATTCCCAAAAAACTAATTTATAAGCCATTACTCCTTCCCCCACCTCAATGAAACATGCTTTTTTAATTTCCCCCATTGGCAAGTATTCTGAATTTACTATTTATAATTTCTTAATAAGATAACTTCTTTAAGTAATATGATTTTCTGCAACAGACTAAGTCCTTACCAGAGAACAAGTTTGGGAGTGAGGAAGGAAATCATAATTTCAGGACATTGAAGAAAGATGTCAAGTACTTACAACTAATACATTTTAATAAAGGCAAATCTATGTTTGAGCATCAGGTGTCTTAAAGCTTCATCAAAATTCACCTGAGAATTTTTTATACTCTCTTAGGATTTACATTAGCATCCTTATTTTATGACTATTTGATAGATAGCTTTATCACAGGTAAAAAAATTAATTGAAATAAAATGACAGCCTTCATGATAATCAAACAAATAAAATTTTCTTTATAATCCATAAAGGCCACACTCCTCTCTTGACAGAGTATACGTCATGTAAATGCTTTGGAATCTCGAACCAAATACATGACAAGGAAGAAGGTCCTAGTAATAATTTCTCTTTGATTTGGAGAACCATCCTTTTTTCCTTACTTTAATATCTGAGGTAGCTTTCATTTACAGAGTATCTGTGCTCACTACACTCATTTCTTTAAGTAAACAAAAAGCCAATTTTAATTGTTGACCATCACTCCCTCTTATTTGCAGAAGTCCTGCCTTAAAATCCATTTTTGAGTGAGTAAAGTGTTAGCTATTCTAGTCATAAGGCACTGTGGAAAATTCTAAGTCTGTTTTCATTTAAGTTGGTAGAGAGAGAAATCTTTGGCAAAAGTTCTAGATGTAATAGCAGAAGTCTTTTGGGTCCATAGTTTGTCTCTGCTAGTTTCTATTTGAAAAGTCTGGTTTCAAGGTCTTCGTCTCAGTATTCTAGTAATTTGTGGTATAATATTACTACCTCATAATATTAAGAGCATTAAATAAAGTTATGTATATGAAAGTAGTCAACACAGTGTCTGGAACTTTGAACTCTCCATAAATACTATCATTCTCCCTTCTTTTTTTTTTTTTTTTAAAGATTTTATTCATTTATTTGACAGAGAGAGAGACAGTGAGAGAGGGAACACACAAGGAGGAGTGGGAGAGGGAGAAGCCGGCTTCCCGCTGAGCAGGGAGCCCAACGTGGGGCTCGATCCCAGGACCCTGGGATCATGACCCGAGCCGAAGGCAGACGCTTAACGACTGAGCCACCCAGGCGCCCCTATCATTCTCCCTTCTAACAAAGATGAAAGCTATCTTGTTTATTTGAATGTTATTGCTTTTTCATAAACAAACAAAGCTTTAATTTGTACCCTACATAGGCTACTTGCAACCCAGTACCAATATTCAGGTCAATTTAATAACTTAGAATGGGATCATACATAAAGACTCGTTTTATGTCAAATGTAATTTATGTTCGCATTCACATCGAAAACCGTCACTTTAAGTTTTTCACCCAAAGATTTTCATCAATTTGCTTGGTGTCCTGTATTTATTCTTTTTAAGAGGTTTAGAAACTGAAACAATATTTCTAGTTCTCTGAGATTACTTCTAATAAGTCACAAATTCAAGTATATAATCCAAGGCTAAAACCTACTTAGATTTATGTAAGTTATTTCGTAAATTGATGAAAGAGAATATATTTTTTCCTCTGAAACGTGCCTTCTTAGGACAGTGCATTTAGTTCTCAACTTCAGATTTACTTGGTGAATAAAGAAAACTTCAAGAAAATGTCATGATTACACAGGTAACCTAGAGAATAGAATATTTCAAAAGACTACGGTCTTTTTTGTTTTCAACTGTGGATTATCATCAGAGTTTTATGACATAAAAAATGTCAAATGAAAAACAAATCCAGACTTCAAAGGAGAGACTTTATTCAAAAAGATTACTGCAATAGTGGAGAGCGCTCCCACCATGGGAACTGCAAGCTTCTCAAAGATCAGGTAGGGAAGGGTTGTTCTGCTATCAAAAGGAGTAAACAAGGCTAGAAAGCACAGGTTTCAGGCAGTTGATCGGGAAATGTCTTTCTTTATGGTCAGTGATTTTGGGGAAGGCTGGTTAAGGAGGGGCTGTTTCTCATTCTGATGCTGCCTAAAGCTGAGTGGAGCTCCAGGTTCAGGTCCTGTGTGCAGGAGAAAAGCTTCACTAACATTTGGTCAAGTTCACAACCGTTTGTTCAGATGGATTAGTGCAGACAAATAGTTCAGCGAAATCTTTTATAAAAAAGCAAAGAATGGAATTTGGAGGGTCTTTGTCTGGCCTTGTCATAGGTGAACAAGAGGGCATCCCAAGTCTTCTATAAATCAGGTGGGGAGAGGTGGTGGTTATTAGCAGTAAGCTCTTTTCTGCAACACAGAGGCAGGGGGATGTCTTTAACCATCTCCGTTTTTCAGGATCATACATTGTCAGAATGTATCCAAATGTCTGGACTTCCAGTTTCTCCACCTTCAGTAGGCAAATAAGAGACAGCTATAGTGTTTTGATTCATATTTGTATCAGAATTCACCCCATTTCGGGTGGAAACTAACATGAAGTATGCAAGGCTCTAGCCTTGCTTCTAGATTCAAACAATGAACTCTTCAATAAACAAGTAATGGTGGCCTCCTGCAGCTTCTGAAAGGAAATAACTTAGCCACTCCCTTAATTACAGTCGCCTTTAATTACAGAACATTGCCTGACACATGCAGGCATTGTATTATGTGCTGAGTGAATTGCAATAAATCCTATTTACTTAATAATTAAGAAAGGAACATTATGCTTACTGCCAAATTACTTGATTTTACTAATATGCTGATATATTGGAAATGTTGCCCACGATGTCCTTCTTTAATTTAAGAAAAGGCCTTAATGTTTAAAGAGAATACATTCTCATTCCAAATAGGAGCAGTATGGGGTGATGAAAGGAAGGATTTTAAATCACACAGACCCGAGTTCAAATTCTCCCACCACCAGAAACTAACTCTGTGACCATAAGCAAATGACATACCTCATTTTGCCTCAGATTTATTTTTTTTTTAGTGCAGTACTACCTTGAAGAATTCCTCAAGGATTAGGGAGAATGTATACAGTTGATCCTCATTACATGGACATTACGTATTTGTAAATTTGCCTACTCACTGAAATTTATCTGTAACCCCAAAGCCAATACTTGTGACGCCTTTATGGTCACACCTGGATATGTGCAAAACAGCAAAACATTTGAATCCTCTGATGTGCACCTGCCCATCTGAGCTGGAACAAATCTATGTTTGCCTTCTTATTTCTGCTCCCATACTGTAAAAGGTATGGTCTGTGTAGTCCCACATTTTGGCCATATTTGTGCTTTTTGTTGGTGATGTTGCTCAGTAAAATGACCCCTAAGTGGTGATGAGGTACTGTCTAATGTTCCTAAATGCAAGAAGGCTGTGATGTGCTTTATAGAGAAAGATGCATGTGTTAGATAAGCTCTGTTGGGAGTTCAATGTTAATGGATCAACAGTATTTACTAAAGGTGTCTTTAAGCAGAAAGACCATAAAACAAGGTTATGTAATGATTTGTTGACAAAAATGTGATTAGTGGCTCATGGGAACCTAACCCTCTATTTCCCTTAGGAGTGATACTTCAGTGTACGTGTTAACTCAGTGTTCACAGTGACTGTGAATATGTAAGTATTCACTAATAATGAAAATTGACATATATATATATATATATATATATATATATATATATATATA